>NW_026848355.1:0-308795 GCF_030435595.1 Desarmillaria tabescens | reverse complement strand
TAGAGGGACACAACACCCTTTGACCAGGCGTCAAAAACACTGATACCAGTCCGCCTCGGACGTAACTGGTCGTTTTGCAGATGAGGTGTCCTTTTTAACGATCGCAAAACCTGCAAATAATTCCTTAGCATCCTCATTGTGGTCGTAGCCTCGATCCATGGAGGCGAAGAACTTGGGAAGTCAACGTAGTGGTCCTGGATGATAAGACGCCAGAATGGGTGAGCAATGGGCTCCTTGAGAGGAAGGGCCTGAAGGAAGGCGATAAGGTTGTCGAAAGACTTCTCAGTGGCATAGAGTTGGCGGAGATGGAACGTCTCCGCAATATGTGGGTCAGAGATGCCAGATGAGACAAGTGTCGCAATGTGCGGTGCTTGCGCGAGAACAGTAGAAGAGATTGAAGTTGACTTCTGAGCAGAGAATGTGTCGAGACCAAGAAGACCGGCGAGTAAGCTTGTGGCATCTGTGCCAGGCTTCGCCAGCGATCCTGCAGTCCTGAGTGTGTGGAGCTTCACATGCAGACTTGCCCAGGCCGCGTCTTCGACCGCACGCAGTCTATTAGCCTCTTGCTCCTTTGCCTCCATGGCCAACCTCTGTTCTCGTTCCCTCCGGAATTTTCGACTTGTTCTGTGGTGAGACCTGCTGGTGTCCTCCCTCGCTCTGGCGCGTCAGTGTCATCTTCGTCACCATTGCCCTCATCGTCGTTGTCTTGCCAATTGTCTCCAGATCTTTTGGGACCAGCTTGTGTGAGATGCTGCTGCAGTTGCTGGACATAGTCGGCCGCGACCTCGGGAGTGATCCCCAAAGCCCGAAGCTTGAGGGCAAAGTCTTCGACATCGAAATCTCCGTTGACGCAACCTTTGAGAAGATCTTCACATTTCTTAGCAAGTGCAGCAACATTATCAGTGCTTCGTTCGTCCAGCATGAATGATATTTAGATTTCGAAGGAGAAATGAACGAAAAAAGCGAAACGGTGAATGAAACTTCAGGCACACGGGGGCTGATTAAAGGCTTGTAGAGTAAGAGGATAAATAAGTAGGCAAAGCCTACTGTGCAACCTGGGATGAAGGGTTTGTAATGAGTGTAAAGCTGAGGGAGCGAGCGAAGCTCAGCTCACCTTGGATTGCAGGGAGAAGAATGGGTGCAAGTGAGACAACTGCCCCGATGTCTCTCAGTTTTTCGACCTCCGCCAGAATTCTGGCACCGAAAACTGAGACAGAGCAAAGGCCTCACTCTCCCGGATGAAGCGGCGCTTCTAGGCGGAGCCTAAAGGTGACGTGGCGATGCCAGTTAGCCTTGACGAGCCTGCAGAGGCCTACGAAAACGCTCCTTACCCTTGGAACCCGCGTTTACAACAATCATACACTGCACCGGATTTTCGAGGTGTACACCAATGCTAACTGGTTCTCCATGTTCGATTGTGCTCATCCCCATCACTTTTCATTCAATTGTGTACCCTGCGAAGAGTCTCTACTCCGTGAGACGCACTCAACAGTGTGATTACAACGGTATGAGCCTTTGCAGCCACAGCGCATGGTTCGCCATGTCAGGGCTGTGGACCCAGCCGTTCCTTATTGGGACCTGGCGCCAGTAACACCACCACCACCACCACCGCCACTGTTCCGCGCAATACGTATGAGCGTCTAACCAAGTATTAACTGCAGCTCTTTTTTCAGCGCGTGTTTCCTGGCCAGCCAACCCTTATTCTGCGAGAGAAGAACGAGCGGCTTTATAATATGTGTTCAAAGCCCACTCTGTGCGACATCAGTCCTGTGCTAGGGAAGGACGGGATTCATGTTACACCAATGTCCGACTTCATTGCGAAGGATAAGCGGCTGAGTTACTTGACGGCTTGATGATTAACTCGCTCAGTTGGGCTGAGTTAATACCATGGATGAGTCCCTATGAAGGTCACGAAGATTCTAGTATGATAACATTATCTGTGTGTAGAATAATATTTATTGGATTTGGTTGGCTGTACATGGTCGTAAAGTAAAATACAAGGGGGAGCCTGAGGAAGACACAGACATTATAAAACGTCGTATATAGTGTTGGAACCCTCAGTGTTGCGCAGGGTAGACTCCTGGCTGGTAAGGCCAGTTGATATGTACTTATTATTCGAGTTTGTAGTCAGTGGTTATATCTCGATCCTCCGCTTCGGTATCATCCGCTTCCTGAGCAACTATTTGGCACCTCGCTATTTATCTGCCGGATTGCCTGGGGGTTGCCCGAGGCCAGTGTTGAGTCGATAGCATCTAGAAAATAATAAATGTACATGAAGAAATGAAAATGGATGTTTTCGAGACTCCGACACTCGAGAGTCTATGCATTGTCGACTCTCCAGGTATCATGATTTTTCAGTGGTACTATGGTACTATGGTATTTTCTTGACTATTGTGGAAGTTACTGCCGCAATGCCATTGTCAATGCCTCAGTTTATCATTACATCACTGGCTTTCTCAAGACTCAAGCCCGCTTTTTAGCGTTAAACGTTAAACATTCTATGTCGACAAATTACAACCTCGTTTTTAGAAATTTTACAACTGAACAACACTAAGTATGATCAGTAATGCACAATAATTTTATTTGTGGGTCTAGAGAAAGCCGTGCTGTGTCGAAATTTGCACATCGCGATCTGTTTGCACATGCTGACCACCCGCAATAAGCCGAACATTGTCGGTGTTGATGTTTTACCCCAATGGACCTTATCAACTGTTTCTGAGCCAGTAGCAGAGTAAAAATGTCTTTTAATTCTACTATAATCTACAGAACGTGACCACAACTCAGCATACATTGCTGCAAGCCAAGCGTGTCCGCGGAAGTCCGAGTACTAAGTCAGGCCTGATCATCCGAGTTTCTCCGTTGTACTTCGCTTCATCTGGGGCTTCTTCGTTTCAACATCCTCAGGTACCCGGGATCGAGATATAACCATTCACTCGAGACTGTTATTATTCTATGGCTCCTACAGAGCCAATATTTATACTACTTCAGACTGTAATCTAGAATATACTACAACTTTCTACTGCTCTCGTGCTTACTCAGATACTCTCGGCTTGATGCCGGATTGCCCCTTCTAGAACTTTCCGGCAAAATCCCAACATATAGTGACTCGAAAATTCTGTGCAACATAACAACGATAACAACAAAACACAACGAAAGCAGGTCCAAATCAAGCGAGAACATTAATAATCTAACATCTTCTGGCATTCCATCTCTTCTACGGATCTCGAATTCCCAAAGTTCCTCCTGGACTCCCCGGGAGGAAAATACTGCGATCGTCCGAAATCTATGAGACGGAAGCGTCGATCTTCTTTCTTCCGGAAGATCGGCCAATCAGTCATGTCGCCGTGCTGCATGAGGATGTTCCTTGGGAAGAACGAGTTGTGCAGCCACCCCTCGCAATGCATGCGGAAGAGTAAAGAAGCGCATTCGTGTCTGAAATGGGCGTTGGTTAGCCCGGGTGTCCCGGAAAGAAGAACCAGACGTACCGGTCATCTATGTCCAGCTCGTTGACGTTGACAGGCGTGCCGCAATCTTCCAGGAGCATAATTGGACTGAGGTATTCCCCTTCTTTCGCTTCACCCTCCTCCGGAACATAATAGCCGTAAAACTGAGGTACGACCGCAAGCGCAGGCGTAGGATCGTGAAGGGGATCAATAACATTATACCCGCTCCAGTGCTGGAAGAAATGCTCGGGGAATTTTTGGTAGTTCCTCGCCTCGCGTTCGAGATGGCCGTCGTTCTGAACAGAAAGTTTGGCTCCGACGCTGACTTTGAACGTTGTCGGGGCTTGGTTACGTATCTCTTCGTGCTGGCAGAAATTCCCGGGAGTTGTCCACTTGACGTCAACAAGGACCCGACGGGAGGGACCTTCATAACACGTACGGGAATCTTGACCGCCCTCAGTGATGATGGTCTTCCGTGGTTCACCCGCGCCATCGACAATCTCCAGTTACTCGCCAGGCCTCATCCTTTCCTCGATCCACATCTTTCCCTGCCTCCCGTGCTTCGTAGCGATAGCTATCATCAGGTCCTCGATCTGCATATCAAGAGGCTGCGTCTCGTCGATCTTCGCTTCGGGTTCTTCCTCTCTGAGCTTTTTGAAGAGCGCCTCCTGGATGCATGTTTCACAGAGGGACGGTTCCATTACCAGGCTGCGTGGAATCTCCCACGCAACACGATAGACATACGAGTGGTGACCTTCGCCAAGGCGGTCGTGAGAATTGATGTACAGGTGAGCTTCGGGAGTAGAAAGAGGTGTAGGTGGGGCACGGGGGAACACTGCGAAAGTCGCTTCAATGACTGGACCTTCCTTCACTTTGCCAGTCCTGATTTCCTCGGAAGCGGTGGCATAAATACGACCTTCCCTGGGTTTGTCTTTAGCAGCCGCGCTGAGCTTTGCTCGTTCCTTAGTAATGGCGTCTCGAGTCTCTTGGGTGAGATGAAGCTTGTAGGTGCGGGGAATAGAGCGTTCTTCAGCGGGTCGGCAGTTACCAGGATGGACATGCAGAGTATCGTCCGGATCATGAACGATTAATTTCTCGGGAAGTAAATGAAGTGGAAGACGGTTTTGGAAGTGAACGTAGCGCTGGGCGGAAATTCTGCCTCCTTCCTAGGAAAAACTTATGAGTTTACTTACAAGAGGGAGATCTTCTAACGTACGATTTTAAACTTTTCATCGAACCCTTTTTGTATGAAAGGTGGTCGATGGTCATCATCCCTGAGTATCAGTGCCATATCACATGGGAATAGCTCCTCAGGTTCCGCCTCCTGCTCAGCCCAGGCGATCTCGTCTTTCGCATGCTCAAGCTCTCCAATCTCTTTCATCCATGCACAGAGCTTGCTCCCAGTAGAGATCGTCGATAGATATGGACAATCCGGTATACGCATCGTGCGGAAAAAATCCAGTACAGTGGCACCCCACAAAGGCTGGTTATTACCTGCGAATTTACCAGGAGGTGTCGATTTCATGACGGGGCCCTTGGGATCTCGAGGCCAATCTCGAAGAATGGCTCGCTTCCGGACATTCTGAATGGCTGAGCTTGGAGCTTTGGGAAGGTCCTTCTGCTCCGAGTCCTTCTGTTTCTGTCGGCTATTGTGATCCTTCACAATTGCTTCGGCAAATTTTGCCTTTGAGAACATGCCTCGAAAACCGGTTTCGAGATCATCAGTGAACATTATGGGCAAGTACTATAAAACAATGGTAGGAGAGAGCAGAGGCGAGAGTGGCGAGTACTCCGAGTCCAATGATAGGGAGTACGGATATGGGAATGGAACAATGGTAGAGTGAGTGGCAACCCACGAACTTCGAAAAGGGGTCGAAAACGCGAACTGTCACAAACATTGTCGGGATCACGTGTATCCCGTCACCAGTGGCAACGTGTCACGAGTCTAATACGAGACCACGAAAGACTGTGCTATAAGACGGTATATAGGAGAAACTGCACTTCGAATCCCAGATTTACAGTTGTTCCCAAGAACGATCTTAACCCGAATCAAGGCACAACTCAACTGCGTCCTTAAACTGATGTCTGAGAAGAGGCTTCAGTTTTCAGGCATTCTGTATCGGAAGACTGTCCTACTCACTCGTGATTTTGGGTCACCAAAGTACTTTCGACCGTTCTTCTGCAAGTCATAAGACGGGAACGCAAAACGTCAGCGCAGAATCAGATTTGGCATGAATACAATGTCGTCGCAAAACACTGCCAAGCATCAGCGGTAAAGAATGGCAGAAATCCAGAAAGTCAATTTGTGTATTAAGAGTATCACACGTCCGCTTCTTTACTTTACTTCTCGGCATGGATAGCGAACGAAGAAGGAAGGAGATCCAACAGAAGACTGAAGAAATTCTACCGCGCCACCATTTCAGACTCGGATCCCAACAGGGTCTGGAAAATAGCGAATGAATTGGGATCTTCGAAGGATTGGCAATGATCACATAAGTATTGTCGTGAGCACGCCTCCTCACAGCGATCAGTGGAAACAGGATGATGGAGATGAACCAGGTCGTTGAGAAGTGTTCGAGATGGATGTAACTGCACTGGCAGCCTGGCGGCGTATGGCCTACGCGCTGTGCATCTGGTAAGGCACCGAATATCGCCAAGGAGGAAAGTGAAAAGGCCCCAAAATGCGGCAGATCATCCAATACATCAGTGTTAGCAGAATCTCTGAGGACGCTGTTTATAGTCAATGGATGATGCACAATGGGGAGTACTATTGAGCTAGTTCCTGTATTCCATGCCAGCGGTTCGGGTGTCGCGGGTTTAGAAGTGCGAAGTTCTCAAATGAACAAGAAATCTTCCGGCACGTTGTGCGGAGAGGTGAGAATCCGGTTTAATGAGGAAGCTAGCCAATCGGGTGCAATTGGCGTCGGGAAGACGGCTGCGCTAAATCGGCATGTCGATAAGCGTAGAGTAGGGACCGAGAATAAGGAACTCTTGGCACTGCTTTCAGGTGTACATATACCTTGACCCTTCTGTCTGGATGAAAACAGTAAATTGTGGCAGGGAGGGAAAAGAGGAAGCCTAAGAATATCAAGGCACTGATGATAGCGTCAAGGGGTTAGGTTTCGAATTCAAGGGTTCAAATCAAACTTCATCGATATCTGTGAAGATGTATGTTTTATTAATAAAGCGTGATGCAGCATGGATAGCTAAAGACCCACAAGGCTTACTGAAACCAAAAGATCCGAACATCTGAAAGCATATTTAAAGCCGATTCTGAGCTTGGTCCAACTGAACAGCTGCCGTGATTCGCAGTTGCACTCACAAGCGCCTCGGTTCGTTCCTGATTCAAGGGCAAGAACATTAAGATGTCGTGCGTACAAACCGGAAGATCTGGTGGCTGAGATTCGATGTTAAAAAGGCGCAACAGTCGCGTAGGATATCAGGCGACATGCGAGATTTCTTCGCGGAAGCACGGACGTAACACATTCTTAGTCGAAGGGAAGTTGCCATAGTTGTCGACCGAGACAAAATCGAGACCTACGAAGCCTAGCAACGCGAGGCACCATGCCGTCTATGCGAAGAGACGCCACCCCCGATGAGCGGCGTGGAAAACTATATTGAATCCGATATAACATCAATACAAACTGCAACCAGTGGAAAGAACACACCTCTGTCAAAGTTCCATCCTGACATCGTGGGCCACGGAGAGGCCTATGGCAGGCGACTGATTCGAACCAGTCATGATACGAGGAGAACAAGTGAATTAGAGATAAAATCTTTTGGACTACCGAAAATACATACGTCATTCCTTCAACGATAAAGCCGACAGATCTCCCTGTTCAGTGTTCAAGATGTCTAAACAGAAGCCCGTGTGTTATCCACAAGTTGTCGACGAATTTTCGCCAGTTCTTGCCCCGAAATAGCTGCTTACTACGAGTGAGCTAGTCATGGCTGGTGGTTACTCAGATGAGCGCGCCGCGTTAAATTACTTCCTTCGCATTCTGAGTCAGGACGATGATGCCCTACGTCTAGCCGTGGACAGAAAGCCGGGGCCGGAAAGAGGTATGGACGAAATCAAGTGGTACAAGAAGATTGTACAGCCCTGACCGCTTGATCCTCGTGGAAAGCATGACAATGAGAATCGCATTTTGGCCAAGTTGCTGAGATATCAGATCGTCGCTTCACGCTTAGTCGACAATGACGACGATTCGTCCTGTGGATCATAATCAGGGCACGAAGGGATCATGCGGCAAGACATACAAATTGTGGTGATACAGAGGAAGATCTTCAGAGTTCGGCTAGGATGAATATCGTCATTGCTACGGTCTATGACATAAAGACGAACATAGCTTAGATGATATGTGAAAGGAAAGCGGTCTCAGGGATATTCGGTGAGAGTCCGCGGGAGATCCGACAAGAAGCAAGGAAAAAAAGCTCGGTCATAGTAGTGGAGTCAGCGGGTCGTGTATAGCAATGAGGATAATGAGATGCGGCGCCCATCACTTGGACTGCTTGACTATCCCGCCAGCCAGCGTCCCTAAACCAGCGCCACTTGAGACGACAAAAGATCTCGCCTTGTCCAGAAGCCCTGTTGTCGAAGAGGCCGCAGCACGCAGAGTCTTGGATGCTAGACACACCAACGAGCTCAAAGCCCGCCCAACCATACGAGATCTTTCTTCTCCTGGGAGATATAGCTGCGAATCGTCGGCGAGGAACAGTCACCGTGATTGGCCCCAATCATGGTTCAAGTCGGCTAATGCTGCCAGACTGTGGAGCTGATGACAGTGCTAAGGGAATGCCCGAGAGACAGCGCCCCGAAAATGGTGATACGGCGGTGCTGCGCTGCCGCAGAGCGCGTACCATGTGGCTTGTCTTATCACGAGTCTTGTCCTTTTCTATACGGCCACGAATTTGCTTGCCGCATGCTCCTCCAAACTGTGGTAAACTGCATGATCAGTTTTACAGAATTTGTGGATGATCGACCTTTCGCGGGACACAAAAAAAAACACCTCGATAAGAATGAGGAACTACTGCCATTGTAAGCGTCTCTGGAACGATGGTCAGTGTCGTGCCCGGTAACGTGCAAGTAGCTCACCTGTACCAATGAAATGCACCATAAATAATGGACAATTGCCGAGATATCATCATACACGCTTTCCGGTGTGAAAACGGCCGTGGTTATGAATTCAGCACGAAGAAAAATCGAGGCAAAGAAGCTGTCTTCTTCTAGACAGATGTCGTGGAAGATACGCGCGACCAAAAATAGTCGCCAGGACGCTCTGGAAAGTTCATCGGCCATGCAGACTGGCTGCTCGAGCTCCATCAAGGTAACATATGGCGAACGGGAGTCTGCGACGGCACAGGCCGAAATGCTTAACCTCAATATGAAAGCGAGGTTTCCTGGTCAACGTAAAATGTGAGCAGGAATCATGAAATGATACAGAGAAATGCTAACAAATGGGGACTAGCAGATGCGGCAGGCCGCTACAGTTCATCTAGGGGCAATGTGAATCTCCTTATGTCTGCAGACCGCTTCCCTACCAACGGACATCATGGAGTTGAGCATTCTGGGCAATTGCATAGCGTCGATATCCCAAGTCTGGTCTGTATTCTTCCACGATGCGTCGCAGGACTGTCGTGGATCAAGCCGAAGAACGAACGGTCCCAGGATTTTCGAAGGTAGTGAAGGCCTGCGGAACTGGCTCATTTGGTTCGGTTTGAGAGAACAAGACCAAGACTGTGGGCTTCTATTTGCATCGATACATGACTGTTTACATTCTCAAATGAATACCCCATTGTCGGTTGTTATAATCGCAAGCTGAGAAGGTCATCAATATCCTGCCGAAAACAAAGAAGTGTATTGACCCATGGAACTGTTACCGATATTATATTGTTCCTTGAGGATAGTCGTCGCCACGTCTGCGAAACGTGGCGAGCTTTCTTTTGAGAAGCGACCGGATGCAGTGAAGGACCGTCGCTCCATGATGAGCTCTGCGCCGACTTGCGCTATCGATACTACTTCGTCACGAATGTCCAGGAGGTTGCCAAAACATCGATCATCACTAATGTGACGGCATTGTGAGCAAGAAGTTGTACATCGTTATTTATGACTCACTATGCGATTCCCCAAGCACATTAAGAAACAGTTCATTGCGTAGCACTACCGTTATCACATAGGCAAATGACTGGTGGTCGTTGGAAATGAGAAAATGGCGGCGGCAGATGCTCAGCATCATACTGACAATCGAGTCAGGTCATTGGTGCATGAATGCGACATGCATCTGATTCCGTGGCTTCGTAAAGGCAGCGCTTGTTCAATGGTGTTTCGTGATGGGGAGAACACCTCATCCGCAAGGAAGTTTCATGAAAAATGGAGTGACCCGCCCTTACAAGCGAAATGAGAAGTTTACTGGCGTTTACATCTTCTGTCGAACGAGGTAATACTCGTGAAGAGCAGAACACGCGTCCCGTATGTTTTGCAGAGCGTTCAATACGCTGTGCGAGTTCCACCGGCACAATCCATTGCCATTGATGAGATTTTCAGAAGACAGTGTTTGGAGTGGGAACGGACGGAACTCCTCGCGTTTTCTTTCTAAGCGAAAGAAGAACACACATCCCCTGCTGTGTTTGGGGTTAGTGATCACGCCTATCACCGGAATCGTCTCGTCAAGCTCAAACAGGAGACGATTCGTCTACACTTTCCCCAGTCTTCCGTACGAAATTTATCCACGACGGCGGAAACGAGGCTTAGCTCCAATTCCATCCTTCCCCTCCTGTCATCTCGAAGCGAGTCCAACAGAAGTCTCTCGTATATGTTAAGATCCTGCCGCCTCGAGGCGATGTCCAAGACGCGACTGACGCCTTGTCGTCTTAAGCGACATATCGTCTGACTCATGAGTTCGGAGGAGCTTGGAAACGAAGACAGTAGTTCGTTGACGCCCGCTCTACCTGCGTGCTCTCGGAGACAAGATACCGGTACACGAGAAATGGGAGTTTGGTTCTGTGGGGCGCTCAGTAAAGCGTATGACCGAGGAGCATCAACGTGGACAGCATAGTGCAAATAAAGGTCGGAGACTCCGAAACTACGGTTGCTTGGCGAGTACTGTTTTTGTATCGTTGCGGTGCTGATGGACTGTGCCAGAGTAATCTGATGCGATACTGCAAACTGGGGACAGAACGACCGAAGGCGGCCAGAGAACTGGGGAAATCTACAAGAAAGGATTTAGTCAACATTATTTTCAGTAATTATTCAACAGGCTCACCTTATTAGAGAAGCGAGCATGGGGGTTGCTGTTATAAACCCTGGCCTTCACCGGCGGAAGAATGGTTGAATGATGAACCATCTCCCTGGTTGTAACTAGAAAGTAGCGGGAATGAATATGGGCCCCGCGAGAGATAAAGCCACGAACCAATACACGCCAAACATGAGCGCTTCATGGCCATCTTGAAGAAAATGAGGACATTATCATGATCATTCCAGAGGTCCAAAGTAGGGTAAACGGAATCGGTGCAGTGATCCCTGACGAGGCAGGCGCCGAGGGTAAACAAAATGATTCTAGTCGTTGAACACGACAACCTTCTGCGAGGAACGTCTCGATACTCTCAAAGAAGACATCTAGATACGCCTGTAAGAATACTCGTCACATCAAGGCTGGAGTATATGCGCCTGTACATCGCTGTGAGCCCAGGAGAGCCCGAGGAATAGTGACTAGTCACACATACATAGTACCACTCTCCAATCATTCTGGGCTGAGCTCAGCGTGCACCACGACGGTACTGGTTCACCGCAGTGTATTGACCTCAAGGACCTCCGACTTACGGTGGCTGGCCGCAGCACCGATTTCGTATGAATGTGGCACCGATGAACAGTGTATAAAGATGCTCTGATACGACGTTGCGATCTGGAGACACAATTGCGGAATGCGGAAAACATTGAGCCAAAGCCTGCAAAGAAGGAGTCAGTTGACATGACTTCTAGCAGATGTTCGATTGGCTCACTTCATGAGAGAAGCAAGCATGACAGGGCTACCGGTATGAACCCCTGGGTTTCACTGGCGGAAGAACGAACTGTCGCCTCGGGTGTAACCAGTGGAAATCTATAGCGGGAATGAATATTGGTTCAGTAAGTGGTGAAGCTTGAAACCAAGTACCGATTGACACCAGACAACCGTCTCGATGGATAAATGGCGCTAGTCTTTGGTACGACAATTCTTTTCCGACAAACGCCTCAACGCTCTCAAGGAATACACCTAGACACGCCCGGAAGCATAATCGTTACTTCAAGAGCTGGAATCTCTCATCCTGCATCCGTGCATCCCTGTGAGCACGAGAGAGCTTGACAAATGGTCACACATACCTAGTATACTGTATTACTTTCCAACATTTTGAGCTGAGCCCTGCGTACACGCGACGGTAACGGCAGTATATTGATTATTGACCTCAAGGGTCTCTTCCTTAGCGGTAATCGGTTGCACCTGAGGTAAGCGAAACGAAGACATGAATAACGGTGAGTACGCACAGTGTACTCTGCTGTCTCAAGAATGCAATACACTTGCTGAGTTTTTGTTTCTGTTAGTACCAGATATCCAATCACGCTACACCGGCCATCTGTACGAAGTCAAGATCGAGAGAGACGCGTTTGAAATGCCTTTTCATTGAGCTCGATGACCGGAGAAGAAATGTCTTCCAGGAAATAGAGTAGTTAATCGGAGCAACTGCCATAGACATGCTAAAATATATCCAAGCTGGAGAATTTCGAGAGGCTTAGCATTCGTCCTTTTTTGCGTATTTTAAGAGGTTTGTTCAAATCGCATTCGGCCCCAGTCGCAATTTGAATAAAAGGGCATTTTTCTGAATCCTGCAGTGTATTGGCCCGGTGCTGTATTCTTTGCGAAAGTGAGCGAGACAAGTATAGAAGGAAACAATAAGATACCCAGGATACAATCCCGTATGGCGAGGGTATAGAGAGGACACTAGGAAGAAGAGTGTAGAAGACAAGTCGCGAGTCAGAGGGTTAGGGTTACAACGGTCACGCGATGAATTGGAAATTACGCCTTCCTCACGGACCGGAATAGCCAGTGCCGAAGGTGCCGGTACCACAATTCAAGGTCCGCATCCGTACGGACCTATCGGCATCATAGTTGACGTTCATCACCGTCATCAGAATCTAGCCAACGACGAACTGTAGGTGCACTAATCTCGTCATTCTTGTTGTAGATTCACTCAATCCTAGGCAATTTGTAGAAACTATATATCAGGTGTATTTCTATGGCAGCAGTGGGCGAAGTAGCATGCATGAGCTATGTTTTACCTCAAATATGCTACGGAGACATAGTGATTGAATGATTGAATGGAAGGTGTTATGTGAGTAATTCTTCCTTGTTTCGACGCGTTTACATATTCAACTAGGTCAAAGTCAATCTGACCATCACCGGGCGCAGTTGGGAAGTTTTCACCATTCAGGATCCTGTGCAAGCGAGAACCAGGCCTACTAGGGCTAAGGAACGGAACGAGACTACGATAATTTCGGGGAGTGAGTGCCAAATGATGCAGCGTAGTACTTTGACCAGGATGATAATTCAGGTCAGTGCATTTTTCTTGATCATCTATACATCCTGACAGGTATTCTAGTGCGAGGAGAAGCGCCCAGTAGTGACGCTTGAGAGGGAATATCGATAATGATAGAATAATACGATGGTGGAATGTTAGATGGAAAAAATGCCAGCAGTACGTAACTTTCAATTGTGATGAAGTTAACGCTCATCTGTCTGTCCAACAAGGTAGTCCTGTACCCCTTCCCACGCTTTTCACGAATACTGGTTCTCTTCTTCCGCAACTGACGGCTTGCTTGTTCTCTCTGCCATCAATGCGGAACGGCGCTTCCCGCCTGCGCCCCTTCAGCAAGTGCCGGCTCCACCACTCCGCCCAGCAGCGCTTTATTTTCGTCTCCATACATGGACGCGTCGCTGGGCGTACTGAACAGCACTTCGTGATCATCCCCGGCCGATTCCCAGCGCCCCACCCTAACCTTCAGCTTTTGGATCTTCAATACCAACAGAGTGGTAAGGATAAGCATACCGATGGCGAAGAATACTGCCACGGTAGCGAGACTGCGCGCAACGGGGTCATGGCACTGTATGATGGTCGGCTGCACATATGCTCCTGGGTTTGGACGAGTGGTTGCCATCGGTAGGGGGGAGACGCTTGGCATGTCAAGAGTTTTTTCAATGGTGGTAGCAGCCTGTGTGATCATCGCAACAGGGGAAACGCTCTGAGAGAATGCTGCGCTCATATTGCAGTGGGGTAAAGTGAGTGTGGGTGCTGTTCTGAAGTCCTTAAATTCTGATGGTGGCGTTTTTGTAGTTTGATCAAACCGGTGCAAGCGGTCCGTTTTACCAAGTATATCATTCCGCACCTGGGCGCCTCCCGGTGCCTCTTTTTGATACAATTCAGATATTTTCTGCTTTTGTCGCGCTTGGCTCACGTTCTCCATCCCATATTGGCCCGGTATCCGCAAGCGGCGGAGAATCAAATCCATTCCAGTCCCAACAAACGGAAGTCTTCTCACTGGCCTCGAACAAAGATACAGCGTCTTTCTTTCATGCTCACGAATTCTTCCCTGCTTCGGGTCTCAACAACCAATTCTACCCACCCACGAAAAGGTAACGCTTGTCATGCAATTGACGAAGCACTTGTTTTAACATGTTTCAGAACCAACATCTCCCCATTCATCAGCATGCCTGACTTCTTGGTCCGCGGGTACCTATCTACGCTCTAGATTTTCACCAGCAAGATCTTCCCGAAAAAATTTCTATTTGTGTAGGTCGAAGGCCAAGCTTTCTTGGGTCAAATTGTCATTGTCGTTGAATTGGGATATCTCCTTCTGCTTCTTTCAATGGTACCAACTGTTTACCACAGCGAGATAGTTTGTATCAGCAGGTGTTGTTGCATCCTCAAGTACTTCCCGCATCTTTATTTCTCTAGCGGCAGGCTAACAGGTCCTTAGATAGGGTAAACTCTTCAGCACGTATTCGTCTGGCGCTAACAAGATCAAAATGACAAGATTTGGATGACGTGGTGTTGCGATTGCAATACCAACTTTGCACGACTCTCATTTATCGGATTAGGCTGTCATCATGCTCGCCCCTCCGGGGTAGCGCTGTGTGACTGGGCGCTTGGCGCACTGGTGATTCATGATATACAGGGAAAGCAGACCAATGTCTGTACGGGAAAGACGCGGAGGCCTTTTGACTACCTCACGTTGGATGAAGTGAATAGCAGTAAAAACCTGGAGGGATGCCGACGTACCCCTTCCAGAGAGGACAGACAACCCTAACCCTAGTTTTCTTAGGGTTAAGGGTCGCCCACTCTCAACGTCGTCATCGCCCTTTCATGGGCTAGCATTCACGCAAAAATCACATCAGTGTCGGTAAGTCCTTTGCCTTTTTCTGTCTATCGTAGCTGATGCATGCTTATAGGGCATATGATCGAAGTCTTCAGCTGAACGGATATCCCAGCCCTACCACCCCCACCGTCCATTGTACGCAACACGCCGAGTCTCATAACCTGCATCTTTCTCTTCGCACAAGTCCCTACCGCTGAACCACTTCTCTCTGCATACTTCGGTGTCTTTTCAGAGGCACGTCGTCTTGGTCTTCGAGGAGCGGCAATGTGCAGTGGGGATGCCTAGAGCATGCCATAGAACATTCGCGATGGGAACCGATGCCTCACCTCTTAGCTGTAGAGACAGCGGATGCATAGCAGCCGTTGACGGAAGAGGCGGATTCGTCGTTGTGTCGTTCATGCTACCATTATAATCAACAACTCGGACGCTCGCCAGGCGCTATGGCGGGTCGAATACCATCATCGTCTCTCCACCGTTCGGTCGTAACGGTGAATGTACGACTTCCGGTGTATCACTTTCTGTTTGAGATCGCAGGGGGACATGACGATAGCAGAGTTGAAGAAGAACAGGTAGCAGGAGATCGCGTGATCTGCTGTTGTGTAAGCTTCGTATGCAACGCATCAGGGCAGCGAACAGTGACAGCTGTGCGTCTTCACAGACAGGAACAATGAGAGATCCCTTCCGATCGACGTGGTTGCCAGTGTTAGATGCAATTTAGGCACACACTGCGTTGTCATCTCCGCCACCATCGTCTTCGCGTGGTGGTGAGTTCTCCTCTTATCCATGACGGAATAAAAGGCTTACAGACGAACAGAAGATTTGGTTGGCTGGAATGATAAGGAGTGGGAGGCGCTGAAGCATGGTTCGAGGGAGAGTAGCGAAGGCCTGGGGAAGGACGGGGTTTGTATATCTTCTCTCCTAACGTTGAATGTCAACCTTATCTTACGTTTCTCAGGGTTAGGGTCTTGTGAATCAAGCTTGGTCGGAAGCGCATACATATGCCCTTCAAGAAGCTCCTGCCTGCAATTCTGCGAAGGATCATGTCCGCTCGTTCGTGTCAGCCGTCATCGGTGGGCAGTTCTGCTACATGCTATGCCTCGCAGTTGTATATACAAATGTGCTGTTGTTCAGCATCCCAAAATGCTCTTCAGAACGGTGCGCTAGGGAGGACAAGATGTCGTTTTGAACCCCCCGAGTCGCCAGGGTTCAGCGAACCGTACGCAATATCTCATGGAGGAAAAATGTATTTTATCTGTCAATTCAAGATTTCAAGTTGTCGATGTACAGCTGCGCTGACTCAAACCCAATACTCTCCATGAAAAGTCTCAGGTGGTGATGACCAAATCAGGGAATTTCAAATGTCGCCTCACGTCCATTTACGGACGACTTTCTCGTTTGCTTTCGACCACAACCATCTCACTCTCTGTCCTCTCTACACCATGGTCAATCTTTCTGAACTCGTAGTGGACTTTGAGGTGAATCCGCATGATGAGTGTCCTGAAGTACTGCAGACCATCAGCATGGAGGTCGTGCAGCCTGGCAACTCAGGCGGTCGGATAGCTTCTCTGGACGGGTTCATCATCTCTCGAGGACGCTGTGGCGATGGTTTTCACTCAATTCTGGACGAAGAAAGTGATGAGCTGCACCGGTTCTCTGTAGCTCTGTTCGATAAGTACGGCAAGGTCAAGTCTCACATTGTCTCAGAGGGATTTCGGAGTGGTACTCGCTGCTGGGGGAGGGAACTCAATGTTGGAAAGATTATTTATGTGGTCGATGTTACCGTGCACAAGGTGAGAGACTTTCAAGATCTTTTGATAGGTATTCACTGAGAACTTGTGCAGGATCGACGACAAGGAATTGGATCGTTCGTCCTTCAGAAGCTATTCGAGTCTGAGTACGTGCAAGACGAAGACATCGTCATATCCTGGCCGGTATCGAGAGATGCTTCGAATGACATCCTGGTTGCCTTTTTCCGTAAAGTAAGTTTTCAAATTACATCTTTCGCATAGCATATATGCTGATAATATTGCAGAACGGCTTTCGCCGGATTGGACGTACAAATTTCTTAGGCTACTCTCCCAATCCAAACCACCCATCTCGTCGTATTCTACCCGGGAACGACGTCGAGTCTTTGGAAGACAAGTTTCCAGAAAGCCCCTCTATCCCTTCCAACGAACTGATAGCCCGCGGACTCGATGTCATTAATGAGGAGCGCTGGAAGAAGTATCCTCTCCACTATGCTATCGTCAACAAAGACACGCCCGATATCACTACGGTCATTCAGTCTTTCTACGACAAGGATCCTGCAAGTATTCACGTACCAGATGACCGAGGTTTTCTCCCCGTTTTCGTTGCTGCGCGTGCACAAAATGTTCACGCTCTCAACAAGCTCATCGAACTCGGCGTCGCTGAAGACCTGAACAATACCAACAATGCCGAAGGAGTCACTCCCCTAGAGAGCGTGCTGGATAGCATGCAATCAACCCGCGAATTCTGCGAGGCCATGCTCGGCACGTGGCCGGGTAATTCGGAAAAGGACATCAAAATCGTTCGCATACTGAAGACGGCGATGGAACTTCCTGAAGATAGTGATGGTCAGCTTCCGTTTGGCTGCACATGTGGACAGTGCTCCGGCGGTTGGCTCTCTCCTCGGATGCGATTTGCTTTGCAAGGTAGGATCAAGGGATATTTTCCAAGTTGATCGAAAACTGATATCTACCTCTAGTTCAGGCTGCCTTCTATATGGACACTCTACCGATGGACCTAAGCAGCTTCACGCGCGGCGAAGCGCTTGACGCCTCAGAAGAAATGATCGGATGCGGGACGACGGCTTATCTTCCACCGGCGCTTCAAAGAAACATGTTCAAGTCCTTCTACAGGGGGTTCACGACCATATTCGAGGTCATCTATAAGATCCTAAAGAACGACTCTCAAATTCCGAAGCTCCAGGATATTGAACGCGACGCGGTATTTGAGTGGGGTACTTCGTTTTACCTTTCCAAAGGTGGGAGGGTGGAGTATGCTCTGGATGCTGTCACAGCTATTGCAAAGGAGCAGTCAAACTTGGGTGACGGGACGTTCTATGAAACGTTTGGTGAGGATGAGGGCTTTGTTCGGCTTCCCGAGTGTGTGAATGATGAAGAGTTTGAGATGGTGAGGGTGATGCTAGGATTGGATCCGAGGAAGTGTTGGGGTCCGTTCTATTTGGACTAGGTCTCAATGTTTAACCTGTATAGTAGTGTCGATTGTGATTGCTAGCACAAGTATGCCCTCGGTTGGTGCGGATTGGGGATTGGTGGACCAGATTTGACGAGAAGAGTGAAGATTGTGGGTGTTTCGTCTTCGTTTTCTTTTCAGGTCAATGTTTCCATGGTAGGCTGACTATGCGTCTTAGCTGTCCATTCCTGTATGCTCAGACGCCGGTGTATGCCTTTGCGGAGAGGATGGCGGATTTGATCATTGTATTCCAATTCAGCTTAGTTTCGCGCTTCCTTCGCTCTGAGGCTCTTGACAAGCGTTTTTAGCATCATCTTCAACAAGATCAATTTCTCTTCAACGACCTCTTTTGTCTCATCTTTCTTACGCCTTCTAGGCGTTGAGATTAGGTCACTATGGCGGTCAACATTGACCTTTTATTTGCTATAACTACCCAGTTAAGGCGATAGCCGTATTGGACCACTGTGCGTATCTGGGTGGCGCTTAACTGAGTACGCTCTTTCCATCCCTGTGTCTTCAAAACCTTCTTACACAAGCGTTCTGCAGGTACGTCATCTCATAACCAGTATGAGTCTGTATGACCGCGCCTCGAAGGGCATTTCTGATTGTCGACATTACATCGACCGGGTAGGCTGAAGCACTGGCCCTTAAAGGAGATCACTTACCGCTGTACAGCAGAACTTGTCGGGCGAGGAGTATGACGCCGACAAAACTTGAGGGTGGCGTACACTGCCTAGAACTTTGAGGTCATGATGGGTAAATGCTACACACCATGTCCTCCGTGAATAGACCTGGTGACTGCAACAAACACAGAAAATAGCGCAGGAGTTGCCGGAGCTATGGCATCTAGCTGGCGAAGAAGCGAAGGCTCTGGATTCGACTTCACTAGATCCACATGCCACGAATCTAGGTGCGTCCAGAGCAGAACAGCATGGATAGTCCAGGCAGTCGTCAAAGGGGCACCCGGAAAACGTAGAGCAAGCAGCTGTTGCATGAGAAGTATACACTGGATCAAGGTGGCGTTGATAGCGATGACTACTTAGGGGAAACAAGGCCTAGCTCACGACGGCGTCTTCAGCCTGCTGTTCTAGATTTTTGATATCCCCCCCGGCGATATCTCTGATTTCTCGGTTGCTATCTTAATTGACGTGAACATACTAGGAGATCTGAACTATACGTCCTGATTTTATCTATTCAAGTCACACTCAATTACCGAGGTAACCTGCGAGCTTTACGCTGTATGTTTTCTAGGCCCCAGCGAGTCCCTTTACAATCGATGATAGTTGATCAAAAAGCGGTGTCTTGGAATCAATAATATCATTTCCGTTATGCTATACTGAATGGATACAGCGAGAAGGAAATCTTCTGATCTTTTCGAATGCCCAACTCGGAGGTGGTCATTGAGCCGCCAACGCTGTTCCGGTCTGTTCCTCAAGCACAAGCAATGCAAGTGCAATGTCCAGCCAATGGAATTCTACTTCACTGTAAGCCTGGAATACGCACAATTAAATATCTTTCTCGAGATCTTACTACACGCCGCGAAGTCTTTGGATGCAACTATTGCAAGGTCGTTGTGTTTCTACTGAGAGCGGCCGGCCACTGCCGCAGCACTGAGTTCAGACATTCTATGCCCTAGGGTGAAGGATGATCCACTAAATCCACGAGATCTTTTCTGTGTTGTTATACACATGACTACGAAAGGCTACGATTGGTTGAAAACTTTTCAACAGCTCGGCGACCGGATATTAATATCATGAAGGGGAACCAATCAACAACAATTCAAGCCTGGATTGCTACTGGGCTCTAGATCATATTTCCGTCCAATCGCAACAAAGCAGATTTAGCATCGATGCGCAGCGCCATTCTCTGGCTTCTGATTGGCTGGACTTCTGATTGGCTAGTGCATCGTATATATTATCGTTGAACGGACTCTCGTTGAGGCCCATGTTCTAAGACCTTTGGGCGGTGCAGCTTACCCAACGTATCCCGGAGCAAGTACTACTTAAGAGAAATGATGTTGAATACCACCCTCCCCATTTTCAATGGCTCGCTTCAAGTTGGAAGATTTTGATGTTCAAACCCTTTTGTTTCTCGCCTCTACTATTCTCAGCCAAAACCCAATAATATCCGCATTTCTTCTTCTCACCCTTGTTTTCCGCATCCTCATATGGCCTTTGTTGGCGCCCTTGATGCCGACCGCACGTCTCGTGCAGCTCGAATCAGCGCTGAAGGCGACTTACCCACTGCTCGAAATGCAAAGCCCGTTATTTAATAATTCACGTATCCGCCTTAATGAGTAACTATCCTAGCTTGGCTTTGTGGCGCTGACATTCACCCGATGATCAGGTTCGAGCGGGAGGTCCTTGCATTGTTAAGGATGCGCTTAAATGTACAACGGCGATTAATTCTCGGCGGGTACTCCTGGAAGGAATATTTTCTTGATATGTGGAATATATGGCATGGGACTCAAGCCTGTCGAAGAAGGGTTGATGCATTTCGGGTCGAATTGGAGGTGAGGGTTCTAAAATTTTTAGATCGATTATTGGGCTGGATGACGAGTATTGAGTCAGATTGCTATTGTAGAAGACTGGGAGGTCAGGCATGAGGATATTCTGCGCCATTATGGAATGAGTGAGATAGCCAGGTCAACCATAATCCCCCTACAGTTCCGTGATCCCTACCGTACTGTGTAGCACTGCCTACCTACCTACCAACTTTGATCCTAGAGGCTGACCGGTTTATGAAATCCTCCCGTGTCACAACCGCAAATAGGGTATTTTGAAAGAAAGACCTGCGCGCAAGATACCCAAACATTGTCACGGATGGCTCGAAGGCTGGACTTCAGTGTCCGGGACACGACGAGATCGAGGCCCGAAGAACGAGTTTCCGGAGAAAATGCCGCATAGGTGATATGAAAGTGTGATGGCTTCTATGAACCGCTTATGCGACAGAGTGGGGTGAACCGGACTGGTACAGATACTCGCAGAACGGGCATTAGGTTTTGCCCAGAACTCAGCTATTGCAAAGGAGCAGTCGAACTTGGGTGATGGGACGTTCTATGAGACGTTTGGTGAGGATGAGGGCTTTGTTCGGCTTCCCGAATGTGAGAATGATGAAGAATTTGAGATGGTGAGGTTGATGTTAGGATTGGATCTTAGGAAGTGTTGGGGTCCGTTCTATTTGGACTAGGTCTCTATGTTTAACCTGTATAGTAGTGTCAGTTGTAATTGCTAGCACAAGTATGCTCTCTGTTGGAAAACGGGGTATCGGTTCGTTCCCAGTGTCACATGCACGGTAGCAAGCCAATAGTATTGCGTTTGGCTGAGCTCTGCAAACGCATGAGGATCTACACTAAAGTACCTACTTTTATACTAAATGTACTTTTACTAGAACTTTCCACACTTTTCCTCAGACTTCTTCCTTAATAAGCGAACTTGGCATGATGCCGGATTGCCAAATCCCAACACCCTCGGTTGGAGCGGATTGGGGATTAGTGGACCAGATTTAGTGAGAGGAGTGATGGTTGTGGGTGTTTCGTTTTCGTTTTCATTTTCAGGTCAATGTTTCTGGTAGGCTGACTATGCGTCTTAGCTGTCCCTTCCTGCGTGCTCAGGCGCCGGTGTATGCCTTTGCGGAGAGGATGGCGGATTTGATCATTGTATTCCAATTCAGCTTAGTTTCGCGCTTCCTTCGCTCTGAGGCTCTTGACAAGCGTTTTCAGCATCATTACTATCATCAAGATCGATTTCTCTTCGACGACTCCTTTCGCTTCATCTTTTCTTACGTCTTCTAGGCGTTGAGACTAGGTCGCTATAGAGATCGATATTGATGTTTAATTGCTATAACTACTCAGCTAAGGCAACAACCGTATTGGAACACTGTGCGTATCTGGATGGCGCTTAACCGAGTACGTTCTTTCCATTTCTGTGTCTTCAAAACCTTCTTACACAAGTGTTCTGCAGGTACATCATCTCATAACCAGTATGAGTCTGTATGACCACGCCAAAGTTGAAGGACATTTCTGACTGTGCACATTACGTCGACGGGGTAGGTTGAAGCACTGGTCCTTATAGGAGATCACTTACCGCTGTACAGCAGAACTTGTCGGGCGAGGAGTATGATGCCGACAAAACCTGATGGTGGTGTACACTGCCTAGAACTTTGAGGTCACGATGAGTACATGCTACACACCATATCCTCCGTGAATAGACCTAGTGCCACTGCCCTAGAACGAAGGATGATCCACTGAACCCACGAGATTTTCTCTGCGTTGCTACACATAACTGCGAAAGGCTACGATTGGTTGAAAGCTTTTCAACAGCCCTGCTTTCGAAACCACATTCGCCGACCGATATTAATATCATGAAAGGGAACTAATTTAAATGAACAGCAATTCAAGCTTGGATTCAATGCTACTGGGCCTCGTGTAGGCTCGTGATCAGCTCGTTTCGCACGTGGCTACGCTATTTCACTTTTGTTTATAAGTGAAATAGCGTAGCCACGTGCGAAGCGAGCTGGTCAGTGGTCGCATTTACAGCATTGATGTGTCATTACTTCTATGTCAGCGTCATTCTCTGGCCTATGATTGGCTGGACTTAGCTTCTCATTGGCTGGTGCGTCGTATATATTATCATCGAACGCTCGTTGAGGCCCTTGTTCCAAAAACTTTGGGCGGTGCAGCTTACCCAACGTATCCCGGAGCAAGTACTACTTAAGAGAAATGATGTTGAATACAGCCCTCCCCATCTTCAATGGCTCGCTTCAGATTGGAAGATTTTGATGTTCAAACCCTTTTGTTTCTCGCCTCCACTCTCAACCAGAACCCAGTAGTCTCCGTATTTCTTCTTCTCACCCTTGTGTTCCGCATCCTCGTATGGCCTTTGTTGGCACCCTTGATGCCGACCGCACGCCTTGTGGAGCTCGAATCAGTACTGAAGACGATCTACCCACTATTCGAAATGCAAAGCCCGTTATCTAATAATTCACGTATCCACATTAATGAGTAACTATCCTAGCTTGGTTTTGTGGCGCTGACATTCACCCGATGATCAGGTTCGAGTTGGAGGTCCTTGCATTGTTAAGGGTGCGCTTGAATGTACAACGGCGATTAATTCTCGGCGGGTACTCCTGGAAGGAATATTTTCTTGATATGTGGAATATCTGGCGTGGGGCTCAAGCCTGTCGAAAAAGGATCGATGCGTTTCGGATCGAATTGGAGGTGAGGGTTCTAAAATTCCTGGGTCAATTACTGGGCTGGATGACGAGTATTGAGTCAGATCGGTATTGTAGAAGACTGGGAGGTTAGGCATGAGGATATTCTGCGCCATTATGGAATGAATGAGGTAACGAGATCGACCACAGTTCCCCTACAATTCCGTGATCCCTACCGTGCCGTGTAACCCTACCTGTCTACGTACCAATATTTATTATTGACCATGGAGGCTGACTGCTTGCGTCGTAAACAACTGTTTCCGAAGGGCATAGATAGATTACGCACGAAGGTAATCTGGAATAGCATGCAAGACTTGACAGAAAATAGGGCATTTCGAAAGAAATGCTAGTGCACTAGATGTGCTATGTTTGTTGTTGGGAAAAGGGAGACGACTTCTTCCTTAACAACGTCACATGAAATAAACCAGGCAGATATATGCTAGCACAAAGTTAAGCTACAATTCGGGGGTGAGGATAAGACAGGGCAACGTGCCAATGAAATGAACATGAAGTAAACAAACGAACTAGACACAAACAAAAGATTAAGAAACGAGTCACAACCTAGACTCGTACTGAACACACGCTCTTGGACCGCCCGAAAGGGCTGAACTTTCAGTGTCCAGTGTATTACGAGTTCGAGCTCCAAAGAGCGGGATTCTGGAGCAAATCCCGCGTCAGTGAAACAAAATTACAGCTTTTAATGATATGAAGGAGTGGGATGAACTGAGTTGGTACTCGCAAAACAGCTTGAGCGTCTGGCTGTGCATATTCTCCGTGTTTATCACCAAAAATTGCCCCCAATAATCTGGCCACGACGTGAAAAATATTAAAGATAGATGGAAGGAAGTAAGCACCCACACGAGAGGGCTGATTCAAAGTTTCTTTGAATCCCGCGGACGAGCTAGTTAATTTGAGGTAAACCTGTAAGCTTAGCTTGAACCGGATAGCGTACGTAGGGTGGCAAAAGTGCCAATGGTTTCTAACATGGACATGCGATTGAATATAGTCGTCCGCGTCAAGTTCCATGCGGTTGAAGCATACTGTATGAAATTTCGAATGATGGAGTCCAGGTATCCCGGCTAATTCCGGCGTGCAAAGAAACTCGCCTAAACCCTAACCTCAGTTTTCCTTCTGCCACCATCATCTTCAGCTTGCGGTATTTCATTAACTTATGCTCGTTGTCTCTTCCCTAGGACCCTCATTTTATTCTCTCCCTTGCCTTGAATGGTAAATCCTTCGTTTCCCTACTATTCAAGCTGGCCAGAGAGTGCTTGCTCTTTGCTACCGCCACTATTGTTGCCTGTTTTCCAGCTTCGCTCTGTCTACGCCTACAGCAGCATATGAAACACGCAGTATCGATAATGAAGAAGTCGGTGGATAAGCAGGTATGTAACTTCCAATAAGTACTGTGGTGAAATCAGCGCTCATATGTCTATCCGGTATGACAGCACCGTGCCATAGCCCATGCTATGTCCGCAAACCGGTTTCTTTCTCTCTCGGCCGACAGCTTCAATTTCAAAGTATCGTCCTCCTGAACGTTACTCCCCGCCTGCACCTCGTCAGCAAGTGCCGGTCCACCACACCACCTAGCAGCGCTTTATTATCATCCTCATACATGGCCACGTCGTTAGGTGATCCCAACGGTACCTCGCGGTCATTCCCCGCCATTTCCCAGCGCGTCACCTGAACCTTCAGCTTTTGGATCCCTACCAGTAGGACGATAATGACAAGTAAATCAACGACTACGGTGGGGAGACTACGCACAATGCAGTCGTAGTATTTTACGATTGGTCGGCCACGCATCCTCCCCTGTGTTTGGATGAATAGTCGCCATTGGTAGGAGGAGGCAAAAAATGGCGGTGCTAACCCTCGATGGGAGGGAATCCTATGGGGGAATACTGCCGCCATGTCGCAGTAGAGAAAGGTGAGTAGTGGGCATTGTTATGAAATATTCAAGTTCTAATGGCCCAAGTGATCGTGTAGCTAGCTCGAGTTGCCTTCCGGATGCACTCTAAGATGCCCGCTTTCACGATGTACAAGGTCGTCGAAGGCGAGACTACTAAAAACATCATCGCTTGTGTAATGTCGGTGGATGTGAATTGGGACACCAGGTTCTGATACTATCCGATGCCGTGGCGAGATGAGTATTGCGTAAGTACTTCCCGTCTGAACCTTTCTTTTGTAACAAGCTAATGAGTCTCCGAAATCTTCAGCAAGCCCTAAAAAATGACAAGATTCGGACAACGTTGTCCTGTGATTGAAATAATGAAACTTCTCAGTGTGTTAGGCCGTCGTCGTGCCCGCCCTCTGGGATAGCCACGATGTGACAGGGCGCTTTATACTGCGGTGACTCACGATTGGGGGAAGAAGACCGACGTCTGCATAGGCGACACACAAAAAGCTTTTCCCCTGTCCCACGCAGGACGAATTCAATCGCAAAAGTACAGCAAGGACTCGTAGGCTACGGGCGTGTTTAGGCAGGCCAGCAATGTTGGGACTGCCGACGTCCAATTGGTTGCTTGGAGGTGTAACCCTAACCCTTCTTTTCTTCGGGTTAAGGGTCGTCCGAGTCGGCAGCCGAACTGTGCTGTTCATGCCCTAGGACATCACGTCAGCCTCCGCTCTTCCAAAGGTAGTCCTTATCTTCATCTGTAGACCTTGGCTGACACATGTTGTAGGGCATACCGTCTAATGTTCAACTAAAAGCAGACGTCACCTTCCTTTGCACGGAGACCCATGAATCACGTTCCTCTCAAATACACCAGGCTCTCGTTCTTCACATGCCAACATGCGCATTCCTGATTTTCGAAGGAAGAGCAATGTCCTCAATGGGACGCGTATGCGTAGAATACACCATGGAAGCAATAGGTGTACGATGGCTAGTAACAGAAGAGACGCGCTGGTTTCCGCCCTCATAACCAATAAGTCGTACACCTGTCAAACTCTGGGCGAAGTCGAAAGTCGAGCTCTGTCATCACCTCGACCGTAACAGTGGATGTACCACTCGAGGTGGCTGCAGGATAGGACGATGGTACGGTTTAACAAGGGCAGGCAACGATGACGGCGCGATATGTTCGCGGACAGATACCGTGTATGATGCGTCGGGCCTGGGTACATAACACGGTCAGCTGCGCTTCACGTTAGATGGGAATAATGAGGGACGTCGGTGTACAACGCTGCTGCTGGTGACAATGGCAGCTCTCTGCCCTGCTGCGCTGTAATTCCTGTTACGTTTTCTGGTTGAACACGCATCGCAGGCTTCCTGTCGCAGCTTCATGGAACGAATGAAAGAAGAAAGACGTAAGGATGGATAGGGAGGCCTTGGTTGGTTTGGATGACTGGAGACGGGAGGTGTGGAAGGAAAGGGTGATTCCAGACGGCGATTTCTCTATCTCTCCCACCGAAACTCCGTACCTGCGGACCAGATACCTTCCGCGAGGAGCGCCGGAAGAAGCTCTCTGTTACGCTATCGCCAGCAAGAGCACCCCCGATATCGCTGCGGTCATTCAGTCTTTCTACTGCACGTATCTACGTAGTACAGGATGATCGAGGTTTTCTCCCTGTTTTTGTCACTGCGCGCACTCAAGATGTTCAAGCTCTCAACGAGCTAATCGAGCTCGGCATTGCTGAAGACTCGTGGGCAGATAATTCGCAAAAGGACATGGAAGTCCTTCACACTGAAGACGGCGGTGAAGCCTAGCGGTCGCAACTTGGGGGACGGGACTGTCTATGGCACGTTTGGCAAGAATGAGTCTGTTGTTCGTCTTCCAGCGCGCAAGAGTGACTGAGCGTTTGAGATGGTGTGAAAGTGATGTTGGGATCGAATCCGAGGGAGAGTTGGGGTCCGTACTACCTGTGATGAATATTTCTTACTGTCTAACGTGTATGATAATGTCAGTTACAATTGCTCTGCGGGCCTCCGTGATAATTACACTGGCAGAACTTGCCCGCGAGTCGAATCCTACTGCGTGAGAACCAGTCTTTGGTTAGCCCAGGACGTCCAATGGACGTGCCTGTACGGTAGTTCTTAACAGCTGCTTGAAGGATACGTGCTGAGCGAAAGGAAGGCCCGACTCTGATTCGATCGTCTGGAGTCAGGACGCACTTATAAGGCTAAATAGCCCCTCTTCTTGGACCTTGACTCATCTTGTTCCACTGCCAACACTTGTTCAGCGCTCACGTCAAATGCAAGCTCCAGATCTGTCAGCGTCGCAGGGCCCCAAGTTTCTCTTCCAACAAGAGAACGGCGAAATCATTCTAAGACCTGCACATCCCCAGCAAGATGATCAACTATGCCCAACGGTGGGTTAGAACGCATCTAACTAGGTACCTACCCTAACTCACAAACCTTCTTGGACAGGGAGCACGGCGACACCACAAAGATCTTGAAGGACGGCTACGGGATGTCGAGGTCCTGATCGCTAACCACCTCGGATTTCAAGAGCGCATACGAGAAAGCCAACACCAGGAGAAGTATTTGGCTTTACATTATGGAACGGCAGAGCGGTTCTCTCGAGGTAAAACCGCAACTTATCTTGAATGAACTGATCAAGTAACCACTTTCCCTAGGTATCACAGACGACTTGCTTAGCACCAACCCTGAGATCGAATATTATATCCTCCGCCTCTCGCAAGCTATTTCCCGAGTATCAGTTCAATTGGGCCGTACGATGATATACAGTATGTACTCACTTTATCTTACTACTAGTCACGCTGGTGTACTCACTTTTATGTCGAAATCACAGTGCCCAACATCCTCGTCGCCTGGTATTACCATCGTGCCATCACCAGTTCATCTTCACACCCTCCATACCCTACACTCACACAGCAGCTCCCGCCACACTTACACCAGAGAAACATCGCCGCCGCAGAGGCCCTCGAGCAAATTTCAGTATTTTTCGACTTGAAACCGCTGAGTTATTTTGCACTGTCGCATATCGAAAAGGTTTCTCTGCTTGTCGATACGCGGATACTGCATTCGATTCTTTCCAACCGAAGTCAGCTACTTATCGTTCCCCGCGCTGACGTTGCATGGGATCTTCTTCTGGAACAGAATAGAATGAACAGCTCTCATAAGGATGTCATTCAGACGATCATGTCATCTCTCATCGATGTTCTAAAGAGATCCGGAGGTATCGAATATTTCGCATCGTGAACCTCGAATGAATCAGATAGTTTTATGTAGTTCTACGGTAGATAGCTCTCATGAGTTCTGAAAAGCGAATCTATTCTCGAATAAAGATAACGGTGCACTATTAGCCTACATCCGGAATGCGATAAATAGTAATATACAATCATACAACAAGATAAATAACAAACGAATAAATAATTCCTTCATCACAAGATTTGTAAAATGACCAAAACAAACGCCCAGAAAATACAAAGAAACCCAGAAAAGCGCTATGACAATGACGCCAAACAAACCTTCCATACCCCCGGTTCATCCGTAGCTTCGATCCCGATGAACCTAGTATACCCCAACAAGAAGTCAACTCTCCTAACACCCTTCCTCCTCTCTTCCTCCCCCATCCCCTCTACCCGGTTCGCAAACGCCCTCATCACGCCCAACCCTCCCACAGCCTTCAGCTCCTCCTCCGTCACCCTTGTACGCAGTGCAGTATATAGCGCCACGACCACGTCCCTGACTGAACTGGGGGAGATATGAATCCGCCACGGGAGGTACTTGGAAACCAGAATCATGCCTCCGGGAAGGGGAGGAGAGGTAGCAGGTTCGTCAGAAAGCTCAGAGATGTACGGCGAAATGTCCTTTGACAAGTCGATGCCGAGGTGAGGCGGGCGGAGGAATTCATGTAGTTCAACGGTGGTTGGCTCAAAGTCTTCCTCTACTGACGGGAGGCTGATAGAGTTCCGGAGACCATCGGGCGTCGGCGGTGGGTGGAATGAGGATGGCGACTGCTGTGGGGAAGGAGAAGATATGGAACTTGGGAACGAAGAGAAGCTCGGCGAAGATGGCAATGGAGACCGATAAAACTCGGGAGACGGGGTATCGTTCACCGACCGAGAATGATAATACATGTTAGGTAGCTCCTGGCTCACCAACGGGTTTCCAAATAGCCTCTGAGACGATCGAGTCGCGATTGGTGAAGGCGTCTGGTCCGAATCATACGAGTACGTGTCGTTAGGCGAATCCGCGAAACGAACTGTCTTCGTGATGGGCATCTTGGAAGAGATGTGGCGGGGCATTGTGGATTCGTTCGTCGAGAAACGTGGTCTTCTTTTATACCCCGCCACTCTCTCTATATTGAAAGGGCGGTTCCGATATAGCCTATTAGCAATGCTTAACAGGGCGTCATTCCACAGCTTGTGTCCGGCACAACACAGCCTTGTATGTCCCAGTTGAGATGATGGCGCTTCGATGCGCACCGCGCCCCTGGTGCAATGTAACAATGTTGGGATGTCCCCTTGACGATGGAAAGCTTGTACCTTGAACGGTCCTAATGTGTTGTGGTACCTGTAACACCATCTTAGCGTCTATCTAGTTCTTGAGAATAGGTAGCTATACCACACACCAATGTATAGAAGCCTCATCACCAGATTCTATGGCCCTGGCGGGACACACCAATTTCTTCTGTCGATGCCCAAGCTTTCCAACAATGGACGATCCTAGCAATCGGGGCTATGTCCGTAAATCATATGCTGATTCACCGACCCTGGGTATATTATCAGTGATCGCGTCGTTTTCAGTCATTCAGATCTTTTACCATAGGTAGTAAGGATACAGAAAGAGTCATCACGACGAATACTGATACCAATGCGATACAGTATCGCCGCCCCAGGGCGCCTGTTCATTCCATACAAGCACTACAACAGCATCATCAATAAATAGTTCGTCAGGGGGTTGTGAAGCGCTTACGATAGACACTGTCGAAAGCGATGAAGCGCAAGTCGCCGTATCAACCTGGAAGTTCCAATTCCTCAGACGTCGGTATGGAAGACGACGAACAGCAGCGGCCGTCATCGGACATCCGAGCATTCTCAGACCATAGCCCAGTGTCCGAATGGCCTCAAACTATCGGGGAATCAGATAACTTCCTTGATGACGCTGTCCTGTTGGAACTGTGCCTTTGTTGTAAGCGCCCATCAAGTTTCCCAGGACATCTTGGTAAAAGTATACATACGGGATAGGCTGACAATCTCCTTCGTCCTCTAATAGTCGCGAAGAAAGGATACATGACTGCTGAAAACTAGGACTAGGTAACAAGAAAGGTTAGATCAAAAACGCTGAAATGGAAAATACTTACGGCATACACATAACATGCTGTTAGCAGGGACTCGACATGCTGGTCATCGCATCGGACTCTTCTTAGAATACACCTTGATTCATCGGCAAAGCAAAGAAAGCGCGAAGTGAAGAACAAAACGCGGGACTTTCGGAAATCGGGAGCTCGGGTAGTCGTCCAAGACGATTTGTTGGTGATTACAAACATTGATCGCTCAGACTAACAACACCTGAGGCCTAAGACTGATGGAACAATGGGGTAGCAAGACGTTTAGAGCGTCGCAATGCAGGTGATGTAAAATTGACAGTTTATTGCAGGACCTGCGAGAATCGTATTAGCGCTAGTATCATGATAGACAGAATTATAAACGAACTTTCTTCGACCTGAACATTCAGAGACGAGAGTTTCTGTGGTTCAAGTTACGAGTCCGACTTGGATCTTTGTCCGAGGCTCGCAGCTTTCTCGTTCGAGCAAAGGGCGCACTCAGGGTACCGCTGTTCATGAGAAGCACCTGTGGTAAGCTAGTAAACTTTCAAGAAAGTAACAAATACGCACCAGTGCCAAGAACAGTCTGAAGTTCCGCTTGCATCTGTCGGTGCAAGTCTCCTCATCCTTCTCGTGCTGCTGCCTAATATTGGGATTTGAGTGGTGTATGTCCCTGAATAACGCGCATATTGAGGGAAGGGAGCCGCTCCCGGGGAAAACCTTCTGTTATGTCATTTTTCTTGCCGCAAGAAAGTCGGTGGAGTAGAAATGATGGCTTTATCGACTTGCACTGGTGTAGCCACACTTGGAATTCAGTGGTTCTAAGAAAACGCAAAGGAACGTACCTAGGAGAGTATATTGAATACGCGTCACTGATAATGTACATCCTGCTCTGTGACAAGCGAATCGATACCTGCCAGAATGTGAGTAAGATAAGAGAAGAATAAGGCAAAAGCGCACCTGCAACTTGTGAATCAATCGTTGGTCCAATCAAGCTAATGGCCTCCGTTCTTCATGAATATTCCTAAGAGGTGGTTCTGTTCAAGGTGTGCTACACTGTGTCACGACTTGAATATATGCACTTCATCAGGAAAGGCCAAAATGATTCAAATATGACAGGGAAACATACCGACAACATCATGGCAAATCCTGCCCCAACTCTGGGTTACGTCGGAGTCCCGAATGCGAATAGGTATCTCCCCCGCCTTATCTCTGGCTTTCCCAGAAGTGTCGCCTTTCCGTTGATGGATATATCCTTTACCGTCTTCATGCAAACCTGAAAGATATAGGGCTACTTGTATCCGTGAGGATGTCCTGTGTAGCACACTTCCTGCATTGAAAAATCACGTCTTGAAGGCAGCGCAAAAGGACCCAACGTACGAGACCTCACAATTAGATCGTCTTCTCTAGTGCTTCCAATGAGCTCTAAAATAGCAAAAAGGCTGCAATGGACAGGAGACAAAGTCACGAAAAAGCTGACAGAAACGAAATTTGGTGGGTCGTGGATGTAGAAGGGAAAGGACCGCGTTATTTGGTTGAGCTTGGCTGAGATGTCAACAAACATCCAGCCACCGAGTCCCGACGTGCTACTGGCGTCCATGTGCATATGGCAGAACGGACGAAACAACTGCTTTCCCTTCTACTACCAGCATCCCTCACCATTCCCAGAAGATGCCGTGAATCTGGTCCATACCTCTTCCACCTTGAGGCTGACTAGACATGGGTAATTATGCCTTGAACCCTGAGTTCCATCTTTTTCACGGGGCCTTTTGGTGAATGGCGCCGATTGGTGAAGACTTGCTTGCGGGAGGATGCACTGCGCAGATTCTTGGCGGATACATTACAGGATCATGGCGACGACTAAGGTACGAAATCATTTTCTTCCCATCCCTTGACCTTCAATCTCATATGTTGTCTAGCACTGCAACTATCGTAGACTATGTGCTACTCGCCGTGTGCTGTTAAATTACTATTCAATATTTCGCACAAACTATTAGGTACGTTTTTCTCCTGCCATACTCCTCAGAATTTGATGCAGGACCATTTAGCAATTTGAACGAGAACGGTGAAGAATCAGTAATACGATGGGCAAGGGCAGGCAGGAAGGAAGGTACGCCTACGTATCTCTTTTCTTAAGCTTTACTTACCTCGAAGCGACAGTCCAAGAAACTCCTACATACCCTGCTGACCGCCAATACACGACTCCGCCTTCTCCTTGGAGCAGGAAGAGCCGACGACGGACGCATATCAAGTATACAGTTTACTTCGGGGGCCTGTTCTTCGCGCGCGCGACACAATTGTTCATCTCTTCAAGACTACATCATCCTTCCCTCACGACTCCGGCACGGAGAGGGTGGTCAAGCGAGGATTCTCTTTAACCTGCTATCGCGACGAGAGCAACATCACTATTCTTACCGTCATTCGCTGACGCTATTAAAAGCGTCACACGGCACGGTCGCTGTTGCTGCAAAGCAATGCTAGAGATGAGGTCCCGCCTCGACATCCTCCTTCATCGATCTCCCTGATCTACGTTCCTGTCCGTGCAGCAGATCCTTCATTTTTGATGGCATACCACCACAACGGCACATTATCAATAGCCGATACGGCCTTTCCCGCCTTCATTTTGTCCTTGTCTTTCACGCTACTCCCGCTCACCTTCAACGTCCGAGGCAACGAGCCATCGGCGAAGAGAGATGACCATCCTCCTTGGATGCAGCCGTTGCATACCAGCTTCGTATCTCTCGCCCTTCCTCGAAGCCTACGAGTTGGCGGCGGGCTTATCTCCAATGTGTCCACTTCCGCCAGTGTCCTCTCCCCAATTTCAACTCGTTCAAATGGATCGCCTCATCCTTGCCTGAACATCCTCTGTGTACCTTCTTCTAGCTCACGACTTGGGCCATGTTGCTCTGACCCAACGCACCCACTTTCTTGCAGGGAGACATTGTACTATGAGAGCATTGCGTATCGTTCAGCCTTACCTTCTGGAGAGGAACTTCCATTATGGATCTGGCACCGTTTCAAGGGATGCCCGCATACTTTGGCTTCTCTCCCAGTTGCGTGTCTGTCCGGTGAAGGGCTGCAATACATAGCCAGCTGGTGGAGCGCACTATCACGAGAAAATAATGTTTCATTGCTTTTTAGGGAGACGAACGAAGGTTGCCGTGGGGGGAGAAGCGAGAGCAGGAGAGGGGAGCGACGGGATGGTCCTGTCGTGTTCTCTGCCCCATCGTCACCGGAGAAACATGAGTCAGCGACTCAACCGAAGATCGGATGAAGAGGTAGACTGAACTTTGTGTTACGAAGGCGCGTTTATTATAGTTTACAGTTCACACTTCCCATTGATCTTCTTTTTATTGCCTTGTCCGTTTTACCGAATTTGTAGAGGATACATACATTCTGGATGAACAACCTGAACGTAATATCTTCTGACGGACAAAGACTCGTCTATAAGGTTTCTTGCAACATCCTAACGGTTCCCTTAAGAATCCTAGAAAATCCCTCTCACTGGCAATCATAACCGAGTCAGCATGGTCTCGGCTAAACAAACATAAGCCGATTTCTGAGGCGCGGTTGTCGAGATGTATGGCCTCGAGAAGGGAGGTACACGTGATACGTCCGTGGCAAAAGGACACGAGAAGCCAAAGAACATGCCATAGGATCAGAGATACGGTCAGTGGATTTGTCAGTCACCTTGTCCAGTAGCTCTGGAGGCGGAGAGGACATGCCGTGTTTGGTAAGTGAATTGAACAACTGACGAACTCGTAATATGTTCTGACAGATGGAGATTTCTTCATATAGTTATCACTGCAGAGAATCCTTTCACATGTCAACAGGTATCTTGAACCACGACGACGACGACTGTTCAAACGTGTATCAGCAATGGCGAAACAACTGACTTTTTCCCAAATAGCAACACTTGCCCTCGCAGTTTGCCACTTCGGTAAGTAATCGTATCGATTCGACCTCAAATTTGGCTGATATCTCTTGAATTCAGCAATACATTTCTCATGGCGTCTTTGCAACTCATTTTTTACACGCGAACGTAACAAAACCTGGAAGCAAATCTGCACTTCGGTAATGATGACCACCCTTGTGAGATATCGCAAAGCGCTACCTATGCCAGAGTCCCTCACCAACTACACTACCTGGACGGCAGCGACTGGCCTGGAAGCCAGCGTCGAAGAGCTATGTAATGGTGCTAAGCTCTTATGGGTCGGACCAAAACGCGTGGATAAAGTGATGTTGTGGTGCCACGGTGAGTCACTCACTCTCGTCTTACCTCATACATCCAAGAGTAAATAATAATTGAAAATTTACAGGAGGCGGATACATGATCAGCGTTGGTCCGGAAACATTCTCTTGGCTCCGATACATACAATTAGAGCTCAAGAAGCGTGACGTCGACCTCGGTATCGCTATCGTCGCATACAGTGCGTATAATTATCTTAACACATCCACCCACATGTTAATCTCGCTGCCTCAGATCTTCTTCCCAAAGCCGTCTTCCCGAGCCAGCTCCGTGAAGCAACCGACGGCTTCAACCATCTCATAGCAGCGGGTGTCCGTCCCGAGAACATAATCCTCGGGGGCGACTCCGCAGGAGGGAACCTCGCACTGCAGCTTCTCTCCCACATTCTCTACCCCCTGCCCTCTGTCCAGCCAACGCTAAAGACCATGGCGCATCTCGGTGGTTTGATCCTTCTTTCTCCTTTCGTGGGAGTTAAGAAGACATTGGAAGTACCTTCATCACAGCTAGAAGCCCTATACGAGCGTGATTTCATACCGTCGGAATTCCACCGTGAGGTTTGTCGAACGTTTCTCAAGGACGTTCCAGAGAGTGATATCGCGTACGCAGATGGTTTAGAGGCTCCCGAGGAGTGGTTCAAGCCGTCAGACGAGCTTGTGGGTCGGACCCTCATCATGGCGGGCGAATGGGATTATTCGAAAGAAAGTTGTCGACGGTTTTATGAGAAGCGTCTGGAGCCACTTCATCGGGATGTTAAGTTTGTCGTGGAGAAGAATGGGGAGCATATTGCGCCGATACTTGACTTTATTTTGAAGGAAGAGAAGTTAAGTGTGTTGACACCATTGATGGTCGAGTGGCTGGCGGATACCTTCAAGGCTGCTCGTCAACAAGTTTGATAGATAAATAATGGACAATGACATATGATATGGTTCAAAGAAATCAATGTCAACACTGCCGTTCTTTAGGATTCCGAGACTGTATAAACTTGACCACAATTTAGCCATATTCTAATATTATAATATGTCCTGCCCTTTTCCCGTCCATTACACGTAGTTAATATTATCGCCTTGACCACTGGCCGCTATGGCCTTAATTTCAATCTCAAGGCCGCCTGCCTTGCAATCCTTCAAAGCCCGAATTCCTTCGTCTGACAGCCTCTTGAACTTCGCACTGGGAGTAATCGCCTTTACAACCACCTTCGATAATCGGGCACGCTCGGATAACACATCCCGCCGCGCTTTTATCATGGCCACAAATGCGTCATCCACGAAACCAAGCCCTTCGTTCATCGAATCGCTTATCGTCACCTCCATGACGCTCAGGATTGGAAGGAAATTGAACTGTGGAGAGCCCTGGTTATCAGGCGTCGACTGTCCCATGCGTAAGATGACATCCTTGATAACATTGTCATTATCTTGGATCCAAAGGCCTAAGCTGAGCTGCAGCTGTACGAGTCGTGGGGTTATCTCGAGGATAGGAACGACAAACTCGTCGAGAAGCGCGTTCGTGATCTTCAAACGTCGTAACCGGCAGTGTGAATTCATGATGAAGGTGTGTAAACCGGAGAGTGAATCCCGAGGGCATGTAAATGCTCCCGGACTAGGAGTGAGTCTGAAGGATCGGAGCGCCGGAAATTCCACGCTCTCCAAGAGCGCGGTTTCGCAGGCAGTGAATTCGCGTACCATGGGATGAACGATTCGCGGCTGCGCGGGTGGGATCATTCCGATTCCCTCTTTCCTGTAATTGGTATTGAATATGACAAGATGTGGGGCGGTTTCGACGATGCTGAGGAAATGGTCATGGGCATCTCGACGGCAGACTTGTCTGTCATTAGTGTACACAACCAACTTGGATGTTTGCAAGCGTATCAGTGGACCATCTCCAAATCCTTTCAGTACAACCTCGCTGAGGCTTGGAGCAGCGGATAAGAAATCAAACTCCCTGTCATGAGCCTGCGCCCAGATGTCTGCAAGGTAGATGTGACAGCACGTCAAGGTGTCCAGCTTGCCAGTGACGGCGGAGAGTGCTGGAAACATCGTCATCGGGATGGACAGTCGGGCGTCTTCCCAGCTGTGTGATCTCTGCAGAAGGAGGTCCAGGACCCCATTCGTCACCGCCTCGTCGGCATCGGTCTCGGAAACGAAGAAATGAAAAACGTAGCCTTCGGACTTGTGGCTGGCCCGGTCGAGTGCCGCGCTGAGGATGGATGAATAGTCCCTCTTCACCATCTCACCGAGCTGGGGAGTATGGATGCTCATGCTATTCCAGATGCTGGGGCAGAAATTGAGAGCAGCGACTCTCCATGTACGGCATACCTGGCTCAACGACCAGGGTTCTGTTGCTAGATTGAAGGTGTTATAGAACGAGGGATTGGTCTCGACCGCATAGAGAAAGATCTCTGTGAGGATCTCGAGGGGAACACGACGCGCAGGAGAAAGCACAGTATCATATTGGGATGATATTTCCTGGATTCGAGCACGCTCAGCTTCTAGCTTTGCAATGGCGACGTTGAGTTCGGCAAGCGAGGCGCGGACTTCAGCTCGACATGCATTGAGAGTGCGCGTATCCGAGGAAGATGGAAGATCGTTGTTCCGTAGAAGGGAAGACAGGAAAGGAGGTGAGGTGAACTCTTTATCGCAGTGGTAGATCACCATGCTCGAGTTGGACAAGACACGATTGGAGCATTGTTCGCACTGTACCGGCATCTGGTATCGACTTTCAATAGGAAGAAGGTAGCTTAGAGAGTGTCGCGACGTCCACAAGAAAAATATCCACTCACCACTACGACAGAAGCTAAAGAGAAAGACAAGGTGGATATTATAAGAAAAGAATGAGTGTGGTTATTTGGGAAGGTGAGAAGTATGTCGCTGAACCGGTAGTTAAAGATGGTGGTCGCAAAGAGAGTATCGGAAGATTCGGAATGGAAAGCTTCAGGGGGGCCTGCGCCGATATGGAAGTGATCGAAAGACTAGCCGTTAGCTCCTTTCACATTTAGATAGATAACCGGTCTAGGTCCCAAAAAGGAACGCCGGGGCTCTGTGCCGACACGGAACGTGTCACAGACCACAATCCCTCATGCCGCTGTGATATCCTCGGTCGCCCGCCAAGAACGTCTCACGGATTTGAAGGAATTGCAGGGACAAGTGAATTTATCACAGAAAATATGCATAATATGTACCAGAAGGAAGACATCGCAGTGAGATAATTGCAGTGTAAGGACCTTACATCGAGGACATCACGGCACTTGTATAGAGTGTTGCCAGTGTAGCATCATGAACGATGCGGGGAGCAACAATAAGGACAATATACTAGGGTGTGAAATACGGAGGTGTGCGATGCCTTCTTTCTGTGTACAGTGAAAAGGCTCAGCAGCTTTCAACGAGCAAAGAGGAAGAGATAGCGCCAAAGACGACAACGAAGATACGAAACCCGTCGACGAAGCATACAAACAACGAACGAAGAAATGGTGTCCAAAGACGACATCTAGCAGAAAGAGTAATTAATTGCGAGGTGGCGAGTAGAAAGAAAGATCAGTAATGGACCGAATTTCCTTTCGCCCCGCTCAACGGGGCGAGATGAGATTGAAAGTGTGTGAATCACTGTGATCACTGTCGCTCGCACACCCAGATTCAGGAAGAAAACACTCTCCGGCTATCATCATGAATTCGTCGATATGATCTGTCATCGACCACAGTTGTCTACGAGGGTCTCAGCACGCTGACTTGTAGACCTTTTGTGATTGGGGACAGCGAGCTCGGCCGTCTAAAAGGGAGATGCGAGGAGATGGGTATGATACCTGTATCGAGGTGTGTGAAGGGAATACTATTTTGGTTGTACTGTTAGTGGCAAGAAGTTCGTAATCCAAGAAAATCATGTCGAGTTATTCATATAGATGGGGTATCACGACTGGTCGACGCAGTCGCTAAAGCCTGTTAATAGACTGAGGGTTGGGTGTTACGCTGAATATGTACTGGCACTTGATGGAAATTTTCTCGATTGGGGTTCCCATGAACTGCAAGTGAATCGTGGACCTGAAATATGGGAACGGTTTTGGCATGGAAAGCGTCCTCGGCTCCTCGTAATCAATTGACTTGTTTTTCATTGCCCTGCAGGATATGGATTTCAGCATGACACACTTTCGCCAGGATCTCAAAAGTTACTTACCTTCGCAATTCAGCTCGCCTGGATATCGCCAGACTGTACATTTTTGAGTGCTTCAATATAGCCCATCAATTTCATGTACTTTGCCGGGGACGACGAAACGCCTTTCCCTCGCGCACCCACGAATTCTTCCAGCTTCACGTTTCCATCCAAGCCGGTCTGATATTCTGCCATATAGGCATTCAAGGTCTTGTCCTTCAATCCAGAGAGCTCCTTGCGTGGGAGAACACCGAGAAGTGTCTGCGCTCGTCCATTTGCTGTCAATTTCTCGGGGTGAACGAAATAGCGGTAAGGCTGGGATATGAAATCCACCCGGGGGTGGGTAAGAGATGCTGTGGTGCCAGGATGGGAGAGATCGAGGCCGATACGAGGGGATTTATATATGTCGGGTGTGTGGTTTACGATTGGGACTGGGCAAAGGAACATGCACGTTTTTCTTTCACCAACATATGCGCCTTTGAACGCGTTAATGTCGCACCCCCAGAGATTCTCGACCAGGTCTGAGATCTTTTCTGCCCCGCTGAGCTGTAGGATATGATCCACTAGAAGAGACGGGCCCGAGATGACTTTTCCAGAGCTCAAGTCACGGAGGGTGCGTAAAAGCACTCCGCCGTATGCTTGGTTCTCGCTAGGACGCGACCCTGAAGAAAAGTATGGTGATTTGGTAGGGCTGTTGCAGCTTATCGTGAGGTCCAATCCCTTGCGCGTCCCGCCTCTATATCCAGAGGTGCTAATCAGAGTCTGCGTAGAATCGTCAGACCGTCTTGGAGTGCGGTGAAAATACCTGTACATCGTTTTGCTGGATCAGTTTTCGCGTAGGTAATAGCAGCAGAAAGAGGTTCCCTACCATTGACCTGCGGTTTTCTGCTCCTGGCTTCCGTGAGTAAACGGGTCACGATGGCAAGCTGAATTCCAGAAATAAAACTCCATCTCCATGATTTGAAGTTTGGTTTCTACGAAGTCTGACTCTCTGTCTGATCCCAGACGCGTCTGAACCACAATGAGAAAGTTGTGTAGTAGCGCAGAGCTAATATCACTGAAACGTTGTCGGATAGATGACGGCTCCTGAAGATGAGAGAAGTCAAGAAGACGCTGAAAGGCATGCAAGCTCTCCTCGTCAGAGTTGTTCTTTGCCTTCTTTGCTGGATTTGGAGGGTCTGATAATCCTGGAGACGTCTTCCTCTTGCATCTGCTCGTCATTCTGATTTCGCTTCAACAGGCCAGGTGACGAACCGATACACAACTGAGGTAAGTATGCTCGTACGGCCGGGCCGAAAGACCGAGGTCAACAATGCGTGCTGCCAAATAGAACCAAATACCTTCAAAATTCGGAATTTTTGCTCCGTGCTCACTCTTGGCAGCGAACGACGCTGTTGTATATTTCCTTTTGCCTCTTCCCCAGATTTCCTGTTAGTTAGCTGCGTAAAAATGCTGCCATTTTCTCTGTTGTGCCTTGGCGATTCCTATCAAGTACGTTATCACGGCTGTGAATCTTGCTTTTCATGATGTGCAGCCTCCAGCGGTAGCCGTAAAGCGTGCCATCAGACTGAGCACGGCAACTCTTGTGGAGTACTGGTGAGAAAAATCTATACCATGCTTGTTTTCTTTACTCAATGTGCATATGTGCACTCTAGGGCCCGATATATGCGCATGTATTAGGGTATAAGGGTCATAGCCCGGAATGCACAGCATTCACAGTAACGCCGTGTTGGTACATGTGCATGCTCCGCTTTCGGAACTACCCTCGAAGAGCAGATATTCCAGGAGAGTATTGCAGATAATAACGACGCTAGCGCTGTTTATCGGCTGGTTGACGGAAGTTAGTGTTTGCGCCATTGCCTTCTCCCTCCGAACGCAAGCGTTTCTCTACCATCTGGTGCCCGGGGCAGTTGCCACATCGACGAGACGCGTGACGGAATGGGATAAACGGGCCTGATACATGATACTCCGAGATACTTGTCAAAAGCGATGAAAAAACGTTGAACTCGACAGCAATTCCACTCGTAACGGCAGTGCTTTTTGTTTCGGAATATCCACTGACCTTGCTTTTCCAGGCGTCGAGCAGACAAGTGATCCTTGAGACTTGAGATTGCCTTTCGGAAGAATTGAGCTCTTTAATTCGGGTACGTGGGTAGTTCGTTTTTCATTTTCTGAGATGTATGTTGTACTGATGTTAATCCGGCAGGTTAACATGGGTTAACAGCTCGATATGGTTTCACCTGGCATAGTCATTTGTCATGTGCATCGCTTTAGATGCCGTTAGACGCTTAACCTCAAATGGTAATAGGAGCAAATAATATAAACCTTTGACCAACTCTCCCACTCAATCTAATGGACGTCCCACCAACATATTCCGCACAACCGAGCCGTGGGGATGAAGCCGCCGTCGAGCCACCCTCATATGAACTACCTTATCCATTGCTTGTGGGCCGCCGTGCCGTTCAGACATCCTTTGTCAGCATATCTCAACTTAAGGGTCACCTATCCCTCTTGAAGCACTTTGCTTCCCTCAAGAAACGAGTCGAAGGGATGGACCGATCCAGATACGGAGACGCGCCTGAAGATAAGGAGCGTAGGTGGTCATGGTTTGTTGGATTGGCTGTCGAGAGGTATGTTCCTTGATAACCGATAGACTTTCGAGAAACCAACCTTGTTCACTAGGTTCGAAAGGTGGTGCAAGGAGCTGACAGTTTACGACGCATTGGATTTCGCTGACCACCGGTTGCCTCCTGTTGATGTTATCATGGTGAGTAACGTATTTTGATATTTAAAACTTTGTTAATCTAAAGATTTATAGGTGTGGCATGCCTACTTATTAAATCCTGCGTATGTTGCACAACGTTTCTTCTGTGATGTAATGCTGATAGTATTCCAGGCGGTATTCTGAGGACTTCCTGCGAAACGAGCATATTAAGATACTTGCAGGTATGGGCGACTGGTTCCAGGCCCTGGTATGCTTCCTCGCATATATTTGTTCAGCCCTTGAGCTGATTGGGCGCATTAGGAACGGACATGCTATACCGTTGGCTCACCTCCATCGAACGCTCGAGCTCAGGACTGGCTGCAGAAGACCCATCTCCCCTACGATCCTTTCGAGTCGGCAATGGTGTTGACACAGCGAGAAATAGTGTGCCCTCAATGTCTCACGAAGACCAACGTTCGTGAGTAAGGTTTCCGGTTTTGATAACAATCTCTGAACGAGATCTAGGCCTGGCAAATTCTACCGGGAGCGGATATCTCCAGAAGGACTTCAAGGGCAACTGCTCGGGATGTTGGCTGACGATTACGAAAGAAAAATTGGCTTTCCATAAACTCGTGAAGGACTTGGTAGGGAACAATGCTGTCCTTGCGTACGTTCTGACTGTTACCTTTTTCTTTCTGCTGACTGATATCTTTCACTCTAGCGGAACTCTTCACACCTCTTATAATATAGACAATTCGCATCGTGCGAAGGTGATCAAGACCGGGATTTTGGAGTTAAGGCCGCGTGTCTTCCAGAAGGGAGATGCGAAAACCGAACAGGAATGGGCGGTCAACATACAGAAGCACATGGATTATAGTATGCAGAAGATTCAAACCGCTATGGCGCAGCGGATGAGAACATACGGAGGACACTTGTACGTCAGTATTTTCCATTGCTCTAGCTGTTCTAATATCAAAACGATAGGTTATCTCGGATCATGAGCTCATACGAAGACGATAAGATATTTTCTTTGGATCTCGTAGGAGCAGTAGGTATATTCGTGACTGTCGTACGTTCGGAGCGCTCACATCATGAAGGTACTCCGACAAGGCTCCTTTGTCGACAAGATGCATAAGCTGGGTTGGACTGATCCAGAATTTTTTTCGTCATCCAAGGATGAAGTGGCCTTGAAGCACTGCATGGCTCGTTATCATGCGTAAGCAGAGCTTATCCTTTTGTACTTCTTCCTCAATGAAATTGGCACTTCAGATTCTTGGATCTCATGTCTTCGTCACCGGCTGGTTTCTTCGTCCCGACACTGGACATTGATCTAGTGTGGCATACCCACCAGCTCATGGCTCGACAGTACTCCAGCGACTGCCTCGAATATGTCCGTCGGTTCGTCGACCATGATGATAAGGTTGCTGAGAACAGACTTTCAAGAGCTTTCGACATCACCTGTCGGGCGTGGCAAGTATGACATTGGCTACCTCCTTTTCCTCAGCCTTACTGACGCCTTGCAGGACCGATTCGGGATCCCATATACGCACTGTGGGTGTCCACTCCCAGGTGACACGATTGGGCAGAAGATAAGCAGACTAGTATCAATACATAAGCAGTCGGGGACACCGTCTCATCTCGTCCCACCTCGGGATCGCAGTGATCTTCTGGCAGCTACCCACCCGAGTGATCATAACGCTGTTTATTCATTCCAGCACCAGGGGCAGGTCGATGCCATGAGGCGGGCAAGGCTGGAGAAGCGGGAAAGGAGGATCAGACGAGAGGAGGGGAAGGGAATAAGTCGGAACAGGAGTGTTGGTCATGATCCAGCTTTTTTGGTGCCCGTGCCGTTGTATTATGGTGTAGGCTGTGTAGCGACAACGGGGCATGTAGTTGGTGGGGGTGGTGGTGTCGGGGGATGTGTGGCTGCTGTGGGTCGTTTCTCTATCATGATTTTGCTCTGCTTGGGACTTACTTTTTTGTTTCGAAGGGTGTTGGCGGCTGCGGAAGTGGTGGTGAGTTCAAACGTAGGCGAATGTTGAGTGACATCTAATTTTGATTTTCGTCTAGGTGCTGGATGTGGTGGGGGAAATAGCGCAGGTTGTGGCGGTAGTAGCGGTACTGGCTGTGGCGGAGGTGGTGGTGGTGGCTGTGGTGGAGGAGGTGGCGGATGTGGTGGTGGTGGCGGTGGTGGAAGTTAAATGTTCGGTGTCTACCATTCGAAGTTGTTGACTGAAAATGTTTTCATTTTTTTTCGGCGTGATTTACAGTACATGTAAATTTATATTCGCCATAATGCCTCAAGATGGGAGAATATTAGTCATCACCGTTTTCGGATTCACCGAGGCTCTTTAGCTTGTCTTTCCTTCTTGCGTTGACTGCGTCGTCGTTTCTACTTCATTCCTAGAGTACATCATGAACCTGGATTCTTGGTCCTTGATGGATATCTGCTCTGGTAGAACAAAACGCTCGGGCAAAAATGCCTCATCAACGGATTGCTTCACCGACAGCGGGCTGGATCGCAGCAGAAAGCAATCTGACGTGATATAGCTTTCCAGCGACGTTCAACGCATCACAGGTGCATTTGTTTACTTGTGGATGGCATAGGTACTGAGACGGGAATAGGACAGAGAACACGGACGAACAGCTCGACAACCGCATATATCCAAGTTCAGAACCAGTTCGCCTCGTTCAGAGCAGGAAAAAGGTCCTTGGGTCAGCCTAAGGCCTGTATGCGAAGAATCGAAGAAGCAGCGTGCGAACAGGATCTGGCCCGCACGATTTGCATCCTTCCCCGTTCATTTGCCTTCGCCTTGTCCTCCTTGCCGTTCTATTCTATGTTCACTGTCGCTCTTCTCTCTATGCTCAAGTCCTTGGCAGTTTCTGATTTTGGTGTCACCCACTTCCTTGCTCGGGAACGGCATCGCTAGAAGTTGGTCGAACTCGAACGGGGGAGGTTGGACTCATCGTTACTGGTAACAACGGCAAGAATATGCTAGACGCTGTCAACAGGACTGCTGAAGTGATGATGGTCAGTGTTAATTGGTTTCAAATATTGTGTCGCCACTGACGCCATTCAGTTTCTTTTTTTTAAGCTGCTCCAAGCAAGTCTTAAACCTCAAGTCTGCAGCATAAGCCGTAGGCACGGTATCCGGAGACTGGTAACCCAAAACCTCTCTCAAGTTCGCCCATATCCCTGTACATGGTATCCATGCGCTGAGCTGACAAGGAAACTCAGAGAAGACACCGCAGCGCCTCATAGAACCCCGCCAAAGATGCAAAACTAAAGAACGAACGACGGAACACAAACTGGAACTGTCTTAATGGATTTGTTCCTGTCTACCCTCCTCTTTCTTCCACGTATTCAGTGTCCTACTCGGTCCGTATCCCTTTTGGACGCGCTCAAAATCGTTATCATTCACGATGGTAGACTCTTTACTTTTCCCTTGACACCGATTCGGCTCGATGGTTGGGGGAAGTTATGGGTCGGTATCCTTTTCGAAGAAGGGATTTCAGCACATGATAATCGTTGGGATGCCCTACGCTAAAAAGCGCTAAGCGCTCTGTGACAATGCCAACGGTCAGTTTGGGATGCTGTTCCGTATACTGTGTCAACACTAACTTTGTTCCCTCTTTAGTCGAATCCATCTTTTATGCTATGGCCGGCGACAGCCGCAAGGTAGAAACTAGGAGTCCGACATACGAGTCTCTCCATGGTTATTTTGTTATGCGGTGTTCAATTGGTACTACAGGCGGAGGATGTACCTGGGAAACCCCATTGCAAGACACGGGCGCTTTCGGGTCGGTCGAGAAAGGTAAAGTATACTTTTGTCAGTAAGTTCTTTTTGCTCATGCGATTCATTCAGGATTGGGAATCTCCTCACTCGCCAGGGGGAGAATAGGATATGATATCGGAAACTTCACAGATCCGGCCGGAGTTGGAACGTCCCATTTTGGAATGCCGGAAGATGCCGCTGTCCATTCGCAGCCACCAGTTGGCAGTGATCGTTGACCACCACCTCCGTCTGCTCGATATTCATCATTTCTTCTCGTTTCATTTGACGCTGACCGACAAACACTACACCTATGCCTCATCGTGTCCAAAGCGCCGATAGGAATCCCTTACCTTTTCCTCGGGTTCAGCAGAGTATGACTACGCAGCCAAGCTCTACCCTGCCATTCAAGATATCCATTGGTGGTCGGCTCGTTCCCGAGCCGTTTGTGGCCGTCCCTCAGTTAAAGGGCCATCTGGCCCTTTTACACTGCTTCACTGAACTCAAAGACAAAGTCGAGAATATGACTGAAGCGGAGCAAACATGTTACCCTCAGATCCCCGCTGACAAGGAACAACGTTGGAATTGGTTTGTTGCACTAGCTGTTGAGAGGTGAGTGCGCTGCCTTGTGGTGACATGGGCCAAAGCTGATCGTACTGGCTAGGTTCGAGAAATGGTGCCTAGCGAAATCCAGCATAGGACGAGATACAAGCGAAGACTTTGTTGTTCGTCATCTGCCTCCGATAGACATCTTAATGGTACATATCCTTTTTGTGCACCACCTATGAGCACTTGAACCCTCAACTGACAGTTCTGCAGGTCTGGCATGCCTATCAACTAAACCCTGCGTATGAGACTGGGTGCTTTCCATTATCGATCATTCTCTGATTATCCCTCTAGTCGTTATCTTGATGACTGTTTCCGAATTCAAGGCCTAGGGGATCACGGATACTGGTTCGAGATCATGGTACGCTTTAATCAAACATTGGGATTCCAGTCAGTTGACGTCATCATACAGGATCAAGTTTCTTCTGCCTACACTAAGGACTACATGATAGCCGAGAGGTCCTACCATTGGACTGAACTCACAGGGCTTCCTTTCGATCCATTTGATTGTGCGAAGAAATTGACTAGGCGAAGCGTTGAATGTCCCAAGTGTTTCGATAGCCTCTCAGTTCGTAAGTATCTTCCCAGAACTCGTCCTCCATGACATTTAGTTGAACGTCGTCTATAGCGCTGCTTGCTGCCAATGGCAGCGGATACCTACAACCAAACTTCAAGTTTACCTGCCCCAAGTGTAGTCATGTCGTTACGAAAGAGAGTTTGGCTGTTCACAAGCTTGTGGCCGATCTTGTAGTCCGCGATGCGACACTATCGTAAGCCTTTGCTGCATGTAATTGTACTGAAAATGTCTTATCCCGCGTAGACAGACGCTCCATTACTCGGGTACTGCAGCTCTCTGTGATCCCATACGTGCTAAGCAAGTCAAAGCGGCGGTGTTGCGATCAGATTTCTTCATATCTAAGGGGGACAATCTATCTCCCAGAGAATGGGCAGTGAATATTCAAGAAGCCGTAAGTTATGATATGATGAAGCTCAAGCAATATATGGGCATATATATGAAAGACGGAGGAGCCAAACTGTATGTGAGCTATTTTATTTCTTCAGAACGTCTGTACTGATTGAAATAGGCTGAACAAGATCGTGAGTGCATATACAGATGACAAGATTTTCTCGTTGGATCTCGTCGGCGCCGTGTGTACTTGTTCCAAGGTGTTTCTCATACTGTCCTAAACCCTCATTTTAGGTTTTACGTCAAGGTTCATTCACTGCCAAAATGCGCAGATTTGGATGGTCCAAACCTGACTTTTTTGCCAGGCCAGAGGACGACTTGGCGCTGAAACACTGCATCGCGAGATATCATGCGTGCGTTTTCCATACACCTGTCCCGTTTATAAAGCTTACATACAGATCTCAGATTCCTCGACCTTATGTCAAACAAACCGAAGGAGTTTTTCGTACCTACGCTAGATATCGATCTCGCCTGGCACACTCACCAACTTCTGCCGAGTTATAACGATGATTGCATCAGCTACCTACGTCGTTCTATTGACCACGACGATAACGCCAAGGAGAACGTGCTCTCAAGCGCCTTTGATAAGACCTGCCTGGCATGGGGGGTACGCTAAGGTTCAATCATTAGTACATACGGAGGTTAACATCCTCTCTTTCTAGAAACGCTACAATATCCGATACACACCCTGCGGATGCTCCGCATTCGGCACTAGCATCGGAGAAAAACTGAGCGGACAGCCGTTGCATTACCTCATCCCGCCTGATGATCGAAGTGACTCGGACCTCGTTGCGTGTGCGCAAGGTCAGGGCACGGAGGAAGAGGGGTGGCGGGCTGATCTGCCCTTCTTGGCTCCTGTCCCGCTGTACATTGCCCAAGGTACGACGGGCGGATGTGGCGGTAAGTCTATATTCTGTTTCAAGGGCCAAGTTTTGACGACTTTTAGGTGGTTGTGGTGGTGGCTGCGGTGGAGGCGGGTGTGGTGGTGGTTGTGGTAGCCGTGTTAGCTCCTGTGGTGGGGGTTGCGGAGGAGGATGTGGTGGTGGTTGCGGAGGGGGCGACGGTGATTAGGACCACCCCAGCCCTAGCCGTCGATTTCAAACGGCGTGTATTTTGGTATCGTTTTCATTTGACTTTACTTGTGGTTGTTATGAAACTGATAATATCATTGCTTACCCTTGCTGTCATGTATGTTGAAGATAATGAACGACAGTTGTATCCAGCCTCAAACAGGGTTCGAATGACAGCGATGCGCAGATTTGAAGCCATAGAAGTTGTTCCTGTAACAGGGACTTGTTACCAGCTAGTCTCCACCTACGAAAGTGATACCTTGGTGCGTAATATTGCATTTCTTCACTTGCGGTCATCATGATTTTATTCTGGAGATTTGTCTCAGATTCTCGTTGAGTACCGGAACTGTACCGAATGAGATTTCTGATGCCATGTGTCATTCATCCCTGCAGAGTACGACATGAATATTAATCCGTCAGTGGCACATATAGCCATTTCCTCGACGTCATGATAACTGGGTACGGTTACAAGTACAGAACCCAGGATGGGGGAAGATGATACTAATAAATATGGAAGCAGTGATTATCTGCGGTTATGCCATTCAAGGACCCTATTTTCTGTACCCTTCGACCGACCCAGATTCCGTTGCAACTCTGATCAATTCAATTTTTATTCGTTGTACTGCCGCGTCGATCACGATCGTTATCCTCGTGGATCTTCCTTCACATGTGGAAGCACCCGGTTCTTCCCAGACGGTCGTGAAAATCTTCATAACGCCTTGCGTGTGCCTCTCCCTCCCCCCTCCCTCCTCCCTCCACGATGAAAAATGCCGCAGAGATAGCGTAAGTATGGTACTCTCTACTGCTTCGCGTCGGTTGCTCACTTCTGAGACAGTCATGGCCCTATGATCATTGGTCTCTACATCAACATCATCCTTCTGGGCATCATTGCTACCCAGATGTATATGTATCTGAACGCGTACAGGAAGTGAGTTTTTGATTATCAGTGGTCTTTGTATCCAGAAAATGACCGGACCGCTACAGGGATCGTTTATGGATGAAGATCTTCGTGAGTAGTTTGGTTTAGCGACATCTTTCATCCTTCGTTAACCGTGCCAATAGATTGTTGTCCTCTTTATCGCAAATGTAGCAAACACGGTTTTCCTATGTCAATTCCTGTATACATCTCTCATCCTCAATTTCGGTAAGAGTCAGTTGTCCAGGCAGGGGCATGAAAGAGTCTCAAAATGGCCTCAGGCAACGACGCGTATCTGGCTAGAGCGGACTGGGGTATGACCTTCATTTCGATACGTAAACCAGGCTAGTGCTGAAAAACTACAGTTTTCGCTACAGGTACGGGATCAATCATGTTTCATAACCATTGTCATTCAGCCGCTTTTGAATTGATGTGCAGATCCTGCGCTTACGGTGAGTTCCCTTGATCCGACGTTCCGATCTTCCTGAACTATTGAATAGGGCATCATTGCGGGAATGGTCCAATTATCCTTTGCGTGGAGAGTCAAGGTCCTCACCAACAACCTCTGGCTTGTAACAGTTGTAGCAGCGTGCGCCCTGGCTGGGACTGGTATATTTTCTGCTTGCTACTATTATCATCGGTCTCATTTTTGACACCGTTTTCTCTAGGCGCCGCCATCGCAACCTCATTTGAAGTAGGCAGAACTCCCGAGTTCGTAGAATTTCGAAACTTCAAGGTCGTCGTCATCATCTGGCTGGCAGCTGAATGTCTATCTGACATTCTCATCTCCGGGATCCTTGTCTGGCAACTGTGCGTATATTCTTCTATGTCCGATTCGGAACATTAGACTCACGAGTTTCAGGGTAAGTTTCTGATGGACTAAGTCCGCATGCGAGCACTCACCATTTGACAGAAAAGACGCAAGACTGGATTTCAGAGCACCGATGAACTCGTTGATCGAATAATCCGACGTGAGTGATACCGTACCATTCAGCCAATAGCGTTATAGCGAAACCCGTTGCATTTACAGTGACTGTTCAAACCGGTCTTATCACGTCCATCTGTGCCATTATAGATCTAGCTCTCTTCCTTTCAGACGTCAGTACTCGTGTTATAGTTGACACTAGCGTGTGTTCTGACATATTCCCGTTCTCGTCGTAGCCTACCGGAACGTGAGTGCCCTTAATGTCTTCTGCTTCTCTCAAAGAAGGTTTGAATCTACTCAAATGGGCACATTGATACAGGCACCTTATCTTCAATTTTCCTCTGTCCAAGCTCTACACAAATACGATGATGAGCACATTGAACTCGCGACGTGGATGGGATTTCAGTGATCAGGAATCTACTTCGCATACTCACACCACCAGTGGTATTGTTAGAGAGCGAGGGAAAAAGGTTTGTCTAAACTTGCCGAAGAACAGCTAGATTGATATTCGTTTCTAGAAACGCATCTTTCGAGTAGACACGACCCGTCCGCAGGTTTTCGTTGACGTTGAACAGCATGTTGAACAGCATGAGATGCATACAAGAAATCTTGCTGAAAGGCACCTTCATGCTAACGATGACTATGACGTCAAGTCCGTTTCGCCCGATGACTCACTGACAGCTGCAGCATTGCCAGGGGCGCCTTGGGAGAAGTAAAGCGGCAAGATCGTATGAGCATGCCAACTTTTCTTTTAGCAGTTGGGCTTTCAAGTACGAGGGATATTTTGTAGAGTGAATCGGGAATATGATACAGCCTTGGAACAAATTACTTCAGCAGAATGGGACATGTAAGTTACGTCAAGAATAAACGAAGGTGTAAAAGAATTATACGAGTATCACGTAAAGTATTGGTGTATCTAAACATCCCAGCGTCAGGGACATGCGGTTCCATAAAGGATGACGTAGAATAGTGTCGATAGCAGTTGTAGGTTAGCCAACGTTGGCAATGGAGGTGAGTGAACAGAAACGGCCGAAGCCAAACCAAGATAGCGGTGAAAGCCTGGGGATCGCTAAACAGTGCTGATAGCAATAACGACGAAAACATGGGTGACAAGAAAACCAAACAACCAAGAAAGTGAACTGAAAGCTACGTGGGGTGGGGGCGAAAGGCGGCGGTAGCCCGATCAGGGTGTTCTCGGGTTGAATATAAGTTTGCACTCATGCGCTGAGGGAAATATAACCTAGTCACAGAATTAGTATCCAAACGTGTAAAAGTGACAGAGGTTACTCACGAAACTGTCTTTGATCTCCATACTTCTCTCGTTTGTTTCCGGTGGGGCAACAATGTTGAAGTTCCTCACGATGGCGGCTATGACTACCCTCATCATTGCATGCGCAAGGTTCTGACCTCCGCACATCCTGGTTCCAGTCCCAAACGGCATCAGGTGCTGCGTCATTAGCGTCAAAGAATCATGCGAAGCATCCAGCCAGCGATCAGGGAGGAACGTTTCAGGCGAGGGAAAGACGGCTGAATTGCGGTGCATCGACCAAGCTTGCGTAGCGACTACCGTTCCCGGAGGAAGTGCGAAACCCATGAGATCGAACGCTTCGTGTCCGAACTTAGGAGACGTAGACGCTGGGACCACACGCTCAAGAAGACTCGGAGCAGCCGAATACACTCTCAGTCCTGCACGTACCATGTCAGCAAAAAAGCAAAGGATATTTGAGGGCACTTGCCTTCTTTGATGAATGCGTTCAGGTAAGGCAGGCCATGGAGAACAGCCATGTCCGGAATGGTCCGCGCATTAGGCATAATTTCGTCGAGTTCTGCCTGGAGTTTCTTCATAACATCCGGTCGACGACTAAGCTCCCAAAGGAAATATGAAAGCGTCGTAGATGTCGTGTCGGATCCTGCAATCCTAACCGGGGAGTCAGATATGCTTCACGAGAGTAGGGGCAATAAACATACATGTGACCCATGCACTCCGAGATGATATCAGTATCAGGCATGGATATGTTGGTCGAAGCATAGCGATAGTTCAGCAGCCGATGCAGCATGGGCACCTTTTCCGATTCTTCTAACTTGCCCGCGTTCATCTGTGCACGCATCTGGTACACGCGCTCGCTGACAAACTGGAATAACGAAAATGAGATTGTTGAGTGCACGGAAGGAAGGTGCTTCACCTCAGCCATGATCTTATCAGAATCACAGAGCTGACGCCATCGAGCATTCGGGACCTTGCAAACAAGATTCCAAGCCCAAGTGGGAACGACGCTTCGCTATGGCTGAAGATTAGGGATGAGGAACGGGAGTAGGAGGCCTCACATACCAAAATTCCACGCTTAGGAAAGTCATTGATGGCAGTGGAAAGGGGATCTTCGGTATTCATGGACCACTTATGGACTGCACCAAGGCGGTAGCCATATGACGTCGATACGACAACGTCGACCATGAGGTTGCGGAACAATGAAAGACACTCAAGTGACGTTTTTCCGCTCATACCATCTAAAGCCTGCGCAGAATCAGCGCGAGCAGCGGCCATGACCAGCCAAAAACATACATTGACCAGCTCCAAAGTTGGATCGTGCATCTCGGCTTGAAATTTTGATAGGTTGGACGGCATATAGTGCGGGGCGTATCCCTTTCGTCGGACAGAGTGAGAAACGTGGTCGAGGGTGGTCATTCTGCCTTGAAATCAGTATACAACCGCATATATGCGCCCAAATACGTACGCGTGGTCGTTTTCGTTGCTGAAAAGGCAATATACTGTCAGTAAGTTCAAATAACGCGAAGAGTGGAGACACACGTGAGGAGACTCTTGTAGTATGAGCTCTTGTCGAACTTGTGGACAGAGTAGACGTTTCGCATAGTAGAGAGATCGTTGAAGACAACCTTGTTGGGTCCAACGCGAACCACAGGGCCGTATTTTTCGAAGAGAGACTGGATTGTCTGGCATTGCTCGAGACGCACGACGTGGACGGTAAGCCAGATGTCGGAAATCGCCGCGTACCATGGACCAGGGATAGCGCTCAGGGGAGACAGAAATACGTTGTAAATGGCGTAAAAGGCGATGTATGCGACGAATAGAGAGGCAGCGGCAAGCGCGAAACTGGAAACAAGGTCAACGGCAGTAATCTGAGGGAAGGAAAACATCGCGACGGATTGGCGGGTAGGGGTGACCGGGGAAGGTGTGAGAAGGGAAGAAAGAAAGGTGGGCGTCGCAAAACATGCCCTCCGCCCTTTTATGCATTGGCTTGTGCTGACAAACAACCAATCTCATGTCGCGGACGAGGGAGGTCAACCCGTTTTGAAACTCCGCTCTCTAAACTCTTTCCCCTTTTCTGGCTATTCAGATTCCTTTTCGGGATGTCCGGCATTTAAAGCTGCCAAACGCCACAAACAAAGGGCACTAGTTGGAGTTCAAGACCGGGAGCTCCAGCGCCTGCAGAAAATGCGCGATGCTACCGCCACGTAGCATGACTCTTAGTGAAGCTTGGCTCTGCTGCAGGCTTGCTGGCGAATTGCACTGAAGACCCGCTACTTGGCGAATACCTTTTTTTCTACAGGCTCTACATCCGTTGATGCAAACCAGAAGCCCGAGCTGCCTCATTTTCTCCCCGAATGACCGAGCCACCAAAACGGGGATCCTATTTCCATCACAGCAACGCATATCATCTCGCATACATAATATTAAATATGCTCTTCAATGAGGCGTCTCAACGCATGACTTGGAACTCTGATCAAGAATCACGATCAGCCATTAGTTAATGACCATCATTGGACAACCTCATGTTCGGAGATATACCATTGCGAATGCCAGTAGTAGTTGTTGTAGAACTTTCCCAGTTCGCTCTCTAGCGTGACGGCTGCAGATGTCAGGTTTTAGTCCCACCAGTTTCATTCGGGTGCGATGGATACTAGGTCGCAAATAGTTAAAAGCAGTGGCATTTTGACGCTCGCCTGACTTCATCCGGGTTCATCAAAGACTGACTTGTCCATTTTCAAGATCCACATGTCCGAGATTTTCGGTTTTATTTACAACAATGACCAACATTGGCTACCACGATGTGAAGCACCGGAGGATGTTTCCGAATTAAGAATTATCCCTCAAGTCGACAAGATCTCGACTATTTGAATCTGGATACAAAGGGCCTCAATATTAAAGTTAAAGCTTAATCGCATCGCCGCTTCCTCTATCACTCGATTGTGACTAAAGGACCTTACCGCCTTGCCAAACGGCTTGGTAGATCCAGCAGAAGAATGAGGGACATGATATCTTTAACACATATTTTGTGTACTAACTATTTGAGAGTCCCATCGTATCGGGCCAGCAGCGGCCAGACTCTGCTGGTCGTACACGAAGTTCAGCATTAGACTGTTTCATTGTTGCAACCCATTGAATGCGTATTTATTCATTCATACTCTTATACACCTAGAATAAAGTCAAGTCGCAAATGAAAATCTGGTGGATATTTGATTTATTTTGGAGCCTGGGGTTGAGAATAGGGTGAATGGAATAAATAACATCAAGTTTAATATTTGCGCAGTACAAGTTGACTAGCTACCATTAAATTTGTGGTATTCTACCGTCTACCGTTGCGAGGTGAGAGTCTATTAGATATCCTTAGTTGTATAGTAGTAATTTACTTCACGTTCATATCAACTGTCTGCGCGAACTATTCTGGGCTACATATCTACCTTGGTCGAATGGTACCAACGAGAGAGCAGGCGAGGCTAGTCCAGCTATCGAATAAGATGCCTGCCGTCCGAGGACTCTGATGCTTCCGACGATCTTCGTGCCTCACAATTTATAGACTACGAGAACATTTGCGGCACAACAGCAAAAATCCATTGAAATGAACGCTGTTTTTGGGAAAGCAGTGGCCGACCAACGCGGTTTCCTAAAGACCGTTAGTCCTAACACGGCGACTGGAATGCACCTACCAGTGAGATCCTTCCGACCACCGCAAGGGTAAAGATCGCTGCGATATCCGCGACGACCCCAGTCGTATGAGACATGAGGCCAGACAGAAGGATGGTACAATCTAAGCCTGCCATGAAGCTAAGCACGACGAGAAACAGATAGATGTTCTTCTGAGGCAACACGCGCACAGCATGAGGACGCCGATCGTGATAATTCTTCCGAGCTGTATGCTCATTGCATAATAGGACACGATGAGAATTACGCCAGCGTCTCCTTGACACAAATATCCAGGCCGGGATCTCGGATTGATGGTATTCGTACGTATTATTAGCTCAAACATACGAGTCTTGAAGCTTGATATCCCATATGTTTTCTGGGTTCTGCGTATTAACATAGATTAACTGGAGTGAATAGTCTACAGACCTGTGAGAGGTAGCACGTTGGGTGGATCCAATCGACATTGACGCACAATAAGCATGAGATCTTCATTAATTTATTCAAGTCGCAAGTAACAAGCCATCCTTTGTGGAGCGATCAGTTGCCGGTCAATACGTCCTTTATCCTAGGATCATACTTAATAATCAGACACGAACCATAAAAAAGCACTGGATGACAAAGGTACACAGTTGGGGAGAATTGAGTACGCGATTTAGACACGATGATCATCGCCGTAGGAGTAGCAGTGAGAAGCTCTGGGGTATCCATTTGAGAAAATGAAGACACTTCACATTTTAGTCCGTGAAAATGACATCGCATTTCATTGACAGAGATTTCTCAGAGATGAGCCCGTCGTAGATCGGTATGGAAGATAATGTCAAGAAAATTCAAATTCAAATTCACCGAACTCAGCACAGCCACTACTTACAAATCAGATGCCAAGTAGCCGGAACAACTTTATGCCTCCACGGCAGACGTTCCGAGATGAGTTTTCATCAACATAGGTCCATCACTCCTTGCAAATAACTATTTTGAGTCAGCGAAAAACCGGGGAAAATAGTCGGATAACGTGTCCAACTCTGATCCAAGCTTTTAACCACAGGAATTCCCTCTAATGACCACAACAATTTGTGTTACACCAAAAGGCAGGGCTAAAATTCCGATTCTTTCTCTTGCATATTGACTGGTGGAAATCAGTCACCTCCCAGGAGCGCAACACGGTACTACTTATCGTGGCTATAGAAGGCCGTGCGAATTACCGCCGCCGCAAAAGGGTTATAGGAACATCCGAGTCGGTTTCACTCAGCAAACATTGTCGTTGGTGCGGGCATTTCAGGCCGCCTCAAAATATCCGAAGTAATAGACGGTATGAAAAGGTTGATAGTCATCAATTTCCTCCGAGGCTCAAACTTTGCTGAAATCTCACATTTTCTGTAGGTCTCATGTTGGATTTGACGACATTTTATTTTATGGATGCTCTCTTGTCGAACATCCGCTTCAATGATGAAATGAGGCCAGTCCAACTCTCACGCAGACCTCCATCGACAATGATATCAAGCCGCGGAGTTAAGTATATCTTTCAAATTCAGAACACAGAGCTTCTACGTGGAAACGAAGAAATATCTCACCGTCATACCCGCGATCAGTGATAATAATACAAAAGTGTGCCGAAATGATGCTCAAGGACATTCTAACCACCTTTTTCTTCTACAGCATGAAAATCCTTACACTCATTCTTTTATTGGCTCGAATTCTCTTCACCCATGCACTCTATGCCCCGTTACGCGAATACGCGGGGCAGAGCTTTTTTTCTGGGTGGAACTTTCCAGGCAATTACGACAATACCACTTGGGGTGCGTGCTACCTTACCTCCCGCGTTCAATCACCTCACATATCGCGTCTAGGGAACGTCACATTTGTTGACCAGACTACTGCGTCCATGAATAAATTGGCATACGTCAACGATGCTGGTAACGCTATCTTACGAGTAGATAACACTACCGATATCACTGGTACTGGACTCATTTATCGCGACTCGGTAAGTCCATAGGCGAAGATGTGATTATGTTGCTAATGCTGTGGTGTAGGTCAAGTTGACTTCTCAGGATCTCTATCCTTTGGGAAGCCTCATTACAATAGACCTTATTCACATGCCATATGGATGTTCGGTACGCTGATAAAAAACCTTTTTTATTCTCCGTCCAACCTAACTTCCATCCGCAGGTTTGGCCATCGTTCTGGACTTTCGGAGGCACCGACTTGGAGTGGCCTATGTACGGGGAGATCGACATCATCGAAGGTATTAACCTTAATGCCAACAATCAAATGGCGCTACACCACAACGATTCGTCCTGTGTGCAATCTCCGAACCCTGGACAGAGCGGAAAGACAGTTAACGCAGACTGTACCAACGGTGATCCTGTAGGGGCCACTGGATGCGCCGTCACTGAGACTAAGCCGAATAGTTTTGGGGAAAGTTTTTCCCAGAACGGTGGAGGAGTCTTCGCGCTGCAATTCGACGTGTCTGGAGCGTTCATCTGGTTCTGGTCGGTATGTGCTATGTTCCTTTTTTCATAGAATGGTGTCTGATTTTACATGAAGAGACAAAACATACCGAAGTCGATTACATCCGCTACATCGACATCGAACATGGATACGACAGATTGGGGCACGCCTTCAGCATCTTATCCGTCTAGTGGATGCGATCTTCAGAAACTGTTCAAGCCACAAAAGTTGATTCTCGATATCACGCTTTGTGGGACTTGGTAAGAGCAACTTTCATTTTCCGGATGTCCTGTCTCATAGGTTCATAAATAGGGCTGGCATACCTAGCATATTCAATACCCAGTGCTCCGGACAATGTGTACGTAGCAAACCCTCCCTCTCAGATTTTCTGAGTAATATCCTTGCAGGTGCAAGATTATATCATGGGACCAGGCAGCCCAAAATACGACAACGCGTGGTTCAAGATATCCTATATTAGAACGTATTCTGCTGCTGCCGGCAACGCCACCAGCAGTGGAGTAGTATCGACCGCTACTGGAACGACAACTCATGTAGTGACGAGTACTTCTGGTAGAGCAACAGCATCTGCATCTGCTACTGCCACCTCTTCCCCGTCTTCAGCTGGACGTCCTCATTCCACTATTTCTTGGGTTTTAGTTGTGTCTTTGCTGTGTCTTGTCTCGCTGGGCTTGTAGCGGTAGAGTGCTTTCAGCCCTTGATTGACCTTAATATGATTATACCCCTTGCTTACATATGCAGACATGATGGAAAACAGGTACTTGTATCGCTTTTTGTCCATGTTTTGGTGAGAGTATTTATAGAACACGCCTTTGTGTATCGTGCTGTTCTACGTTCAAATGCTTCCGTCCACTTTCATTGTCAATGATGTGCCTCGTACTTTATGGTTTACTTTTAGCTACCGTAGAAGTTGGTCGTGTCCTGTCGTGGGGTCCGGTTGCTTTCGTGTCCGAGGTCTTGTCAGTCAGCAAAGTTCCTGGGAGATCGAAGTGTCTCTAATTAGTATGTACTGTGCTGAGCTTGGAGGCAGTCCCATCATAGTCACTGACAGTGGTAGAGGTTGGTGGGACGGTGGCTGTATACAAAAACTGAAAACGGAAGGTGACCACATCATGACATGTAAGGTACTAGTGCGCTTTGCCACTTGCTGGCGCTACTTGTTATATCTATCCTCTTCATTAACCACCATGAGCGCCAGGTTGTTCGAAATCAAAGGATGGGCCAACATCGCAATAGCCATCCTACTGACCATCAAACCAAGTGTCGTATATAATTCCCCAATGACCCGTGAAGTCTCAAGATTGAGCGGTTTGGTATGTCCTTTAAATAGTAATTCTTCAGCAATGAAATCATTTAAATAAAATCATCTATAAGCACATTTCTGATGCCGCCGCAGCACCCGGATTCAATCAAGCGGTAGCATGTATGGTGGCGGCAGTCGGCGTGGGTTATATTGTTGGAGCACGATCTGGTCCGGCTGCGAGACCGGCACTATGTATGTTGCGTCCTTCTGTCACGCTACTATAACTGAAGAGCGTTCAATTTAGTTTCAATGACTTTGACATGGGGTGTACTGAGCCTCATAACGTGCGCAACTTCAAGGGGAAGCGCTACACTGCTGTTTAGTGGGATCAATCACATACTGTTCAGCGGGCTGTCATACTATTTTGACTCTTCCCTTGTCAAGTAGCACAGTGTTTATGTCTGAGCGCTTGTATGTAGTAAATGTTTCCTGCATCACATCGTACCTGTGGCTATAGACGATTGGCTACGTGTTACATTCTATGGTCACTAGCATATTGAATTCATCAGAATTGGGAAACTCTTAGAAAGCGAAATATACACTCGAGCTCGGTCACATAGGTCTGCTACTGAACATTTTATTGACAGCTATCGACAACATGTTTACACCGGCCTGTCCAGGATCAAAGCAGAATTCAATCCTGCTACGAGGATATGCCGGTGCCGAAAAGTCCCGGAAATCATAGTGACATCATATAATAGTCTTGCGGACCACCATAGTCTGGATTGCTCGTAGCCTACTCATCTATCAACGCCAGCTTACGGAGCAACGATGAGCACGGAATCTCCCACCAGGAGTTGCTGATCAGATGCATTTAGTCAACATTTAGTAGTATTACTTGGGCGTAAGGTCGTTTTATTTCCCTGTCGACATCATACAGAAACATCTCTGCCGCCGCCTGTCGTCGCTCGAAAAGTATTCCGTCGTCTAAGGGACGTCAGGAAGTTCGGGCCGGTCGCCTTGAGGAAGGCCATGGAAACTGACTAAGCAAGATGATCGGGAGATGACTAAGCATGCAAGCCATGCAGGATGCACGCCTGTCCACCCTACCACCAGCACATCTTTTTCTTGACGCCGCTATGCCTAACATTTATCGGACACGAATCCCTTCATATCCTTCAGAACCTGATGCCAATGACCCCGGGCCCTCACCAATCGATGCTGACGACTCTATCGTGCTGTCGGACCTTGTGCGGACCGGTGAAGCCTCTCGCCTTCGACGACGAGGTGCAATGAGACTCGACCACGGCCACACAGCATCGCAGACAGGACCTTCCAGCATAATAGCGCCCAATGCCGGTGCTGTCGTGGTGGATTCACCGTCATGGGAGTCGGATCCAGAGGACCGAGACCCAGTTCTTGAATCGGCGTTGAGCAGGAACGACCGGAGTTTGAGGTACGCACGCAGCCAGCGGGAGGTTTCGCGGCATATGAAGGACGAGTATACGTGGAACTTGTTCTGCGGAGGCCACGAGGAGGATGCAGTAATAGAGGAGACCTTGTCACCTGTCTCGAGAGGTTCGTTCGTGCCGTCTATCATGCCTCTGTACCCGTCGACTGCTCAATCGCCGCCGTCGTCTTTCAAGCGAACAATTCGTAGAACAAATGGCTGTGGGGCCCTTGTTCATATGCGAGCTACGCCCCGGCAGCGTTGGGTGTGTGGACCGCGAAAAGTGAAGCGTCGGATGCCGTAGTGGCCATGGACTCTTCATATTTCGATCGCTCTGCCGTCGCTAAGATCCTCAGGAGTGCCTGCGGATGTGTGCGCGAAGGTGTTGGTTGTGCTGTATGGTAAGGATCCCACTACTTCTATGTCTACGTACACGTTCATTAATTTTTTTTTCAGTGGAAATCCTTTGGGCACCCGGTATAGGCCGTGTAAAACTGCCGGTGATAGTATTTTCACCACTCCGTCGAATATTTCGGCGCCACGTTGTCCCCAAGGTCCTCGATATTGGCACACCTCAAATCAGTCTCAGTCAACACCTGGGACCTATAATCCCGAATTCTACATCTACACTTTCTTTTCAACGGCTGTTTCCTCAGCTCCGGGTTACACGTTTCCCCCACGTCTTCCTCATCATTCATCTTCGACCCCCTCATCTGCTTCGCAACGGCAGCAGTCATCTTCATATCCATTTCTTCCGCCACCGCCACCACTGGTTGAAGTCGATGATACCGAAGAGGCGACGCCCACCTTTGGTAACATCATGTTCTCCCGCGTAATGACTTCGTCGCCGACACAGCTCTCCGACGTCGGAGAAGATGATCGCGAGTCAGACCGAGGTGATGACTATACCCTGCCATTACCGGCTGACTGGGCAGATTTTGCCAACCGAGCGCCGCTCGACCCCGACGGCGAATTCTTAACCGACGTCGAGGCCCCAAACTCTCCGGACAAGAACGAGGTCATGCTCATACCGGAGCGGTAGCGACCCTCTAAATGGCATGTTTTTTCATTGGAGTTTTCATTCTCCTACATTTTCGTGTGTTGCATCTTCTATTTTCATCACATTTCAAGGAATTTCTGCCATTACCTTTTCGTACGGACTCATCTTTGTTTTATATATAATTCGTACATCATCTATTATCTACTTCGACTGTATATTACAATGGCATGCATCTTATACCCAGGCATATTCGTAGCCCTGTATTATACGTCCCTAAACTTTATATCGGCCATACTCAAAATATATTACTTACCAACACACCGATCCAGTAGAGAATATTGTACTAGAGGCTAGAGCCGGACGAGACTGCATCAAGGCATCTAGGCCAGACTTGTCTTTGGATCGAAGAAATACTTGCACATTTCCTTAGGAAGCTACTGGGTTAATGAATCCCTATGGAGCCCATACCAATAGTCACGGACATACCAGAGGAGCCAAGGGAGCGCCTGATTGCCGCTACCGACGTGAAATCAGTCCCTAATAAAGAGGTGACGTGTCGGTAAGTATTAGATGGAAAGACCAGCCATCGCTACGGCATCGGACATAGACCAGCTGCATTCTGCGCCTGACGCAATGCTACAACATCACATTGTCCTAACAACCCTCTTAGAGGTTCCGCCGATGTCGACTGCGAGGTTTCTACAATAGACAATAGACGGAAACGCAGCATACAAGCGAGCAATTCAAACTGCCACCGTGCAACTTAAGCGCCATTTGTGATCGCACCCTGATTGTGAATTCTGGAAAAAAACACCAGATGAAGGACGTTCCAAATATGCCACATGCTGTAGCCAACAAGACCAATCCTGGTTCGAAGGATCTTTCCTACCCCTCTTCTGTCGAAGTCACCCACACCGGCTATTCGTGTAGCGAGATGAATGATCTGGGGGTCGGGTACCAATCGCATCGTGTGTTAGGCATCGTGATCAAGAAGACCACGACTAAAAGATAGACAGGGACATGATATCATCCCGTTGTGGTACCAAACCTGGTTCGCTGTCCTCCAGAGACGGCCAACGTCCAGGGAATTGGAGCTAACACGTTTTAAACGCGCTTGGGTCTAACCCTGTATGGGAGCAAAGAACACATATATACACGAGGTCCACACGCTTGGGTTTTGCGCCAGCCCTTTACCGCATGATCTGTTACGTTGGCCCCAGTAGATCGCCTCGTCAGTTCAGTCCCACGTAGCCAAATATAAGTCCCAGAGAATAAGAATTAATTGAACGAAGAAACGATACAAGGAGAGCAACAGTGAACCAAGCAATCTATACCCGGGCTCATGTCGCATCTACCAAAACAGCATTTTGACTTCCTGCTCCAGGGTCACAGAATTAGCAGATACCTAGTCAAAAAAAGACCTGCTCCTTACCCGATTCCTTCGCCAAAGCATCCTCCCATCCCTCCTCGAACAAATCCGCATTCGCCGAAGGATGCGCAACGGACGCCGCGATCTTGGGTCGGTTCTTGGCTTTGAGATCCGCTTGCCACGCATCGACGGCTTTGGGTACTTGGCTGCACAAGAACCACGTCAGCCTTGTAGCATGTAATACATCCGTCACTTATTCTTACCTTGGCGCATACGTCCTAGCAAACAAAGCTGCCTCTGGTGCTCGTTGTGTCTTTACCAAGGTCCACGCAAGACTTGGCATCTCCAAGCTGGAACATCGACGCAAAAGCCAAGTTGTTCAAGCCTTTCTCAGCTGTTTGCGGTATCAGTAATGTTTTGACCTTGATAAGATGGCTTGGCTTACCGGCTTTCGACGAGAGGGCTTCAGGCCATCCCGATCACCAATTGCGAGCAGAAGAAGCATGAGAGCGCTCAAATCATTTGCTTTCTCGAAGCTTTCCCGTGCTAGGTCGAAGCGCCAGACAGTGAGTGCACGGTCGCCCAACGACTTCCATTTCGCTTCGGCTTCCAACTCCGGTATTGAGCGGGCGATCTCTACGGCCGTGTCTAAGTCATCAAGTTGTAGGGACAAGTCGAATTTGTGATCTGGATCAGTCGTTACTTTCAACGCGAGTTCCTTGAGGTCTATGCGGGTGTGTCTGAGTTATAATCCTCCTTTCGTACTAGACGGAAAGAACGTCTTACCTCGGCCTTCCAAGAACCGGGCGACCTTGTTCAGCTGCTCCTTAGGGAGTGTTGGCAGAATTTCGTCTGCGGCCGCCATGTCGCCGCGGAGGACGGCGGTTTGGTATTCGACGACACTGAGCGATAGAGAGTAGCCATAGATGTTGACATCCTTGTCGGCGAGGTAGACGCGGTTGTGGGCGGGTATGTAGCCAAGGAGGTATAGAGGCCTGGAAGTGCAAGTTCAGAGTGGGCCGAGAAAACGCCATTGTACTTACGTGTCAAATGGACTGATAGTATATGACTCGCTGCCCACAAAGTAGCACAGTCGCTTGGAAGATGTTGTGTAGATGAAACAATCGCCAACCCATTTTGCTGTCCGTACTCTGCGAGTATGATATCAGTAAAGACCTGCAGGGGAGCCCGAAATACTGACCCTTCTTGTACATCAGCAACAACTTCAAAAGCCTCTTCAACGCCCTCATCCGATATTTCTGCTCCTTCCTCAATTTTCGCATTATACGCGTCACGGTCGAACCGCAAGATATAGAACGAGTCGGCGGCGGTAATAGCCACTAACGAGCCCGTTCCCGACCAATAGATATTCTGCGCCTCGACGTCTATTCTCCGCACGATCTCACCAGACTCCCAATCCCAGAACATAACGAAACCAGATCCTCTGGCGCCTAAGAGGGTTCCACCGTGAATGCCGTCCATCGACCAGCTTCCAACACCTGTCATTCCAGCCCCGCTACGTTCTCGGAAATTCTTGTAGACTCGTAGTTTTACTCTGTTTTCGAGAACGGCGTACGTGTTGGAGTCTGGAGCCCAGGCGAATGAGATGCCATTTCCAAACGATTTGTTACGCCATGCAAGAGCAGTGTAGGTAATGTACTCTCCATCTCCAACGACAGTGACGAATCGGCCGTTTGGAGAGTGGATGAGAGACGTAGCGAATATTTCGGATGAGCCAATTTCTTTGAGAGAAATAGGAAGGCGCGCGCCGTCAGACGCGGGAGAGGCGTCGTCGTGTTGGATCATCTGGACGTTCCCAGAGAGAACTTGCTGGTTACGCGTAAAAATGAGTTTCCCAGAAGGGTCCATGCTGAAAGTTGGTTCATCGCGACCAAGCTAATCCAGAGTGAGTATTTGATGTTTAGAAAGATGGGTGAACTTACCTTGATGACCACAGCACCCTCATCGAAACCAACAGCAATCTCATTCGCGTCTTTCCGTAAGGCTATACACCATGCACGCTCCATGGCGTAACTGAGTGTGTTCTCGAGACGGTACGTGCCACTATTCCACATCTTGATTGTTCCATCTTCGCTTCCGCTGATGATGATGGGAAGATTGGGATGGAATATGGCAAAGGAAACGTTGTTGGTGTGACCTTCCATAGTCTGTACGCAGCTTTTGCTGAGGTAGTCCCAAACTTTGACAGTCTTGTCGTCGCCGGTGGTGACGAGATAGGGTTTGTCTGCACCAGGATAAAAGTCGACATAGTTGACACCCTTATCGTGGGCATCCATGGTGAAGTTAGCAGTCGGTGATCCTATCGACCACATCTTGACGGTACGGTCGAGACAAGCTGAGGCAAAAGTGTTGGAATCTTTAGGGTTAAAGGCAAGGTTCATAATGTAATGCGTGTGGCCTTCGTATATCTGACGACGAAGTCAGAAATGATGGATATATGCGCCGTGGACCTCCACGTACCTGGATATTCTTCCAGCTCTTGTCCCAGTCCCAAGCCTTGATAGTCATGTCGTCGCTGCCCGTCAAGACGATGCTAGCCGTCGGGTGTACTGTCAAACACCGAATATAATCCGGGTGCGCCTCGAAAGCGGCGACCTTTTCGTGCGTGTTGTAGTTGTAGACACGTAGCTGGAAATCATCGGATCCGGCGACGAACCAGTTCTTGCGCGCAATGAACTTGACGCATCGTACTGGGACCTCTGCGACTTCAAATGTCTTTACGAGGGCGCCAGTTTCGTGGTTGTAGATATTCACGGTGCCATTGTAGAGGCCGGTGAGCAGCCAAGGCTCGGTAGGGTGAAAATCGATGCCCTTGACCCGTTCCGACCGATGGAGTTGTTTTTTCTACAGAATATGTACTCAGAAAGGAACAGCAAAGGCTATTGAGAAACATACGGTCACTTCAAACAGCATGGCAGTCCGGGTCGAGGTGGATAGAGACAAAATGGAAATACTTTGTGCAGTGTCTCGCAGCTCACGTGGCAAAGCCATCACGGTGTGACCTTCCCACCGTTTGTTATGCACCTGCCGTTTGCCTCTTTCTTGGGTTCGTCATCGTCTTGAACAGCGCCGAGAGCGTCTTTTCTTCCTTCATTCTAGGCCATGGCCTCAAATTCCACACAGGCCATCGCTTCTGGCGACCTAGTCGACCTTGTGTCGTCTTCAGGTTCGGCCACCATCTATCCTTCTGACGACGCTATTCTCGCCGTTCTCCAGGCCCGCTTTCGAGCAGATCTTCCCTACACTAGAGTCGGCGCCTCCAATTTGGTCGTCGTCAATCCCTACAAGACCCTCGCCAATGTCAACGATATCAGCGCAAAAGAGTATGAAGAGCGGTGCTACAAGGACACCAGCCTTCCTATGGTGGACTCCCCAAAGCCCCTTCAGCCGCATTTATACGACCTTGCAGCGAGGGTATACCTCGTAATGAGGCGCAGGAATGAGTCGCAGGCTCTTTTGTCGAGGTACGCAGTTGTCTCTCATCGGCTACCTTTTGCCGCTAACGAGACATTCGTAGAGGTATCACTGGCGCAGGAAAATCCTCGAGCATACGTCTTTTCATCAACCAGATACTTCGTCTCTCCAGCCATTCCAACAAGGAGGCAAAAGTTGCTGATCAGATCAAGGCCCTGGGAACCATCCTCGATTCATTCGGAAATGCCAAGACCCTCATGAGCCCCAATGCCTCACGACACACCCGCTATCTTGAGCTGCATTTCAACGACCGAGGTCGAATATCTTCAGCAAAAGTCCTTGCGTTCGGACTGGACAAGTCGCGCCTTAACCGGCTGACGCAGGAGGAGCGGTCATACCACATTTTTTATCAGCTACTTGCCGGTGCAACGACTACGGAGAGAGACAATCTGAACATAGAAGACCCCTCCGATTACGCCCTTCTTGCGTCGTCGGGAACGTACCGGCTGCCAGCCGGCCCGTTCAGCGATGATTCCATAGCGATGGGCGATTTGCGACAAGCTATGCGAATTCTTGGTTTCAAGCCCAAGGCTATGTCCTCCATTTTCTCCACCCTAATGGCCATTCTCCTCCTTGGCAACCTCCAGTTTCATGATGGCGATACCCACGATTTTGCCGCTTACGTCGCCAACGCTCCCGTACTTGATCATATAGCGCGTCTCCTCGGGGTCACGTCGGAAGACCTCGGTCAGACACTTACGAACAGGACAAGTTATGTTCGTAAGGAGCTCTATACAAGTCTTCTCAATGCCGAGCAGGCCGCGTTGCAACGAGACCATTTTGTTCGTGATCTCTATGCCATCCTATTCGCCTTCGTGGTGGAGACCGTCAATCATAAGCTTGCGCCATCACAGAAAGATCCTCCTCCCCATACACAGGTTGCTATCCTCGACCAGCCTGGCTTCCAGACACGTGGTCCTGCGGGTACTGCTTCTATGGCGCTTTCGGGGGTTACGCCACTGATTTCCGCGTATGGCCAGAATGGGTTTGATGAGTTCTGCATAAATTTCTCTGACGAGTTGCTCCACTCGTATGTTCAACGCCATATCTTCGAGGACACCGTCGGGTACAGTGGTCAGATATCCGGGGATGGTATCTCACTACCCTCAATCTCCACCATGGACAATATGGCGTGCGTGGAGCTTTTACGGGGACCTCAGACCGGTGAACGGCCCCAGCGAAAGCCGGGTGGTGTGCTAGGCTCTCTGAACAAGGCGTGCTCTGCGCTCAAGTCGGGCAAGGGTGGAGACCACCGCAACGATGATTTGTTGCAGGACTTGGTAACCAAGTTTGGTGTCCATGCATCTTTTGTGGCGAGTCCCGCTGGTGCAACCAGCCGAACCTCTTTCGGCATCAACCATTATGCCGGCTCTTGTATGTATGACGTCAAAGACTTTATCGAGAAGGATACGGACCTTTTGGATTCTGCATTCGTTCCTTTGTTGCGCAATTCCACTGATCCTTTTGTGGTGAAGCTTTTCTCAGGTCCTTCACTGGCTGCCGAACGGCACAACAGGGATGAAAGTATTGTTGTACAGGCCCAGGTTTCGTCGCTACCCCTTCGTTCGCCCACCCCCATCGCGTCTTCCAGCTCTCCGACGATAGAGGAGTTCCCAGAGTTGGATCGCCAGAAGACGTACCCCGTGACGACCCAAATCAACTTTACCCTCTCCAACCTCTTCGCTACCATCAGCCATGCGCGTCTTTGGACGGTCTCTTGCATACGCCCCAACGACTCTGGCTCCTCGAACTCATTCAACAAACAGCGAGTGAAGTCGCAGGTTCGAGCGCTTCTTCTACCCGATCTTGCGTCGAGGCGCAGCGCGGAGTACATCGCGGACTATGAAGTGTCAGAGTTTTGCGAGCGTTACGTGCCCACGATGCGAGGATCGGAGATGGAGAGGATAACGCAGTGCGCGCGCGCGCCAACGGATGGAAAAGGGCGTAGACTTTGCTCTTGGACATCGGATGATCTGGCTTTCGTACTCTGCGTGGAAGATGGTTGAGGATCCTCTCCGTGCATCTGAGAAAGAGACACGGAAGCTTTTGAAAGAGGGAGGTATGTTAGACGACGAGGATGAGAGTGTTGAGCGAGATGATACCACTGAGTATACCCACCAGGAAGGGCTGGCCCCTGAGGTTGGGCAGGAGAGCGCGGAAGACTTGCTGCTGACGCGCACTGGTTCCCACGGGACACAGTATCGCGATCCGAATGCGGGGACGTATGGTCAAGGAGGTTTGCTTACGCCCAATCTTTCGGCTACGCAGAGAGGGTTTGGGCCGGATCGCGACAACGAGGATGAGTACTGGGACAAGTCAGGCGGTGGAGGTTCGTCGAATGGGGCACCGCCTTACAACAACGATCCTTCGAAAGAGGCGGACGGGCTTGTGGTCAAGGAAGTGGCGAACGCCGTCGAAGAAGTTCCTTCGTCTCTCGCTCACGGCGCGTCTGGCTTGGGATAGTCTGGACCTGCACGTTCTGGTTGCCGACCTTCCTTTTAAGCTGGATTGGCCGGATGAAGCGTCCTGATATTCGACTTGCCTGGCGAGAAAAAGTGACCATCTGCATGCTCATTTCTTTTCAACGCCGTCGTCATCTTCTACAATCATTCGAATTCGTCGATTGCTATGTCCTAACTATGACAAGGCATGGAACGCGACGAGGTCTCTCAGCACGTCGACAATGACTGGTGGTTTTCCGTGCAGGGCAAGGTATACGATATGACGAACTTCGTGCAAGGAGATCACAGTGACGTTCCGTCCGGCAGCCAGTAATGGCGCTGACACCCTGGAGTCACTGGCTGGTTCGGATATGACTTACTACTCCCTGTTCCCCTCGTCCTTGGTTGTGCGGGTCTCGTCACTGATGACACCTTGGAGTTGACCATCAAGAACTTCTCCGATGTCGCCCCTACTGGCCGATCATACGTCTGGCGCTTTGACTAGTTACACGTCGAGTAAACTAGCCAACGCTGATTGGTACACCTCGACCTTCCTTCCGAAAATGAAGAACTACTACAAAGGTCCTTGTGTATTCTTGGAGCACGATAGAGGCGGACGCAAGCGACGATGATACAGCGAAGTAAGCACCGACTCATTTTTACTCGCGTATATTTACTCATTATATTTCAAGAATTTGGGCCGTTTGGGACGATAATCTGTACGACCTGACAGATTATTTCAATACTCAGGACACGTATTCGACGTATACGTCGTATCAATTCTTGGATAGCGGTGTTGAAGATGTCTTCAAGCAGCAATCGGGCAAAGATGTCACAAATGATCTCAATACAGCGCTCAACTCCTTGAACGAGACTTATCGCGCTCAAACGTCAATTGTCTGAAGAACAATTTCTACGTCGGGCAAACGGATTTCCGCAAAAGCGCCCGGTGCCAAGTGCAAAACTACATGCTGATCGTCTTCACTGTAATTATTATGGCTTCCCGTGGCGCTGAAGTGTTCGTTATTTCCTACCTTACCGATGAACATGTTTTTGACTTGCTTTCCCTAGTCCTTGCCGCGCTACAGTTTGGCAGTAAACGCAATCCTGAACTTCAGGATAAGTTCATCCTGTGTCAGGTGCCGTGTTACACAGAAGGAGAGGACTCATTACGCCGCACGATTGATTCTCTTGCTGCTCTTAACTATGACGACAAACGCAAAGTTAATTTTCATCATTTGCGATGGTAACATCATCGGTAGTGGTAACGATCGTACGACACCCCGAATTGTTTCTGGACATTCTCGGCGTTGATCCGAAGCTCGATCCTGAGCCTCTATTGGTTCAAATCCGTTGGTGAGGGTTCGAAGGCGCTGAATTACGGGAAAATCTATTCTGGCTTGTACGAGTTCGAAGGTCATGTTGTTCCGTATGTCATTCCTGTCGTTTTTGCTTCAGACCGTGCTGATTCATCTTCAGATACATGGTTGTCGTCAAAGTTGGCAAACCTACGGAGCGCTCGAAGCCCGTAATCGTGGTAAACGAAGATAGTCAAATTCTCCTTATGCACTATTTGAACCGCGTCCACTTCGATGCTGCCATGTCGCCCTTGGAGCTCGAGATATATCATCAGATGCGGAATGTTATCGGTATAGACCCGGCATTTTACGAGTATATTTTCACTGTGGATGCTGATACGGTGATTTACATTCCTTTACCTTGATGAGCGCTACTGACGCATCATTCTTATAGACCGTCAACACCTGAATCTCTGAACCGACTAGTAGCATCAGCCGCTGATGACTCTAGTATTATTGGCATTTGCGGTGAAACCAAGCTCGAGAACGAAGAAGGCTCCTGGTGGACGATGATCCAGGTTTACGAATACTACCTTTCTCACCATCTTTCGAAAGCCTTTGAGAGTTTGTTCGGGTCGGTTACCTGTTTGCCGGGTTGTTTCTCATTATATCGCATTCGGACGGCCGACAAGGGACGACCCATCATCATCTCTAACCGGATCATCGACGAGTACGCGGAGCCTAACGTCGATACCCTGCACAAGAAAGAATCTATTCTCGCTCGGAGAAGATCGTTTCTTGACGACGCTTTTGATGAAACATTTCCCCACGTTCAAGACAAAGTTTTGTGCAGATGCGATCGCTCGTACCGTGGCCCCAGACTCGTGGGCGTGTGCTGTTTTACTCAGCGTCGTCGATGGATTAACTCCACTATCCATAATTTGTGCGAGTTGTTCTACTACCGGAGCTTATTGGTTCTGTTGTTTCTCGATGAGATTCTTCGTATTCATTGATTTGCTGGGAACTTTGGTACGTACATAATTCAAAAGTATCGGCTTTTACTTGTCTAACGGATCCCACGCCAGATCTTACCTGCCACTGTGGTTTATGTATGTCTTTTTAAAAATTTCTGGGGTTTCGCTAACGTGTCTGGTGCAGCTGTTGTATCTAATCATCGTTGTATCAACTGGTACCCTCGGCATTCCCTCAGATTGCCATCATCATGTTAGCAGTCACGTATGGCTTGCAGGTAAGTACTAAATACGCACTGTACGTTCTGGCCGTATATGTTTGCTGATAATATCCAGGCTTTGATCTTCATCCTCAAACGGGAATTCATGCTCATCGGCTGGATGGTTGTTTACATTCTTTCGTAAGTCCCGCATGTACTACCTTTTGTATGCGACCTAAATACGGTCTTGTTTTCAGGTATCCGGTTTACAGTTTCTTCTTACCAGTCTATTCCTTTTGGTGTATGGATGAATTCGGTTGGGGTAATACTCGTCTTGTTATCGGTGAAGGCAAAGACAAGAAGGTCATCATCAACGAGGATGAAAAATTCGATGAGTCTATGATACCCTTGAAGAAGTTCAGCGGTACGGGAGATTCCTGACATGGTCGTTCGCAAATTACTGATATTTCGAAACGCAGAATATGAAGCCGAAGCTTGGGAAACTGGTTCGCGTCATTCTGACGAGACAGGATACAGCAGCAAGCCTCGCTCTCGTCCTAATGGCTCGAGGGAGGAATCGCCTCACACATACCACCAGGCTTCTCAAGCTGGTGATTACTACCGGGATACGAACTTGACGCTCAACAACTCGTCCAATCCCAATTTACGCCTTGGCAGTCAACCCTCCATCAGCAACATGTCGCATCGTGCAGCTCAGCAGGCACAATACGGGGGACCCTTCACTGGGGGACCCGGATCTGCGCACGGATCTGATTATGGTAGGAGCATGCCGCAAATGGCTCAGATGGGGTACCAGAATACGGCAGGCAGCATGCCCTATCAGCATACCGCAGGCAGTATGGGCATGGGCATGGGTATGCCTCAGATGGGATATCAGAACACCGGGAGTATGTATGGTATGATGCCACCTATGGCTCCACAAAACCCGATGATGCCTATGAATATGCTCGGGGGCAGTTTGGGAGGCGGATCACAATCAGGACATTCGGGCGGATTTGGCCCACCAACACTTCCTTTCGGAGGCGGCGACCAGCGGCCTATATCGACGTTCTCATTGGCCACGACCGTCAATCCCTTCGCAGGTCCTAACAACAATCCTAACCCTTCGGACGAAGAGTTGATTGCGGCTCTACGGAACTATCTCAGTACGCAAGATCTGATGACCGTATCCAAGAAGTACGTTTCACGCTCTATTTCTACTGTGTTTTTTTTTGATTTACTGGACTTCGCAGAACTGCCCGTGAAGCCATGGCAGCGCGCTTCCCCATGGCGGACCTCGCATCTCGTAAGGATTTCCTCAATAAATCCATCGACGAAATTCTGTCGGATTCGTAAACACTCATTACATTATGACACTTTTATTTTTGGCATACAACCGGACTTACTGGCAACATCCCTCATGACTTTCCTTCTTTCGAATTGCTTTGCATTGCAGTGGTTGAACATGTTTTGGCTCGTGTAGTACTTAATGGACCTTCACATGGACTTCATATATATTTTTACCATAGTCGTCATTTTTGATTCAATCACATAATGGGACGAAATATCATGATTTCTGGATTGAATTTGAGTGATGTAAGACGGAGTAATAGTGGACATGATTTGGAAATGAACGTCCAAAGTGTTTACTCTGTTCTGTCCTCAGTATCTCCTTTCCTTCAGAAACGACTGCCAATGTGAATTTATGAGGATGCACGTACACTCCTCTTCTCTCCGGGCTCCTATCCTCGCTTAAATGTGTGGAACCGTGTGGTTGGTTGGTTCACTGATTATCGGAAATCGAGACCAAGATAACACAAGCTTGCATCGCTCGGTAGGCCCAAGTTGGAGGGCAGCTGGAGTGTTCGAGGTCTCCGGGAGAATTCGGCTTCCAAGAGTACTCGCGCTAAATGGTACTTCCCGAACGAGATGCTCGGCGGCCCGGTCCCGGTGCAATAATTTCGGTCATTTTCCAATCTTAGCTTTGTGCGTTCTTATCGAGTTCTTATTTGTTGGCGAGCTCTTATAGGCTCTTGCCTTTGTACCACCATGACCATCAAGTCAACTACACACCCTCTTTACCCTCACATGCCCGCTAGCCTCAATGAGATCGTCAAAGGACAGCTATTTCTCGGAAAGTACGTTGTGGCGGTCATTGTCTCACTCTGGTACTGATGTTTTCTTCTTAGTTTAACTTCTGCGATGTCTGCTGGGCAGCGTTGTATGCTCGGAATCACCCACATTGTTTCTGTTTGTCCTGAATATTCTTCCACGGGCCCAAATCATTTGACAATTGCTGTGGACGATTCCGAGTACGATGATCTTTTGATTCACCTCCCCAGAGCATGCGAGTTCATCGAGTCTGCCCTTGCCCAGGGCGGCTGCGTGCTTGTGCATTGTGTGATGGGAATCTCAAGAAGTACCACCGTTGTCGCTGCTTACTGTGAGTTCAATATATTCACTATCTCTTATCACATTTTAAATACCAATCCTTCTGTCAGTGATGAAAACAAGGGGTATAAATACGTCGACTGCTTTGAAGCTAATTAAGAAAGGTGCTGTATCGTCACCTGATTATCTGCCCTCACGGCCTGCATCTCATTTGCTTTTCGGCCCCACCAGAGCGACCATGTGCCCATCCAAACTATGGATTTATCAAACAGCTGGACACCTTTGCTGATTGTGCATATGCCCCGAGTCCTTCTCACCCCATTTACATCTCCTGGAAACGGCGTCAACAGCAAAACATAACTGCCTTCCTCAATTGCATGATCGATACCACGCCAATAATCCCCGACCAAGTATATCTGAATAGGTTAAAATAAATTTTCACTTTCAAGATTAGACACTGACGTCATTGATGTGTTCCTACCCTTCGCAGCGAGTTTCCGACCGACCCGAAGCAGGCAGAGTCACTCATTTTCGAGCTTGGTATTACGCATGTTTTGTCAATGGCGCCTGCGACGATGCCGGACTTACCGTCATATGTAAAGCACCGGCATTACAATGTCCATGGCGAGAACCGGGCCGACCTACTTGTCACCCTTCCTGATTGCTGTAGCTTTATTCGCGATGCTGTGGCGGACAATGGCGTGGTTCTCGTCCATTCGATTATGGAATCAAGAGCCTGTATTGTCGTTGGAGCTTACCGTACGTCCATGACAAGTAGTAATTCTTTGACTCTCTGACCATTTATTGCCAGTAATGGTCCTGCGGAACCTCACACCAAAACAGGTGTCTTCTTGTATAGAAGAAGGTGCGCTCATTATGTCCTCTGGTCGATTTTTTGTAGCTGAAGAATGCTTGAACCCAGCCCTTCCCCTCTTTTTGCCCTCTTCCAATTTTATCCGTCATTTAGAGCTATTCGAGTCTTGTGGATACGCGCCGTCGCTCGAACATCCCATCGTCGAGGAATGGACCGGAGGCGAAGTCTCTCACTCCGGAATGAAAACCGCTGGCATCATGAACAGTCTCAGCGCGTCTGTTCTCAGCGAGACCGCTGTAGATATGGAGGCTTTCGGAGAAACCCTGACGAATATTGCCAGTTCGCAGAGATTGAAGAGCGGTCTTGTGCATGCGTAATTTTTTGCCATTTGCTTAGATCTATCAACCTGCATCTCTTAGACATCATTACCGACATTGCATCTGCCTTCTGCCGTTTTGATAGATACCATACCACGTCTGTTGTATAATAGTCTTCTTGTCGCATTGACTGCGATTATAGCTGCAGTCTTGTAATCTTATAATTGCATAGTTCTAGAGTGGATCACACACGTGCGTTGTATTGCTAGTTCGAAAGAGTCTGGGATAACGGGGATCTGATATAAGATAGATGAGCGAAACTCGGATGAGCTTCACCTACTATGTAGTGACATAGATGGCTTTAGATGCTTTTCATTCCATGCTCTTCGGAATCTAAGTAATCTTGGAAATTGATAACAGAATGTCTGGTAGTTCACAAAGAAGACCAAAAGTGCTGCCATGAAACATCGACATGTTCTCAGCCTTGGATTGCCAGTAAGTATTACTTGCAGATTCATTCATAACTCATTTAAATGAAAACGCTATCCTAATCTGGACTCGATTTTACGTGACATATCTACTTGATTTCGGTTGAGGAAAGAGTAAATTAGTCCCGCTCCCACTTCCTGTTACGGAGATATGTCGGGAGCCCCTGTCGATTGTTGACGTGTGTCTGTGACGCAATGTGTGACACATCCCAAAGTAGACTTGTCGCATATTCGCCACCACGCACGTTTGAAAGGCGTCCATCGACGTCTCCATGTCTCTTCCGCGCGTTCCTCCATGAACGCATGATTTCTGGCTGCGCCTCCCGGCCCCATCATGGTTACTTTCTTTTCCTCGAATTCCTTGACCCATAATGGCCTCTTACCCCTGGAAACGAAATTGCCCGTAGCTTCGAAGAACTTGCGTTTTTGGCACAGAGCAACGATGATCTGGGTCGCCTTTGCAGCTTGTATTGGGATGGCGTTATGTTTGCCCGTCTACTCCTTTGGATCCTACAAGGCGAATCTCTCTGTTGTTCCGTTCGCGCAGAATTGGGCCCAGTATTCTCCATTTGTTTCTCTGGCAGAATACCAGGTGCCAAGCGGCTGCGTAGTGACCCAGGTGAGAGATTTGCCCATGCCCTGTCATACTTGTATTGATGAGAATACTAGGTAAACCTTGTGAGTGTCTGGGAGATCTTTGTACCCGATGTGCCGTTGCTGAAGAATTGCATCAGCTCGAAAGACACGGCGCTCGTTATCCTACTGTCGGCTCCGCTGCTGGCATTATCTCCGCCATCAATAAATTGACTGCCGTTGGTGAATTTACGAATGAGCGTATGCAGTTTTTGGCCAATTACACATATGACTTGGGAGTTGCCGATCTCCTCCCGTTTGGCGCAGCCCAGCAAGTCTCTAATCTGATTTATTTTCATAATCTAACAGATACCGCAGGGCGTATGAATCCGGAGAGACTTTCTTCCAAAGGTATTCGTATCTCATCGATCAAGACCAAATCCCCTTCGTTAGAGCTTCAGGCTCGGATCGAGTCATCAAGTCGGCAACGAACTGGACTGCCGGATTCTCAGCTGCCAGTTATCATGTCTACAATCCATCTTTATCCGTGATTCTGTCTGAAGAGGCAAGTCGGAATTACGTCATTTATTTCCGATGCTCATAAAACCTTTATCAGTCGAACGATACTCTCGACGACAACCTGTGTGAAAACGCGGGTGACTCCGATGACCAAACCAACACCTGGCTGGCTATCTACGCTCCTACCATAACAGCTCGCATCAATGAGGGTGCTCCTGGTGCAAATGTTTCCGACGCTGACACGTACAGTCTCTTGTCAATGTGTCCCTTCGATTCCGTGGCCAAAGAAAAGCGTAGCCCCTTCTGCGATATGTTCGAAGCTGCGGATTTCGGGGGTTTCGAATACTCGGGAGATTTAGACAAGTACTATGGCACGGGGTTAGTGTTCATTCAGTCCTTCCTTCCTTCCGATTGCTGACAGGCGCAATCTTTGTAGCTATGGACAAGAACTGGGGCCAGTCCAGGGTGTTGGATATGTCAACGAGCTCTTAGCGCGGCTGACTTCCTCCCCAGTTCAGGACAGTACCCAAACAAACCATACCCTTGATTCCAACTCTGAAACCTTCCCCCTCAATCGCACCTTCTATGCGGACTTCTCGCATGACAATCAAATGATAGCTATATACTCTGCTATGGGGCTCTTCCCACAGAGTGCCAATCTCGACCCGACGAAGCCGGACCCAAGCCGGACCTGGCTTGCGTCGAGGCTAGTGTCGTTTTCGGCGAATATGGTGACCGAGAAACTAGAGTGCTCGGGTGAAGAGTATGTGAGGGTTTTGGTGAATGATGCGGTACAGCCGCTGGCATTTTGTGGCAGCGGGGATGGGCTTTGTTCATTAGACGCGTTTGTCGAGAGTCAGTCATACGCGAGGAACAACGGAGACGGAGATTGGGAGAAGTGTTTTAGTTAGGTGGGTGTTCCTATTGCCCATATAGATCGTTCTCACCCGTCATCTCTACCAAATAGTGTTTCGTGATATTTGTTACCGTCGTTTGCAACTGGATAGCATAAATGAATAATACTCGGTCTCAGCGTCCGTGTCGCCTTGCTGAGAGCAAACGAGGCCTTTGTCTGGCATATGGCATCCCAGTACGATCGTCCAATTACCCTTGACTAGTAGGCATCTTGAACATTATTCCTAGTCCTGCCTGTTCCACGATGCTGTCAAGGCACGCAGCGTGGCCTCGAGCTCAAGAACCTTTGTGGCTCAAGACGCTGATAAGATATGCCAAGGACCCAATTGTATATGCTAGTGGTCACCTCCACCCTGTGGCCGTTTTTTTTTTGCATTGGTCATCGTCGTTAAACTTTTTTTCATCTAGATATACATATTACTGCTAGTAATATAAATAGCCTCCAGAGATCAATAATTATGGCTACCTGGCGCAATGGTAGCGCGTTTGGCTTCGATTGCTGAATGGTTACCAAAAGGTTGCAGGTTCGAGTCCTGCGGTGGTCATGTATTTTTGTTTCATTTCTCCGGAATGCCGGATTCTAGCACACCAGCAGACTGGAACAGTGGAACTCCAGTCTCGCATTGTCAATCTATTTCACAAATTTATTACACCGTAGGCCTACAATCACAGCTCCAACAACAGTGATAGGTATTGGCACTGCTGTCTCGTTAGCTTTGGTGCAGCCAGATACAAACAGCCCCTCAGCTTCTTTCCTGGGCAGGATTAGACTTTTGTTTAAAAAATTCCGCTGCTTACCGGTAAATTACTAGTAATTATATGAATAAAATAGCCGGTTGTAATATTGTGATCAAAACCCCAGGTTTGATCCTAAGTCAATATGATATTGATGTTCCTTTCCCCACCGTCCAGGGATGATTTCTCTTATCTATTGAAGTCCAAAGTCTCCTACATTTTGGTTCTTGGATCCTGACTCCGACCGGTCCTAGAACCATCTTCCAGCGACCCTGGACCTAACCACACGTGTATGGATCCAGTACCTCGCTGGTAAGAAAATGAATTCGGATCCCTAAGGTTTCATGCGTATTATCTCACGAAGGCCAAGTTCCCCGAACGCTTCCCTACACGTTGAATGCGTGACTTCTCCATCCATCGATACGCTTTTCCCTGTTCTCCGTACGCGAAAAATTGTCTCCATTGCTATCAATCAATTCCTCGACAGCATTGACGCCTTCTCTCACTTGTTGCCCCACGTCCACGAGTCTCTGTTCCGCGTGGGTGACCTGGTCTGAAACTTCTGAAGCAACGTGCGAATACATAGCCGGGGGAGATACCAAGGGTTGCGGTTCGCCTTTGCAGGGAAGGATCTGAGGGGCGATACCAATGGCTATGGTCGACTGAGACGCACCACCTGCGTCTGCTTCTGTGCGCTGAATGTGAACACCTTTGAACGACACCGTAGACTCAGTACGCGCATCCGTTCCATCGGCTGAGCTAGCACCAAGCAGTTGCGCCGAAGTTATGACGTTCATGATTGCAGTCCACACGGATTGTCCACCGTCCTTTTGTGTTTCATCTCGGACAGCGTGTAGACCATTCGCCAAGGTATTGATGGCCGAGCGTATCCACTGCTCCACCACCTTCTCCAGCTCCCTTCGTACGAACCACTTAACCAGGGCTAGAACGATGGGTGTGAGCATAGCGTTCAGAATCCAGTGTCTCGAGTCTGTCAATTTGACGCTAATGTCAAGGGAAGGAGGTAAAGTCACGGCGACGCTGGCGATACTGAAGTCGAATTGGTCCTCGCTGGCTGTCTGAGTGTCAAGCTCAAGTATGATGTCGATAGTACCTCCTTCAAGCCCACCAAACTCAAAATCAAAGCCCAGCATACCCTCGTCTTCATACCCCATAAATGGCTTGTACCGGAAGAAATACCCCAGGGCGTCTAAACTGATAACCTTATGTCTCGATCCCGCAAAAACGCCGTCGATACGAATATTAACCTTGTTCGAAGATGCGACGGGAGTCGTGTTTTCCGGTGTTGTCGCAGCGGCAAAGTCAATGTGCAACTCGCTCCATCTCTTCACAATAATTGAACTAGGGGTAAGCCAATTTGGCATACGGCTCTCTGGATCGCCTCCAACACCGGCGGACCATCCTTCATTCCGTGCGTCGTCAACTAAAGACACCCTCATCAGTCGACCGTCGACTGCCACATCTAGTTTCGTGTCGCTGTATTCTACACGTGGTACTGGAATGATGACTGCTCCGTTAGGCTGGAATATAGTCTGCGTGAATGAGAGGACTGCGTTCATGGCGACGGCGGCGATGTCATTCCACATAGCTTCTGACAGGTAGAGGCCGCCTCTTGTGGCGATGGTGGTGGGTGCACGAATAGCTGACAGATAACTCTGAATGTCTGTCGAAAGGGTCGTGAATGCTTTAAGTAGCCGGATTGTGGTATGGTCTTCAGATAGAGAAGCTATGAAGACCTGGGCTTCATGTACAAAATTCCCAAGGAGATTTTCGGCTTTATGTGCTGCTTTCAGAATAATCCGGCCACGATGGATCATCTGCGAGATATCTGTTTTACAGATATTTGATTCCACATAGGAGGAATCTGAAAAAGCGCGGTCTAGGTACCTTCTGAGGTCCATAAAGTAAGCGTGAAGTTGGATGATCGTATGATCTTCACCTGGATCAGATGCGACTGCAGCCATAAGGCTGTTCATCGAGGCGCAGAGCGGATCCAGAGACTTTCCTGACGCTAAACGTTCAAGCAAAATCTTGGCGTCCGCGGCAATGGAATTGAACCTGGAAACTGGAGCACTGGGCTCAGTGGGCTGCGACAGTATGATTCCCAGATCCTGCCAAATGGAGAGGTACTTCTCAAACAGTGCGAGAAGGGTCTTAACGGCCGCAGTATGTTATGGATCTGCCGAAATCCGGAGATGCGAGCACGAGGCGAGGAGTGGTGATCGAAGTGAGGTAAGAGTAATTAGGAATGATGTACGTCGTTAGGGAATATAATGGATTCCGGCGAGGGTTCGTGAGGAGACCTGAGTGGTCCGGTTTGCGAAATAAAGGAAATCAGTAAGCGCGAAGCAATTACTGAGGGAAGTGGCCGGTAAGCGCGGAGCAATTACCAATATAGAAAGCCTGTAAGCGCGAAGCTATTACGGGCCGAGGGTGAAGGCAAGCGCTAAGCGTAACCTTCGGGTTGGTGTCAGAAAGCGCTAGGCGTATCCAACGAGTTGTTCAGCAAGCGCTAGGCGTAACTGAGGGTTCACGCAGTGAAGGTGTCCTTAAAGTAGTAGATTGGTCAAGTTTTTTAATACAATGTTATCTACAAGTTTATATACTAAGGACAGGTTCGAGTCATTATTATTCTATAATGTTCTATAATATTCTAGTATCAGTACGAAGAATAGAGAAGGTAAGAGAAAATAAGAGAAAGTACGAGCGAGTCACTACTAGGGCCGAGAAGGCCGAGTACGGGCATGTGTTGACTCATGCACCGAATCAGTGGATACCCAATATCCATAACACAGTATGACGCGGATCTCGAAGCGCTTCGACCAATATCTATTGGCCGACATTAACTAAGCACCGATATCGTAGTTGAAACTTACTGCTTGAACTCCCTCTGCCGCGGAGTCCATGTGAGCATCGATGTGGAATGGCGGTGTATTGGCATAGTCGTCCGCCGAATCTCGGTGCTTTGTATTCTGCGCAAAGGAAGCAGCCACGTTCGCATTATCTGCGACTGCCCTAACCGCCGCTTCGACCTGAGTGGATGTATGCGCGTCTTTGGACACGGGCGTGTTGATATCCGCCTCCAGATTCTTAGATACATCTTCCACAGTCGCTTCGATGCCCTCGGCAACCTTTTCTACCTCTTCAGCTATGCCTTGAACTTGTTGTGCAACATCGCTGATATTCCCAGCAAACTCCGCAATTATTTCTTGCACTAGGGTGGCAATACTTGAAACGACAATCCATGTGGTGGTCGACGTGAAGAGAAGGACTACAAGCGCCTTTGATGCTTCGAGAAATTGATCTAAATCGTGTGCCAAATCCCGAGGATGTACAGCTAAAGAATTTAGAGGCAGTCTCAAAGATAATGAAAACGCTGCACCTTCATGCAGAACGCCCTCAGTTGCTTTTTCACCTCCTGCGACAGCATAGTCTAGCGGTCTTGGAAATGTGTTGGCAAGGAACAGGAGATCCTGCAATCTATCATCACCTGTACGTTAGGTAAATTATCAGTCATGGTGAAACGAATCATTAAAGAACAAAAAGGGAAACGTGCCGTTCTTTTCCACACTAAAAACTAATAATACTGTGCACAGCTGACGGACATCGTGAATGATTCTTTGACCCTGCCTACTTGTCCGCGTATACCGAGATTCGCGCAGAATATCCGATTGTAGAAACCAACGTAAGAGGCTATCCATCTGGTCCTGGGAGGGATATTTCCCTGTCTTCAGGGCAGCGACAATTTCGACGAACTTGTTGACTACATTGAGTGTACTAGTGGTCGTAGACTGAGCACCGCCAAGCGAGCCACCAAGAAGTGGAGATTCCTCCGAATACTGATAACGGCGACTCGAGCCGTTACGGTGCCGTCGACGACGACGACAACAGGAAGAAAGGCAAAGTCCCATGGAGGGAGGTGAGCAAGTCGTCGTCGGTGAACATGACGTCAAGAAAAGATCGCAGATTCGGCCACCGATGCGCCCCTTCCTTTTTGGATGCCGCTTTTTTGATCTCCGATTTCAACGCGGGCACCGTCCAAATTCTATATTATACGCCGTCCCCAGCAGTTCCAGCTACGGAAACTCATATACGGAGCCGCTGGATGTGGCGGCTGTGGGTATGAAAGCTAAGCGCGCCTGTCCTTTAACCTTATTTTAGCTTCTTTGCAACGAGTCGCTCGAGATCGCGCCGAGGCATCATCTAGTAAGCACTGCGCATCTCGCATATAGGCGCCCACAAGTCAAAATCTAACTCGAAAAAAAAATACCGGATTCTCTTGGCTTTTGTCTATTTTCCCCGTACTTGTTTCACTCCTAACTGTTGAAGGGCTGCCACAAATGATCTTCTCCCGCGCCGTCGCTTTAGTAAAAATATCTCTTCTTCATTATCAATCTCCACTAGACTCGGAGGTCTTTTCTTCGCACAAATAACTTGGCCATACTTGCCGACAACCAAGTCGTGGTAAAGTGATGGCTTCTTTATGATCGCGCGAGAATGACTACCTGCTATTTGTGGTGATCCGTATGAAACTGCCTGGAAGTACTCTATTGAAGATCATGATGCTATGATGCTTCGAATCCTTCTCCCTTAACTCCTATTCTCACCGCAGGCGTTGGCAATCGCTCTGATGATAGGCAGGATAAGGATCAGGCTATTACCGCCGTTATACCTCTACAGCACCGGTCCATGCCTTTGACGGTGATATCGACATGAGGTCTACGTCGGTGAAACATTGTAACCGTCAAAACTGTTACTACCAGGACGCGCCGCCCATGAACTTTCGAATGCGAAACTCAGATCAATGCTAATTTATCTAGTACGATCATTACAAGTTAGCATCAATTCCACAATGTCATGTTGGTTGTTCGCGACTTAGAGAGTATCGACGCGTGCGAGAGTTCCATTAAAGTTCTAGCACTCATGACTTGCAGATGTACAATGTTTCGGGTCCAAATTGACAGATGGAGGAAACCTCAGTGCCCTTCGCGGCGCATCATTCACAACCCTGGGGTACATCCCACATACTTTTGCAATTGCGTGTGGATCCGTCTTCCCCCCTGATCTGTCAAGCATTTTTAGATACCTCTGGCACTGTGCTATTCTGACATCGTCGGAGAGACGGGTTACATGCACCGTGACCACCGCCGCTGGCCCTTACCGCGGCTAGCCTCTGCCTTTAGTCTGGGTCTTCGTTACTATACGCTCGTCGGCAGAAAATCTTCCAACATTGTCATTGTTCCTCCTCTCATTGTAAATTGCCCGGCCGTGTGATGCAAGCGATGGATCCTGTCGTTCAAATTGTACAAAGATTTCCGGAATTTGTGACAATCCAATGCTGCCACTCTCACCGTTGTCAAATCCATAAGGTAGACGTGCCTGGAACTATAGCCATTGTCTATTATGTCCGCATATAGCCTATGATCCGCCCACGGTCTCCAACTCAAGTTGATTGGCAGAGCATTGGCATTGGCAGTCGCGGGTGATGGGGGTCGTGATGCAATTGTCCCAACCGTTTCTGGTCTACTACACAGTGTAATTTTCCGAGTCCATGGGAAAAGGCAATGAAAGGCCGGGGAACGCGGTGCATCATTCAATCTACCATAGACGACATTAATCGTAGTCTGCCCATCGTAGCTAGCAATGAGCCACACAGTAATATAATTAAAAAAAACCAGACGCAGCAGAATACATTGAACTTGAAATAATTTAACACGGCTTTTCATTTCACTTTGGCGAAATCGACCCTGTATCCTTGTGTTTAGAGCGAGGCTTGATCTTGTTTCTCTTCAGCGATAGCGGCCTTTCCCTCCCCCTTAGTCGCAGGTATACTCCACAAGCATTGCACAGCTGTTCCCCCGTCTTGCTCCGCCTCCATACCGAAGTATTTCGCGTGTGGCAATGGCTACACTCGGGTCCAGTCGCGTCTTTGTCCGACTCCTCGCTGCCGTCATCCAAGTCCGCGTCAATGAGCTCCTGCGGTCTCAGTTTGTTGCGCTGCTGAAGGTAGAGACCACAAGCATTACAGAGAGGCTTGAGCGTGACTGGTTCCCGGCGCCAGAGTGGTGTACTCGTGGCATGGCAATGGGAACATGATTTTTGTTTCGCGGCAGCGTCAACGGAGGGTGTAGTGGGCGTTTTCACGCCAGATGACGAAGGGGAAGGAGTGGGGGAAGGAGAGATGGGCGCATGCATCGATCGCTGCATTCGAAGGAGGGACAAATCGGGTTTCACTTCCAATGATTCGTTTAAGGAAGAGAGCCCCAAACTATCCCACGGCTGCGAATCATATGTCGGTCCCGAAGCAGGCGCCCATTGCGATGGATCAACATATTGACGGTCAGACGGGGGGCGATGATTTGAGGTCGAGCTCCACTCGGTCCCGCCTCCCGACCTCTGCGAAGGCAAGCGACGCGGGTAAAGGGGATATTCTTCCCCCAGGGTCGAATTGACGGCGTCTGAGTGGTAGCCAACATTGTGGGACCAGGCGCTTCCAGAAAGGGGACCGTTAGGCATGTTCATGCCGTTAGACAATGACCGCCCGTTGCAGTGATCGTAGTCTGGAAGGCGGGAAGCAGATGAATGACGGGGAAATTGAGGGACGTCGTCTAGAGAAGCATTAAAAAGAGGGAGAACAAGAATGACTAAAAACGTACCATATACCCAGACGCTGGGGGAACTCTCTGAATGATCTGACGCGCTACCAGGGTATAAATCGAGGGGGTAAGATGAGAGGTCTATATCCGAAAAGTCTTCCTCGGGCGTATAGAGTAGGGTATGATTCACGTTGGGGTACATGAAGGGCGGCAAATGGCAGGAGACGGGAAACGAGACGGGAAACGGGAGCGGATAAATAAACGTGTTATAGTTGGCGTTTAAATGATACCCAAATCGAGATTAAGCGACGTGTGCTGAGTGGACCCTGGGGAGTGTGTGGGGTATAAGAGGGGACCGCTAGAGGAACGATAACGAGTTTGATGATAATTCAAGATCGAAAGAGAGAAGGATAGTCGCTGCCTCGATGCTTTTAAATGGCGGCACGATCTTTGGGAGATCTATTGCCGAGTCAGTTCAACCCTTGTAAGTATCAGGTTTCCGATTGATGTGATGTTAACAAGCGCTCGAAACGGCTAAGTCCCTGGGTTACGTAAATTCAGTAACACCCCGACATGGGCGGAAGTTTGCGAATACTATATGGAAGGCGTGGGCTGTCCCCTCGCGAAGGAGACTGGATTCATGGACTATTTGCCAAAAGCGATACAACTGTCCAACATCAGGGGGATTAACATCCAAATGAGGTAACAGGAGAATTCGAGCTTTAAATGGGTACCTGAAATCAGTTTTGAATTTCTGATTGAGTGAACCCCCAAGAAGCAGTGCCAATGCGAAAACAACCGCACAGCTCTGTGAAGCTGTAGAAATTGTAAAATGGCACGGGACTCCTTTGGAAAAAAAGATCGTTCTGTTAGGAGGTCCCATCGAAGCTGGACAATATGAATAGGTGTGGATCAACAAAAGGCACTGGGCGCTGATCTATTCAGCAGAAACATCAAAATCAATTACCACTCACGGTGGCTGCAAGCACTTTATCAGCATATCATGATTCGCACAAGCAGGGTGAATAACCGTTTCTTTTGACATCGCTTGGTACCTTGATACGTTGTCTCTAAGACAACAGATGAACTGAAATACCGCTTTTCAGAGGTAAAACCCGGACATTAAAAGCTTACCGAGGTAAAAGTATAGTTAGGCAATGCATCAAGGCGTAAGTACCAAGGCATGAGCACGCGGAACGAGGGTCTGGGCCACTGGTCAAAACACTGAAAAAATACGACATGGATAGCGGATTCTGGGCTAGGTTAAGGCAGACTTTCATCGTTTACGGTGCCGCCGATGAATGGTTCCTGCAAGTAATACCGAGAAGAATGGAGACCTCTTCGAGTCGTGCACTAGGCGCATCTGATTCCAAGGAGTAGCCGTCAGAGTACAAGCTCAAAGTCCTTCTGTGGAGCAACTTGATTGATTTTTCCCAAAAATGATCTCGAGTCTAAGGGGAAACCTGACTCAGGACCCATCGGTTTGCAGATGATCATCGGCTATAGTAGTGCAAGTTGGTAAATCGTAGAGTTAATATTCCTCGGACCGGAAAGGAGTCATAGAGAGTCATAGGGGGTCATCTGGAACCAGGATCCGCGTCGATTGATGACGCGATTTTCCTCGGATGTATGAGAATCATTACCCGCGCTTCGCGGAAGGAAGGAGGATATCGAGACGGAGCGGACGGAAGGAAATGGAGAGTTGGTGCGGTGAACCCGCTAGTACAATGAAATATCATGGAATATAAGGGAATATACCATGTACCATGTGGACCGAATAGCTTGAGCTGACCAAAGGATAACAAAAGTCTACAAAGCTGGACTATTTGGGGCTAAGGCAGTCATCAGACGGAGCCGAACTTCAAGCTTCAATATTAAAGTCTGGACAACTAACCGGTATGGACTTTGGCAGTTCCTCGAATGAATCGGACCACGATAGAAGGACGTTTGATTTGAACCGAGTGTAGTACATTTTGTTGTACGTCGGGTTCCATTCCCAGGCCACGGATGGGGTCACACAGAAGGGAGTACTATTCTCGCAGCTCTTGCCTTGCGATCAGGTCGAAACGTACCGACGATCGGTGATTGAACGTTTCTACACGGATCTTTGAAGAAAGGCCGAAATGAATCTAGGATTTGGTACCCACCTTGGCGCCTAACCAATGTGCCCCGTGGCGTGTAAGTGACCCGAAGGGAACAAATCGACGAGACCTGAAAATGGTCGTTATTTACTGGGAAAAAATCGTACCGGAATTACAGTATGAGATGAAACGTGTAATTCGCTGTGGACGCCACGCGAGGCGCGTTTGATGGAGGCGGTGCACATTTACCTCACCTGTAAACGTCAGCACAGGAAAAGAAAAACACGAGGCATGCAGACCCACCTCGACACGATGTACTGCATCAACAAAATCGGAGGATCAAGGAACGAGTCATAAGAAGAATTCCGCTTCTGGGATCAGGTGATCGTAATCCCTGTCACACACGTCACATCCGCGTGACATGGCGAACACGATCGCTGTCGTCACCGCCTTACACGCCTCTCAACCCACTAGTACCTTAACGTGAAAGTCGGCTGTGCGCCGCAGAAATGTCGTTTTTGTTCTCCTTATTCCGAAAGGTATTGCTGTGGTGGTTGTTTTCTTGGAAATACTTCGTTTGACACTGCCTTTGCCAGACCAAAGAGGATGACTACGAGACCGTTCTAGCTTCGTTGGCCTTGGACATCCAGAAGCGCCAGACCAAACTCGCTGACATACGACTTCGTGAACGGCGGTCGACACTACTGGTGACGCTGTATACATTTGTTGCATGGGTCGTGTATGTCGCATTGTGGTATACTGGTGCCTTGCCAAGTTTGGCTGGATATTACCGGAATTTGAGAGTGGAAAAGGCGGTGAAAGGATTACCAGTTGTCATTGGACCTATCATGTGCGTATTTGAATTATCCCACAGGCGAGTGTCGCTCATGGTCGAACAGCATCTTGTTCATAAGGCGCATCGTGCAAATTTGGTATACTCGCAAAGGCGATGCAGAAGGCATGGACATGTACTGCTATTTATAATGTCATTGCGAGCTCATACTCAGAGCAGAGAAGACGTTACAGAAGTTGATGAAAGAGCAACGGACGAAAGTAGAGGAAATCAAGAAGAAGACCAATTATTATTCCACACGGGAACTGCTACAACGTTACGATGAGAGTTCACCCGCACCATCTCCTCTTCGTCAAAGAATTGTTGCCCAGCCGCAAGGGTCGCCCAGTACTCCCACGCGACCCATCAACGGTAATGCTGGCGGTTCCGCATTGAATACACCCCAAAACCAAGCGGCTAGTATGTTTCTCCTTTCCTTGCCGTCTTGACATCGCTAACAAATTTTCGTAGCGCTTGCTTCCCCACCCCAGCCTCCGCCTGGTCCTTCACGGAAACAATGGTACGACAAACTCGCCGATGCCGTCCTCGGAGACGACGACCAAGCCCGGTTTGCATTGATCTGCGAACAGTGTTTCGCCCATAATGGCTTGGTCAAAGAAAGCGTCTGGGAAGACACTCGTGGGTTTGACAGTTTTTGCCTGGCGAACATGTGTTGACTTATGCTTCAGAATACGTTTGCCCGAAATGTAACCATTTCAATCCATCTCGTCGTTCGAATAAGCAGGGCATTCGGCCCCCGCCTCAGGCTGCTGGACCGAGGTCTCCTGTCACCCAGGTGATACCGCCTACGCCACCGCATGTTAGCCGAGAGCAACAAGTACCGCCGACGCATAATCCAAGTGAACCTGTGGTGCCAGAGAGCAATTTGATGGAGGTAGATCAATCTTGAGTGGGTTTTTATTTCGTTAATGCACCTTTCTTTCTAACGACGTCGCTAGGAAAGTCATTTATAACATTCCGTAGCTCGTCGAAGGATATTTATGTTAATAACCGGTGTAGCCTTACTTTCTTACTCTTTGTCACTAATCCATTTGTTGAACACTTGCAATCAGTGGCTGAACAGTTTATTTTCATTCTGTTGAAAGGTTACAATTTCTAGCATTTCACCCAGCTCTACACATAGGACTAAAACAATGGGGTTTGGAACTATCCGACCTCGAGGCGATGATTTTGAGGAATTTTCCGGTGCATCGTCTTTGACAAAGGGATTATGCCGCCCTTTTACATACACACTTTTTTTTCGGCGCTCATCATCTTCCCTGACTCGTGCTGAACTTCCCCGATTCCGATTACGCGCTCGGATGCGCAAAAATTCTTCCAGCGGCCAAACACTAACCAACGGGTGTTGGTATGAAGAGATTTGTACGTACGGGCGTCCAGGAGCGCCGCCACCTCCACAGAGATTCATTAATAACCTCTCATATAGAAAGAATGTGATTGTCATTCACGTAGGGCGTGTTCCTTGGGTTCATGTGCAAGGTATAACCTTAACTGACACCCGTACAAGTAGTACTCCATTCTACATTTACCGCGGTACCCCTCCGGACACTTTCGATGGGACTGGAGTTGTTGTTCACTCCCTTGAGTGATGGGAACTGCCAGATCTCATCGTGACATTAATAGTACTTCTGCGCCCATGATCAACACTACGGTTTACACGTTTACAGGGAATATACTAGGAAAGGGTTAAAATACTGTGGATTGAAAAGCGCCGGCCCGGATTTCTCAGTACCGTCTTGGCGTTTGTAAAGGCTGCACCCTCGGTACCTTCTGTGGGCCGCCGGAGAAGCAGTCGCAAGGGGAACTCTCGATGATTATCATGAACACGTCCAATCCAACGCCCCGGGGTGTGGTTGTTCTTAGACACACTCCACATGTCGGGAAAACACAGATATGTTACGCAGTAAATACAATGATGATAATCACTTGATGATACAGAAAAGAAGATGCAAGGGCTAAAGAAAGTCGTGCCAAAGATTTGTCGAAGTATCAAATAAATGTCCGTTGCGTGATGTCCGTTTACAATGCGATGGAAGGATCCCGATACCACAAGTGGCATTCGACAAAGAAAGGAAAGACGATCATCGTCGCCAGAAGCCTTTCCGCTTAGCCGAGAGAAGAGTGTACTTCAAACGAGATGGGAGCCAACGCAATTGATCGCCCAACTTGACAGTGTCGTCGGCTGGTCGGAGAGCTGGCGTTTGAATGAGAACTAAATCAAGAGACAGGGTATTGATAACACGTACGAGGGGTAATCGCGTGAAGTACGATGGATGACTCGGTTCGCCCATCCACATCTGAGTCCTCCGTTTCCGTCTGCACCTCGTGTTGCTGGAGTAGAAGGTCGAGGTCATAGTCTTCTTCCACACATGGTTGTGCGGTAGCAGCGCGACGGTTGCCAAAAGGATAACGTTTCTTGTCCGAGGAAGAATGGAATTCATAGGGAGGGCAGGAGGTGACATTTAACGCGGCGGGACTGATAACAGCTACCGGAGAGCCTGGGAAGGTCATGAACGTCCTAAAAACAATCGGTTAATTCTGAAGGAGAGCATCGAAGTGGCGAAACATACGGTGAGGTGGAGGCTTGAACGGAAATGTCCCATCGTGCGTTTTCCTTGACTCCCTGACGCCACTTTTGTATGTAGGAAGCTTTGTGCGTATCGTGCTGGGTCGACGCAACAATCTCAGTATCAGCCGCGACCTCACGATCTGGTTCCACGCAGCTACAATAAGGGATTAGTTAGCAGAACTCCAATAATCTGTGCCGATTCGTACACACTTTGCACGATTGAATAAGGCTGCAAACGCATGCAAGCCCCTTGATAAGTCGGCATCATAACCCATTACTGGATTTTCTCGCGTCTTGCCCTCTAGAATACATCGCGTCTCGTAGTATTTGTCTTCAACGTCGTTCTGAGGATGGCCAGCATCATCCGAAGGCAGAGCATTGGCCCTTGACTGAAATGAGTGGTCATACAAGGTGTCTGAAGGAGTGAACATGGTGAGCGTAATGGATAAAGAAAGAGAATAAGATGCCTTTACGCCACTTCTTGGGTTCTCTTATATGATAACAATTGGTAGTTCCAAAAACGTTTGAAAACAAAAGAGAAAGAACAAAGGCGTTCCCAAAAGGGTTTGCTCCATCATGTGACCCTTTCATGTCGCCGGTTGCTGTGGGAAATGTCGCCCGCCACAGCGACGAAACGAAAACAAGGACCAAAATCCATCGGCTCTTGCCTATGCTTCACTTCTTTTTTTCTGTATGCATTATATATCTGTCGCGCGTATCGCAGTAAATCAAGCCGTACAAGGTGCTTTGCAAGCTGCAACAAACATTCAGCGTATCAGGCATTTGTTCTGCTGGCATTTACCTCGAGAAGATACATTTCCTTCAGGAGGGTTGCAGTAACGGTCCTATTTTCTGCTTTCACTGGAGCCCTTCACATTCTACGCAATGAGCGCTGCGGACACAGGCCTCAGCTCAGGCCCAGGGCGGAATCTAATTATCATAGCTTTTGTTCATTCAGGCCTCGTATCAGATTTTCAATTGTTTCTTGTTCTCCTCTAATTAACAGCGCAACGCGCCCAATATGTTTCAGCTGGTCTTGTTCTCGTTGCTGGTCACCGGTCTGTCGAGTTTCGAGCCACAATAACGTTGCTACTGTTTCCATCGTTTATATATACGAGAAGGGTTTCCGTTTCCTCCAATAGTCTCGTCATCTCCTGATGCTGTATTTTCCTTCTAGCCCTGGCCCGATATGCTTACATCCTGTCCGCTCTCCTTTATTGTGCGAAAGGGTCGTGACAATTGCTACTCCGAAGACTGATGAGGACGGCTGGGATACGTGCGGCTCGTGCGTAATGAATATATCTTTATCAATTGCTCCTTCCTAAAATTTACATGCGTAGCTTGCATTCGTCCTCTGCTTCTCAATCAGCTGCAGTGTACGATGAACATGGCAAGTCAACGAGTCTTCACTCAAGCATTATCAAATGGCGAGAAGGCATTCCCCTTGGCTATTCTGACAATGAAACTTTGGAGTACTGGGAGCTCATTGGTCCGCTATCCTCGTCTCCGTATGTCCTCTGTCGTTGCATTACTTCTACTACATCATTAAGGTTATCTTCAGATTATTCATGACCACTTCTCCAACTTGTACATCGTTTCTAGCAACCCCTCCATCATCCCCTCAGCAAGCATCAACTGTCAGATGTCGAAATCCTATCCATTTATCGAATTCTGCTGTCAGCTCCCTGGTTTACAATGTCGAAGAACGATTCCGAGGGGATCGAGAGACACACAGGCTCTTTATGGGTGCCAGAAGCTCTAATGATGAATACTCGTCTTCTGATTATGTAACAGAATGTACAGTGGTTGATGACTCAAGAAAGGGTGAGCGCCACGCAAACAATCTTGCGACTTCTATCTTATTAGGGCTATTAGGTTTTGGAATTTTGCCGACCTTGCTTTCGTACTTTCATCGCTTGCTTTCTGGAACATCTGCAGAGATTTGATTAGATCTTAACCTATCGCTTCTGTAGCATCGCCTGTATGTACTGATATTTGAATTCTAATAATACTATAATGAGTTCATCAGGCCCGTCGTTCCGTGAAGGGCGCTACATTGTCGTCCTTTCACGGCTACACTTAGTTGCGTGATCACAACACCTTCGGATCCCTGCCTGGGTTTCAAACTCAGTCTTTGCATGAATGAATAGTCGCGGATATTTATGCAACATATGGCATATACCCGACACCCACGGATTGTCCAATCCAGGTTACTTCCCCTTATCTCATTGACCCCGTAGTATCTGAATGTGAAATCACCATACAACGCAGCAGAAAGCTCCCACCCACTCTAAAGATGACTGATACCGATCCATTTCGAGTCGATCTCATCGCCTATGCTCTGGGACGGCTGGCAATCATCACAGTCCAGAGATATGATGGCCCCGCCAGTTGGGACACCGATCTATTCTACGTTCCTTGGAAGACATCGTAAAGCGTACGCATGCCGCTGAGCAAGTCCTCAAAGAATTCCCCGTACACGAAAAGCTAGCGTCTTCCATCGCCGTGCATAGGTGTGACGTCAACAGCATCTTAGAGGATTCATCTACCAGCTTCAGTAACCTCAGCGGCACACCTCGGGATCCATCTCATTTCGGACTCATTCGCGACGCAATAGTATCTATTCCTAAGCGATCCAAAATTCAAAGCGTGGTGCGGTCGCCGATCTCTACATGACGCTCAGCCTATCATCTTCCGTTCATACACATGCTAGCTCATCGTTCGCTAGTACCGCCAAAGTGAGCGAGCGGAATGCAGTCGAAGACCTCCAGGACTTCACGGATCAGAGAGAGGACATCATCCGCGTTTGTGACGCTGTAGCCAAAGGTGATCTTACCCGCCAGATCACCTTCGAAGCCCGTGGCGAGGTTTTCAATAAACTGAAGTGTGTTGTCAATACTGTGGTGTGCCCTGAGGCTCTGAGGCCACCTTCTTTCTCTGACAAAGTCTTCTAGATGAAAAACATTGGCGGGTTTGCAGCGGAGATCTCGCTGGCTTCAGAGTCCTTGATGGGAGGGTGCGTAACAATCTCATCTCTGTTTAACAGGATATCCATCAGCGATGCTCTGGGAACCTCGGAGGACATTATTTGCGTCACCCTGAGCTCGAAGGAACGTGGCACTTCTGGTCGACCATCTTGTTGGCATGGTCACTGGTCAAGTACGGTCCATTACCTCGGTCACCAAAACTGTCCCTCTTGGAGACCTTTTGAAAGAAATAGAGGCCAAAGCGTCTGACGAGCCTCTTGACCTCAAAATCACGGTCAATGGCATGATCACGCGACTGAGAACTTTTGCTGCTGAAGACGTCAAAAGTTGATAGTTCTAGTGACTTGAGTCGTTGTGCAGAGGTTGTAGATATCGAAGGGTGTGCAGTCTGAGTTGATCAAGAACGTGCGTGGATTGCGTTCGAACGTCGATTTGGATTTATCAAAGCAGCTTGCTTCGACAGTGAAAACTGCTGTAACTGAAGGACATTAGCGAAGAATGGACTAGATCGAAGGTCAGAGTCGAGGGTGCAATACTGTCGTTCGCGATTACGTTTGTTTTCCATTTCCTAGGTGTAATTGTCGGCTCGGGTTGCTCACATATACATGCTCATAAACCTATTGCAGATGCTCGTCAGTAGACAGTCAGAGAAGTACGAACGTGGAAGAGGCGAACGCAGTGACGATGAACTGATGTCATTAGGGCTCTTCGGGAGACAGCTTATCTATGGATATAAGACCGCAGCTAAGATGTCACCAGCATTCCAGCGCTCTCAGCCTATTCTCTACAATGTCTTTCTAGACGCTCTTTCCGGCTTCAACGTTTCCCCATTGCCGGACACCGACTTCGAGACAACTCCTCAAATACTCTCTTACGTCGCTCACGGCTTTCCCCTCTCTTCCAAGAATCCGTTCCGGATCGGATTCGAATATCCATTGGTTATAGATCGACGGAGACGCAGTTTGTCCGCCGGAGGCGTCGGTTCCGAATTGTAGGCGAACGAAATGCAATTTCGTACAGGGGAGGATGTTTTATGGAACGAAGGCTAGAAAACGAGGGTCGTCATATACTGGGTAGTAAAGACCACAAAGAACTTACCCCTACGCCGGAGAACTCCCAATCGATGATAGCCCGAATATTCCCTTCGTCATCGGCTAGAAGGTTACCGAAATGAAAGTCCCGGTGCCATAATCTTCCTTGGAGACCCTTTTCATCTCGGAGCCTACGAACCCAGTCTATTTCCCCTCTGTCCAACTTCTCAATTAAGCGTTGTAATGGATCAAGCAGGTACAACAGGAACGAAACGGATGGGTGGACCGAGATGACATGGTGATAGCATTTGAGGAACGCCGAGATGTAAGCCACCCATGACGGGTACCATCCGCATGGGTTGAGAGCTGCAAAATTTTCTCTTGTGAGGTTGTAAGGGGCGGCATGGAAGTATCGCAGAATGTCCGGTCTAAAACAAATCACCAGGACCTGTCACGACTCGGATGAATTCCTCGGCCACGTACAATTACCAAATCGTTTCTTCTAGAACAGGCCCGGGAGCAACATCCCTTTGTCCCTCCATTTCAGTGACGCAAAGACTGCCATAGAATTCCCCTCCCCGAGGTAGCTCAAGGGTGAACATTCTAATAAAGAAGTCGACGAATTGATCAAGGATATTGTCGAGAGTTCCCGGGCTCAGTGACATCCAGGTATCCTGTAGGGAAGGGTGCGGCGATTCTAGAGATGTATTAAAGGCAGAATAAGCAATTAGTGAGAAACCTGACTTTCGACACAAATATATTCGAAACCAAACTTGTTTCCCGGGTCGCTGTTGTAGAAGAGCACCTCAGGTACCGGCAGTCCGGCCTTCCTCACTACATCAATGACAGCAACTTCGTTTTCGATCTTGATTCTTTCGATTGCTTTTCTACAAATTGGGGTGCCAAGTCAACAACAAGGCCATTAAGCGAGGCGAAAAGACTCACCTGGCTACTCTGAGAACGACATCTTTGCCGCCCCACCTTGAATGAGCCGATTCTGCTAGAGTAACAAAGTAGACCTTGTGATAAAGCCCTTGACTTGACGTCGGCGATACTATGCTAGTGGGTGAAAGACCCAGTGAGCCTTCGAAGAGAGATGATATCGAAGATGGAGATAAAGGATCAGTTTGAGGGAAGATGGAGTCGCTGGGATGTAGCATAGCCATCTTTGCGGTCGAAGCAGGCTTTCACTGTACAATGTATTCCTCGTTGGAACCCTGGGACCGATACGGCTGTGATGCGAGGGTTTAAGCTTTCGATGATAACGGTCAGGCACTGAGGTAAAGAACTTAAACATGGATCGCGCAGGAACGGGCGTTATTTCATCCAAAACAAACAGGGAATACATGACGAATCTTGAACGGATTGAAGGGAAAATGGATTCCACTGGAAACGGGAATCTGCTCAGTGTTTGCTGGTGTCCGGTTTTCTTTTATTGCCAATATATTCGTTGACATTCGTAAACAATAACACCGCATGAACGCTGGCCGGAGATCATTTTATACATTCCAACTGTATCATAATGAGTATCAAAAGTATGATGGAGGACCGATGGCCGAACACCTCGGGAGCCATCTCGTGTGTTAGTTCTGGATCACTAGTAATTAGAGAGAATCAAGCTTGCATAGAATCAGCCAAAAACATACCTTCACTTAGACAATTTCCTGATCTCCGTGTCATATGTTGCCCGAGATACCTTACCCGATTTATATTTCTTCGTCCACTTCTTCAGGTTCTTGAACCAGGCTTCATCTTCTTCCACCGTAGAATAATCTCTTTCGTGGGGATCACTGTCAATAGCCAATAGTGGCGACTCTGGCCACTTAGTCCATGTCCGCTTCCTCAAGACTTCTCTGAGAACATTGAGATTTTTGAGCGTGTAAACGATGGGTAGTCGCTCATCCGGGGAAGGTGTGGTTCCTTCGCCGAAATCGTTGAGGAATTCCCAGATGAGCTACAGTCTGCGGCTTTGAATCCCTCAGCACTGTGTCGAATAGCCCGTCTCAGCTTCTCATTTCTAAGAATTGAGACGCGTTTCCGCTCGGTATGGAGTTGGATGACGTTTTTCGCAAGCGGCCTGTCACGGAAAAAGGCCGGAGCGTAGTCAAGCCCAGGAAAGTCGCTCAAATCGGAGATATAAGGCGTTGCAGAAACCATCATGCAGAAGTTGAACGTAAACATTCCAATGTCGAGAAGGATCTCTTCGCCTCGGACCGTTCTGAAGTAGATCCAGTAGTGGTCGTTAGGATCCTGTCCTTTCCAGAACTTGTTGCCATTGAAGTAAGCGAGCTGGTCTTGACATTTGACGTCGACGGAACCTTTGGCAATACCAAAGTCTGAGATCGGACAACTCTTGTACTGGAGGCGTATCCGACGGGAGCCGCTCCCTCTGGAAGAAGTCGTTGTGTACATGGTCGCCAGAAGGCCGAGACATAGAGATGTTACAATAGGCAGGACCTCCCCCTTCTTGCATAGTCGAGCGAATAACTTCCGCCTAGTCTGGTCCGTTGCGCCCGCTGCTGTAGACCACCACTTCTCGCTCATGGTGTCATCCACAGATATTTCTGGGCCTAGCTCGACAACTTTCGCCGCTGAGCCGTCGGGGAAACCTACTATGGTGGGCGGAGCGCTGATACGATGGGTTAATGCAGGGTGCGTCGGTTTCAGGCCATTGAAACGGGCCGTCTCCGCCAATATGGCCAGGAGAGGATAGAATCTCCCAATGTCAATGCGATCTGTTTTGCCTGGGGTCAACGCGGTTTTTCCGTTAAGAACCCGGAATGAGATAAATGTGAGACAGCACACACCACACGTTTGCTTGTGCTCCTTTTCCCAATGAAGTTTTTGACATTCGGTGGAGCAGTACATTGCCTACAGGCACGGATAAATTAAGGTATACGTGAAGCAACGAAGAGACGCACATACTTCCGCGCATGCCGAACAGAAGCTAAGGTTCAACTTTTTAGCTGAACAATGCGAACACTGTTCAAGACTCCCCGGAGGGTAAATACACGACGAGAGGTTGGTCGTTCATAATGAAGTAATGAAAATGTGGTGAACGAAAGCATATTGGGACTACATAAGGAGCTACTATTCAGCTATAAATTTGAAATGTACTATTATGGCTTCCTGGCGCAATGGTAGCGCGTTTGGCTTCGATTGCTAAATGGTACCAAAAGGTTGCAGGTTCGAGTCCTGCGGTGGTCATATTTCTTAATTTTTTCTAAGCACGAGGCGCACAGTGTACGAGTAACGAATACACATTGATGATTGCACAATCTACAACGCCAACTAAGAACTTCCCAAAGGTGACGATTCCAAAGTTCCACCTTGATAAACCTTTAACCCTTCAAGGTCATTTACTTATCATCCACAAATTCCGTGTAGAAATGTGAAATTGTTAAAAACAGCTTAAGTTCTTGCCTGTTAGGTAACACCATGCGAATTCATAATCTTTCGTTTATGACGACCCTCCCTGAGCGCTGCGGAGGGATGTATTTATCAAACCCCAACGCGTTGCAACCCTGACCTTGATCAGGTCGATCATCGCTTCTGCCAGACCAGTTCACTCATTTGTGCATCAGTCCTTTTGGTTCTGGACCCCGATAAAGCGGTAATGTTCTAACCGATAGCTGACTTGTTTCGCCACTCGTCTTTCGCATTCTCTTGTGGGCCAGTATTCTTTCGCACAGATAAGATTCCACAGAGCGCCGCAGTACAACAATTTTATACTTTTTACGCATTCAAAGCTCATACACTACGAAGCGCCGCTGCCACGAAGGTTTTCCAATACATTTCCTCAGAAACCTACGTCTGCTACCCGAACATGCAGGCGCCCTGTTGCGCTCAAAGAAGGAAATATATCTTCAACATCCTTTGAAGTCAGAGACCCGCTCCGCCACAAGCGCACATTGAGTCCAGGAAGTCCAGGCCGCGAAGACATGATGGTATCCAACTTCCTCCACTCGTCATACAGCGCCATGACATCAGCGGAAGTATTGGACTCATTCAGTTGGAATAGACATCGTTCAAGGCTAATCGACTTCATGCCAGAGAAGGACCGAGTTAGCCATCGTACCCACGCCTCTAGATTTTGCGAAGCGGGACGAGGCGAGGAAGCCATGGTTATATGTAAGTTCCGAATGCGCGCAGGATCGACAAGATTGAATAGGTATTCTAACGATAATGCCGTCAACCAACTAGTTCCCAAGAAATCTTGATTCAACACACCTTCGGGACATACATTCAACACGAGATCTCGCAAGGTCTCTTTATTCCGACGAATCAGATCTTCTGTGGTCGGGACCAGATCTGCTTCCATCGCAAAGAAAGATCCACGGATGATGATCTCTAATCGCTTCAAGTGGCTGAAATCAACGATTCCGCGTGGTGACTTATTAACGAAGCGCATATATGCGTCCATACGGGAAGTTATGGCGAGGAATTGCAGTTTCAACGGAAGTGGCGGGAACGAGGAAGGGTTAGGCGTTTCATCATGGAATGTTATATCCCCCACATGGAGGTCGCGCAGGGCCCGGCATTGACCCAACATGGCGTATAGATCGTTCGAAGACCCGGATAGCATTGCGAACGATGTCAGCGACGTTGAACGCAGTACACAACCTAGTCCATCGATCACTCTCTTTGGCACGTTCTCTGACAGCGGGTGGCGCAGGTTTTGGGGAAGGATGAGCTCCTCTACCCTGTCCAAGCTCCGCAGGAAACATGGGAGGAAATAGTTCCAAAAGTGTCCTAGCTTGGTGTTGACGATGTCAGCTAGGGTCGCCGGAATGGAGCAGTAGAACCAGTGATCGTAGGAGGTCGTGATAGTTAGTCTTTTGACATAGGAAGAGATGTGGGGGGAAGATCTGAGTAGCCGGTTCAGTGCACCAACGTTCTTTGATACGTGAATAGAGGGAGCGAAGAAGAGAAGGGGAGACTTCCAGCAGTCTATGTGAACTGTTATGTGGAGAGAATGGAAGATATGCATATGTGCAATTGGTGTCCATGCTCGGCAGACGAGAGCACAGGAGCGCAGGGTAGATTTTTCTTCTGCAATTTCATCAATGATCATCTTGATGAGCTCTGTAGGTACCGAGCCCGACCAGCAGGGTTGCAGTCGAGCCCTCGCAACGAGACTATCTTGCATGAGATCCTGGTCGCCGTCAAATCTATCTCACAGAACGATAACGTTGCAGACGCACCAAGATTCTCCGTGTCTCCGATCTACAATGTGACTATCTTTGCCTAAGAACAGGCTAGTGGGGCATTAGAACTTGAGAATCAGAAGAACAGATAGCTTCGTACCGGTTCACTAGCAAGCGCTACCGATACATGTGTTGCTGTTTTCCTCCTCATCATGATTGTGCCAAGTAAGGATGTTGCTCCTATAGGCTATACCAATGGTGGGCCTTCGTCCATAACGGCGCATACATTCAGGTGCGGCTTAGTTGCTGACCAAGTCCGTACGTCGGATCGCAATGACATCATCGGAATGTGCATCATGTGATCTGACAAACTCAAAATGCCCAAGCTTCGGCTCGGGAGCACTAAGGGACCGGTAAGGAGCACACGGTGACTTCAACCAAGACCTGAATTTACGGCACATGTTAGCCAGGAGGATATGTGTTGCTGAGCGGGCATACGATTAAACTATAATCCAACCATATATGTGCAGAGATTCAATTAGTTCGCATTTACGAATACATGTCAGAAAGATGGCCGATGTATGTAAGTATCTAGGGTTAAGCTGGCAGGAAAGAAACACGGTGACTCACTGCGCCCTGCATCCGTCAAACTTTGAGAATTTTCCAGCCTGGCGAGTGCACATCTGGACCAGGCGTACTCACAGGTAACCGAGAAGATAACCAATATGAGCTCGATGAAGGGGTGACGTGCCAAGGCACTTACTTTGATGGACGGTGCAGCATACCCACATTGAGCGCCACAACATACCTATCCATGGTCAAGTGAGTAAACTTACCAAAATGGGTGTAATGAAATCATTCCTACCACAGTCTTCTCCCTGTCGACAGATCAAAATAGATGATGGGGATAGTTCGGACCGGTTGGCCACAGGCAATTATCATCTCTGATCCGCAGAACCGCAGTGTCGTCAATAGCACGGAGGACGAATCTCTGGTAGCGAGGTCGGTCTGTTGAGCGGCTTCGCAACAAATCTGTATTCTTTTCTAAATGTTTCAAGTACAGACTTCGAAATATTCCAAGGCAGATCGCAGTAAGCGCTGTCATTCTAGGGAACACGCGATAACCCCTCAGATATAAGGTCCGCAACGAAGGTAAGGCTATTCCAACTGCCCGGTATGAAAGCACATGAACAGTAAGATTGTAATTGACAGCCTGAGCCTGAGAAGACAGAAGACCACCGTGAGACCGGGTGGTAGAACTTGACTCTCGTAAAATGAACATTGGTCTCCAGGAAAGTGCATGATACTAGGAGATGGTGCATGCACGCATATAGTATAGCAAAAACGATAATGAAGCGTAAATGAAGGAAGTAGTGATGAAAGCCTAGAACGGGACGACAGGGTTGCGTTGTAACACGATTGACAGCTGTCACAAAATTGTCACGGATTTCAACATATTGCGCACGGCAGACTGACGGGCGATGAGCCAGCCACTTGTCAGCCTATTTACCTTCTCTCACCTGTACCACCACCATTCCCTCTTCGTAGTGTCTGCCCCCCCAGCATCTACGCGTCTCCGGGTCGCTAGAATGGGCAACTGCACCTCGCAGCCCAATCAGGACGAGAAGGCCTGTTCCGATTTGATCGACAAACAGCTCGAGGATGACGGCAAACGATTCAAGAAGGAATGCAAGATTTTGCTCTTGGGTGCGTGCAGAAACCTTCCAGCTAACGCGCTTGGTCGCTCACCGCATCATCCCAGGCTCCGGCGAATCAGGAAAATCGACCATTGTCAAGCAGATGAAGATTATCCACCAGGGAGGCTTTACCACCGAGGAGCGGGATTCCTACCGTGGGACGATATACAAGAATGTTCTTGATTCAGCACAGGCTATTGCCCTGATGATGCGCAAGATTGGCATTCAGTACGCCAACGAGTCGAATCAGGCACGTTGATTTGCCCCAGCATCGTCCCGAGGTATTTACTTGTCCTTTTTCCTAGGCCCTCGCAGACAGAATACTCGACTACCGCCTAGAGAGAGCCGATGACGTCCTTTCGCCCGATATCGCCAATGCCATACACCTCTTCTGCCAAGACACCGCCTATTCCGCAGCTCTTGGATGAGCACTCGAGTGATTTTTATCTCATGGACAGTGCTTTCTAGTCAGTCTCACAGGCATACCCTCTTATTCCTCCTAATCACCTCCATCAGCTTTTTCACAGAGGTCCTTCGTATCGGCGCGCCTGGATACACCCCCACCGAGACAGATATCCTACGCGCCAGAGCAACCACCACCGCCATCACAGAAACCAGGTTCACCATGGGCCAACTCCAGTCAGTCACATCCATCTCTTCTCCCCTCTCATCCCTCATCCATCCATCATCCCCAGAATACACATGTTTGACGTTGGTGGCCAGCGCTCAGAGCGTCGCAAGTGGATACACTGCTTCGAGAGCGTGACGTCTATAATTTTTTGCACGGCCATCAGCGAGTACGACCAGGTTCTGTTGGAGGATAAAAAGCAGGTCCGTCTTCTTTTTTGCCTTCATCAACCCTCGGCATCCTCACCCCTGAACAGAACCGCATGGCTGAGTCACTCGTATTATTCGAATCAGTCATCAATTCTCGGTGGTTCCTCCGAACTTCCATCGTGCTATTTCTGAACAAGAGTGACGTGTTCAAGAAGAAGATACCAAAGATACCTTTAGAGCGCTACTTCCCCTGAGTTTCCGGGAGGTAAAGATATCAACAAAGCAGCCAAGTATATTCTGTGGCGGTTCATGAAGGCAAATAGAGCCAGGCTGAGTGTTTATCCACAGTGAGTTTTCCATTTTCCAGCATGTGGCTGACTCACTCATTTGACACTCAGCTTGACGCAAGCAACTGATACTGCCAATGTCAGGCTGGTCTTTGTTGCGGTCAAGGAAACGATACTGCAAAACGCATTGAAAGACTCAGGGATACTGTAATTGACTATCGCCTTTTCTTGATTTTGGGTTTTGTCTGACGCCAAGAGGTATGTATATTCTAGCTGTCGGCTGGCGCATGACTGACAGTTTCTCTGGCAGAATTCTTGAATTCTTTTATGCACACTCCCTGTATGCCTACCTCTCCTACTGGATGGTCGACCGAGGGTCACGCCGCATATGTGGACAGCGAGCCGAGTCGTAGGGCCCTTTCGTGGAAGTTCTTGATGGGCGGAAGTAACGAGTCTGGTATATTTGAGGCATAATTGCTCATATTATATGCTAACTTATTTGTATTCACGATTTGTACCCATGTGTGTATGCCTAGTTTTATATAGTCTTTGGACATCGGTATTGTGTTTAGAATTGGAGGGAAACCCATTGACCTATTGTTTATGACAAACTTCTCTTGCAGATAAGACACATTGCTGTCAAGCTCTATGCAAGTGGCTGTAAGTAAATATATAGTTATACGTATATCCCGCACGCGCTGCTTTATTGCCTAGCGGCTGATTTACGCTACTTCGGTGATCTCGGAAACCCTTAGATGTGCTCGACGTTCCCAAAACCCGGCGTAGGACAAAGTCCGAGTGTTTCTTCATCATCCACCGAAAGGCCCCTGATTGTCAAGCTGTGAAAGGGATCATTTAAAATGTTGGCATAACGAGACTTTTGGGGAACAACCATAAACCGCCATAAACTCGTTTTGAAGTTCGCAAAACCTGGTTTTGACAAGTTATGTAATATTGACGCGTCTTTTACTTTTACTGTTTTATGAAGAATGTGATTTCCCAACTTCGTCATAATCTACGAGTTTATGGGTGGGTTCAACAATCGTCGATCTCGGTGATTTTAAGCCCCTTTCACGCGAAGTCCCCAGACTTATGACCCATGTCATCCACGTCATCGACAAAATCTAGTAAGCCACTGTTGGATCGCTCTCTTAACTCACGGAACAGAAGTATTAGCCGTATGTAGATGGTTAAAACAGTGGTAATGGGTACTACTACATAAAAAGTTCAATCGTAAGCGTTTCGTCACCGGTAATAAAGTTCAAAGTCATCAGCGTTCCTGTATAAGAGCAAGGGCACCTCGCTGCCCACGAGGAATTTGAGTCCTTCCACACGGAGATGCACACGACAGCCTATATTAGTGTTTAACGCCCAAGCTGCGCTATAAATATCTTAATTAGCCTATACTTGTAGGGCTAATTGCCACTCTTACCATAATATTGAAAAGAATATATGGGGCTAGTAAGAAACAGTGATGAGACGATGTCATTTTGTATTGAAGGTTCATACCTCTTTCTCCGAAATGATGGATACAATCAGAAGCAAGAGCCACAGGACTAGAATCGTTTAACATTGACGGACAAGGCAGGATGGCGAGAAACAACATGCGGCATACACCCTAAGAGACGGTCAGCGGATATTAATGCGGAATGAGGGGACGCACCAAGTAAAGACGGGCACCATCACGATGGAAGGAGTTGATCGCTTCGATATGGGTTCGCCTAGGTTTCTCGAGCGCCCTGTACAGAACCATTAAGACGATTAATATGTCGAACGCGAGCTGTCATGATATATTGTTCTCAAAAAGGTACTTGACGTGAATAATGGATTCATTCATACCAGTGTCGCGAGAAGAGCAGGTACAGTCCGCGGCAAATCATCAAGGATGTAGCACACGTTTCCTAGTCGTTGTCCTAGGTAAAGTACCGCTGTCGCAGAATACGCGTCACTACACGAGGAACAGCGCGAAACGAACGCAACGGACTTACCTTTCGACTTCAAGAGAATGATGACAGTGATAACGGCAAGAATGAACGCAACACTGATGCAAACAGACAACGCCACGAGAAGAATGTAACCAGCTCTCTTTTGGTTATCCCATGACCTGTATACCCGCATTGCGATGATGACTGGAGGTGGTGGCTGAAGTGAGAAGTGATTTCGAGGAAGCTGTAACTTACATTGAAGCAACCCGACCATCACTGTTGATGACATAGTGAAAAGCCATAGCACCCGAGTGCAGCTGGCAGGAAAGAGACTTCAGAGGGCTGGAAAGAAGTTGCGAGAGGGTTCCTCACTCCTACGCTAGACTGAGTAATCGGGTAGGAGGTAAAGAATTCCAGAACTCACTGCATCAGTCAAGCTACGGCTATATCCACCCCATACTAAGTACTCCGCATCAGCCTGGATCCATAATGTGGAGGGCCTACGCGCACCATATGCTGTGTACAAGAGCACTCCTTCCGCAAAATAACGGTTCAGAACATAAATGACTTTGGGAAGGCATCCTTTGTTACGGGAGATCCATATCGCGTCTACTTCCTGATCGACGGTGAGGAGATGGTCCCAGATCATCAAGCATATCGCGGCCGCTACATACACACTTGGGTTAGGCAAACAAAAAGGGATTATGGGGACGCACTGGGTGAATATCGGACAGCAAGGAAAGCGGTGGGGCTCGTTTCCATTATGGTCAGAGCCGCCATCAGCGACAGACAATCCAGCTATATAGCAGAAGGCATGAACTGATAAACGAACGCAGTTACCACTCATAACATATAACGTACTTGGTGCAGACGCTTTAACGTCTAGACAGCTGAAACTGATGTCTGCAGCAGAGTTTCTAAGGACAAATAGACCACAAATTGTCGATGCAACGTTGGCTTTCCGTTTCGAGTGATGCGTGTCCTAGCCGAACCTCGCTTTGACTTATCAGATGTTCTCACAGAGAAGCCACCCCTGCGGAAGGAGAAGTCAGGAATGCGTAGTGGCTGAATGTAAAGCTAGACGAACCTCGCGTCAGCATGAAAGAAAGGGGGGAGGGGGAAAGCTTGAGAGGCGGGCAGGGATTATAGTTGGGAAGAGAAGCAGATAGAATGCCGGTTGCGTGCCGTTAAATGTATGCATCCGTCAGATCGTTCACAGCGAGACGTATGTATAACAGTGAAAACAAAGATCCTCCGGTATCCGAAATAATGGCTGATTCCATTGTGCTTGTTCGTCAGAGGGAGACATCAGTTGTTCGTCGTCCCGATAAAGCCGCTTAGACCCGAAAGTACAGATCAGCGAGCATGTACCCAAGTTAAGCTTGGCCTGCTGTACGGGTCGGATGTTTGTGTGATCGACGGTGATAATGTTGCCTTAGAGAAGCGGCTTCGAGGAACAGAAGAGTGTGAACATTTAGCATGGGCTGACGAGACCAGTAAGAATGCTCGCAACAAAAACGATGCCAAGAAAATTTCTCTCGTCTTGTAAGCGTCCAGCTCACTGATCATGAGACAGGTAACCACGAATGTGTGATGCTTGCTGATGACCTCCAAAACTATCCTCATAAATCAGCCGGTGATCGATGAGGTATGAACAACGGGAAAGCTTCTGAAAGTTGCGGGACAGGCATAGCCTCACTGGTAATGATGTTGACACATTCTGGATTGCGGCAGGTACCTATAAGGATGTGAATACCTTTATATATGCGCGTGCACCGCATCCAGACAAAGGGGTATCTTGTATGTACCAACGAAGGTATCGCTCCACAGGAAGCAGCACACGTGTTTTGCATAGATACCGTTGTTTGATGCAAGGGCCAAGGCGGTGATTGCCCGATTGGGACAGACACGCAGCACACCAAAATCCGCTGGGCTCGGTTAGCGGCAAGCCAACTTACGAAGTTTAAGCCAAGACGACTCGGTTTCTAGCTCTCAGGACACGCTATCCACGAGAAGTAGCTCATCAATCAACTCCAGGTAAAGAGAACTAAAAATACCTGCGGCTTAGCATGGCACATTCGGCTCGCACCCCATCCATTATGTACCTCCAGAGAGCGGGAATGAGATAAAGGACGCACTACATATTTACAGCCGTGATTGTAGGAGCTGCCCTTGCGCCGAACGAGATAAGTGAACTGCCACAGGGCACAACAGCCATTCCTTTATGATGGTCCTAGCCTTTTCCCATGTCATTCTTGTACCTAGAACCTCTGAGCGTCAACCAGTTGCCGCGATGCTTTGAAAGACTTGGCCATTTCAGGATCCTGATGGACATCATCAGTAAGAACTAAACTTTACGTCTTGAGAAAGTATCTCGTTTTATATAGACACATAAACATGAGCATGACTCGAACATGACTTGGATGAGCAATAGGGAAAGCGGCGTTATAATTGACTCAGTCCAAAAAGGGTGACACTGCGATCACAGTCGTGACTTGATGTGACTCCGTCCGTGACAAGACCCCAAGAACATTGGTTAACACTTTATAATTACACCCCTTGTATTGCACGGAGCGCCCATGCCTCTCTCGTAGCCACTATGACTGACCGCCCGCCTCAACAGAATCATATTCTGCGACGGGCTCCAAACGTTCTCAATTCCAATGGACAGCCAGTTGATGGCCTTGCTGCTGAGCCTACCAAGTTTTCGAGCAAGCGTTCCAACAAACTGGGCGCTTCGATACGCCGAAAATTCAACAGCATGGTACGGTCGCGGTCGCTTTCTATCTCTCCGCCGGCCCAGGATGGCGAATTCGACATCGAGAAGCCCGCCTTGACACACGCTCATACTACAGACGAGACAACAGTGGATACCAAGAATACTTCACATCTGGAAGTGCAAGTACCACTCATATTGCAGAAGGGAACGCCGATGGTAAAGGTGTCGAGCAAGAAGCGCAGACAGGTCGTCTTCCGTTTGGATCCTGACCAAGGCCGTATAGTTTGGGAAGGAAAGGTGCATCGATACAGTACGTCTCATTTGTTCTATTCGCTATGGCAAGCCGAGACTCTGCTGTAGAGTTGGGCAAAACTGCAAGATTTTGCGACGCGTTCTGGATTAATGTCTTTCAGAGCGGATTTCTTCGTGAAGAAATACGTGGCAGAGTGTCAGAACGCATCCCAAAGTCTCGCTGTTTTTCCAAATCCACTCTATTGTTCCGGCTTTTTGGAGCGACATTTCATATCCCTATCTGACTGTTTGATAGTTCCTATTGAAGCTATCAAGGAAATACGGTCCGGTCCCGACGCTCGATATTATCGCCAGCAATTCCAACTTGCGCCTGAATGCGAAGAGCGGTGGCTCACTATCATCTACATTCTTGATGGTGACTACAAGACCCTCCATGTCATCGTGCCTACCAAGGATGTCTTTGAAATATGGAATTACACTCTCCGGAGCTTACATTCTGTCCGTCAAAAATTGATGAGCGGTCTTGGATACGTAGAAATGCGACAAGCCATGTGGGACAAGCATTACTGGAAAGGTGCCGACGAGGAGCGCGATCAGAAACTGGTCTTCGAAGAGGTGGAAAAGCTTTGCAAGAGGTTGCAAATCAACACTGGTCAGGACGATCTTTACCGACTCTTCAAGGTATTCCTTCCATGTGTTGCTGTCTCCTCTCATTGACTTGGTTCAGCAAGCCGACTTGAAGAACCGTAATTACCTGGACTTCGATGATTGGAGGCTTTTTGTCAAGCTCCTAAAGTCACGACCAGAGTTGGACCGCCTTTACAAGCAGCACTGCAAGGTAAATGGCGGTTCCTTCGATTTCGGAGCATTTGAAAGTTTCATGAAGGAGAAGCAACATGTTCGTAAGCATCTAATATTCATCTAGTTCTCACTAATATCTTTTTAGTCTACTCGCACTCGATCAGAACTCCAGGCGGTCTTCAATAAGTATGCTACGGTGGAACCTACAACTCCCGCTCCAGGCGAGGATAAGACCTTGGAGACGCCCTCAGATCTTTGCCCCAAACCGGTTATGTCCCGAAAATCCTTCACTAATTTCCTCATGTCTAGCGACAATCCAGCCTTGCCCGATCACGACAGGAATATCCATCACGACATGACACGTCCCTTGTCAGAGTATTACATCTCTTCTTCGCATAACACATATCTAGTTGGTCACCAGCTCGTTGGAACAAGTACAATTGAGGGGTACATCCGTGCGTTACTCCACAGTTGTCGGAGTGTTGAAGGTACAGTTTATAACGCTTATTCGATATGTTTGCTGACATAATTCTTCTGCAGTGGATGTATATGATGGTGATGACAGCCCAGTGGTCTACCATGGCAAGACGCTCACTACCAAAGTGCCTTTGCGCGAGGTCTGTAAAGCTATCATGAAGTATGGCTTCGTCGTTTCTCCGTACCCCATCATAATCTCCGCCGAGGTCCACTGCAGGCTCGAGCAACAAGACATGATCGCTGATATTATGTTGGACGTTTTTGGGGACGCGCTCGTCCAGAGGCGACCAGACCAGCCGATCAAAGTCCTCCCTAGTCCGGAGCAGTTGAAAGGGAAGATTTTGTTGAAGGTAAGCCATTAGTATGTCGTTTTGATTTTGACGACTAACGACCCCTACAGACTAAAAATGTCAACATTTCCACCAACGAGGGAGTAGAAGGAGGTCTTTTTATAGATGCTTCCGCATCATCAACAGACGACTCGGAGGATGACTGGCGAAATCCGAAGCGGCGGCAGTCCGACGCCATAATGATGGGTAAGCTGCCTCTTCTTTTGCATCATATCTTGGTATAATCTGATATCATGCCAGAGTACAGTCAAGAATACCAACCAAGGCCCACTTTTCTGGAACGAGTCCGCAGTATAGGCAGATCGCCAAGAAGACCTAGTGTTGTCTCTAAATCGTCCACATCACCTAGAACAGGCAGACGTGTGTCGCACTCCAGGTCGCCCTCGGGTACCTCAACCGTCACGTTGCCTCCGAGTCCCATGGCGTTCTCGCCTCCTACCTCGCCCATGGTGACAGCCATACCCTTCGAAGCGTCGCCGAAAGTCAAAATGTCACAAAAGCTACTGGATCTCCTGGTTTACACAGTCGGCGTTAAATGTCGAGGCCTCAATAAGAAGGAGGAGTATTTGCCTGAGCATATGTTCTCATTATCGGAGAACACGGTGAATAAGTATCTGAAGGATGGCATCATGGTGATGGATCTCATCAAGCATACGCGCGATCATTTGGTCAGGATATATCCCAAGGGGACGAGGGTTAACTCCACCAACTATGAACCGCATAGATGCTGGTATGCGGGCGTGCAATTGGTCGCCCTCAACTGGCAGACATTCGGTGAGGTCAGGTATTGTTTTACCTCAGTTTCGTGCTGATGTTAGGGTCAGATTTAGGATACATGATCAATCAGGCAATGTTCCAACGGAATGGTCGCTCTGGATACGTCCTCAAGCCCGTAGTCCTACGGACCCAAAGTAAGGATATGCTTCTGAAGCGGACGAAGCATCGCCTCGAGGTCACTATCATCTCGGCTCAGCAGCTACCGCGGCCGAAGGATGCGACTGGGCGGGAAGTCATAGAGAAAGGGTCGGTGGATCCTTATGTAGAGGTGTCGGTGCATGTGCCAGATTGGACTACGCTTAGCCCGGAGCAACGCAAACCTCCTCGCACAAATATGGTGAAGAATAACGGGTTCAACCCCGTATGGGAAGAGAAGCTGAGCGTACCATTTGAGTGCGTTGGGGAGATGAAGGAGCTGATTTTCGTCCGCTTTGCTGTTAAGCAGGGTGGACAGGAGGATGGGGAGCCACTGGCGGTTTTTTGTGCATCGCTTGGATCGTTGCAGTTGGGTGAGCTGTTTTGGCTTCTTCTGCGATGGATACAGTTACTGATTAGGTTGCAGGCTACCGTCATCTTCCTTTGCATGACGCACAGATGTCGCAGTATCTTTTCTCGACACTGTTCGTTCGTATCGGCGTGTTAGATGTTGTGTAATCCTCGCCTTTTCTCTTTCTTTATCGTTAGATTATACCTTTACCTTGTGATGATATGTGCCGGATTAGCTAATTACTACAATTGTATATACATAAGCCCTCATGTAGCAATAATATTTATTCTCGTTCATCTCGTAAATACAATAAAAAAAGAGCCTTCTGAACATCTAACAGGAGGTGAATAACCACCGAACAACCAACTTCTCTGGGCTTTGAGTGGGTGAAACGGGTTCCGAAACCTCCATTTGAAGTGGGTCTGTGACGAAGGTAGTTACTTACTTGCAGGAATATACAACATTGTCAGCTTCTATGGGAAGGAGGCGGGGCCGGGCGCGGCACATCCTTTTTTGGATGAGGCGGATGAGCCGGCAATAGCCGCGATGCTTCAACTTCAGCTTCATTGCTCAAGGACGCACAAGCATTCGTTGGTGATGCTCGCAACTATGAAATATTTGCACAAGCAGGACGTCGTATTTCGAAGCACCTTGGATTTTCTTCGACAAGTAGCTGGACTCTACCCGAAACCGTCTTGACAGACTCGGGGATCTGTCGCGTAACGATTCTTTCTTCCAGGCTTAAGGTTACGTTTTCGCAGATGAACCACTGGGTGTCTCACGCTGATGTTCTTGTATAACATCTTCGGCTTCTCCAACATATTAACGGACATCTTGTACGCAACTTTTACGATGGTTTCGATGTCTCTTGGATGCCTGTGATTCAATTCCTACGAGATAAGTCCGCCGTTGAAGGAACTTCCTCTCATAAGGCCCTGATTTCCGGACTCGCGAACCCACCAACGAGGAACAAATGTCGTCAACACGCCGATTAATCACCTCGCGGAAACTCTAGCTTCCATCAGCAGCAGCCACTGAAAGTGCTCGCCGATCATTCGGTGTCTACTTCCATGGTTGCGACAACAACAAGGCGGTCCACCTCTCCGTTCATTGATGTCTCCGTTGTTTGTAGCCCATTGCGAGAATTTGGACTCCGGACTTCACATCGGGACCGCAATGGCGTTGATTGATACAGTAAATTCCTTCTAATACACTGAGCTACGGGTACACTTCACCATCATAATGCGGCCATGTCATATCTCCCTTGCCAGACTCTGGAGTTCCGTCCAAATTTCTTCTTCGGCGATCTACAAACACGATGGTAACCCGTGCTTCCTCCGAGCCGGGTACTATGAATTCTTCTAGCCTTTCTCATGGCAATTGGTGAGAGTTGCTATAGCTTCGATCTGTCTCTGTCATTAGAATCTTTAACCGACACATGATAGTACTCCGAGTATCACGGGCCTGCGACATGAATGATCCTTGATACGTGGAGGGTGAAACATTCTGAACGATGAAACTTGGAAGGACATCTACTGTTATGACAAAACTTCGTAGGATTTCGGAAGTTTGTGATAAAGAGCTGTCACGGGCACGATGGGGATCCAACGGTGCCGTCGCAGGACAGTGTTGTTGAATGTCATGCTGTCATAGAAGAACATCTTCGATTCTGTGGCTCTGACATAGTACATATCCGTCTTCAAGAGCCTCGTGTTACTCACCCTTCAATGGGGACCATCACAAAACACGACATCCTCACCCTCATTTTCTTGCTCGGGAGACGAAATGCTCTTCTCTCTTAGATCTTTCGTCGAGTACTCTATCCATTTGGGCTCCTGACTTTCTCCTTCACCAGCATTGGTGGTGGCAACTTGAAGGACCTTCTTTCGCTTCCGAGGTAAGCAGGCCTTCCCGTACTTTTTTACGGTCATATCGTTTCTCGTGCATTCTCCATCCTGAAACGTTGTCCCAGACTTCGAGAAGTGGTCTTGTCGAAACTTGATAGGACCGATTCCGCTTAAGCAGTTCGTAGCTCGCTAAGCAGGGATAATTCACACATCGTTGTTCTGAAGAGCGATGACATGTCTTTGGTGGCGGTAGCGTGGAACTCTTCTCGTGAAGTCTCGGGAGAACTGTTGGAGAACTGTGAGAATTTTGGACGACAAGAGAACAAAATGTCGTGGTAGTATATCAATAATTACAAAATTTTGTCGACCCGATTCTCGTTGTATGTGGTTTGCCCGGGTAAAGAGCATGCCGCCGCGTATGCTCGTACCGACAAGCCGACGGAAGCGGTGATGCCTAAATAAGGATATCATTGAGGGCCGGCATTATCGCGTGGCAATTTTTTTTTTGTCAATCATCAATAAACGTTACATGTTTCGCCGACTGTCTTTACATCCTCTTCGCCTCTTGAGTCCGAGATCTCTGAGATGTCGCCACGTGTCTACGGCTAAACCTTTCTACATTACTACTCCCATCTTTTACCCCAATGCTGGTGAGGTTATCTAAACTACATTCCGAGTCATAGGCTGATATCATTATATTTGAAGTTCCTCATATAGGCCACTTGTACTCCCTCTTGATAGCAGATATTTATTATCGCTATCATTCCCTTAAAGATCCCTCTCGACCAGCACAGTTTGTCACTGGAACCGACGAGCATGGCCTGAAGCTCCAGAAAGCCGCTCAGACCAAGGGCCTTCCCCCGAAGGAATTCTGTGACCAGCTCAGTGTTCACTTCCGTGTGTGTTCCCTTGACTATATCATGTTGCGCTCGTGCTTATACACTCAACAGCGACTGTCCCAAACCGCGAACATCTCGTATACTCGATTTATTCGGACGAGCGAGGAGGCGCATGAAGAGGCGGTACAACACATATGGGTATGCAGGGCTCTCGATCCAAGCTGTGTGCTCACTAACGTGTTCCACAGCGCGAACTAGATTCCCAGGGTCTCATTTACAAAGGGACCTACTCGGGCTGGTATTCCATCACAGACGAATGCTTCTACCCAGATGGCGCCGTAACGCATATCTCAAGGTCCCCAACGCAAACCATAGCCACAGAGACGTCCTCTCCTGTCGAGTATACCACGGAAACGAACTACATGTTCCGTTTATCGGCGTTTCGTGAAGCCCTGTTAGACCATTATACGACACACTCAACGTCCATTTTCCCTCAACAATATCTCACTGATACCATCGCCATCCTGTCATCTCCGCTCCAGGATATTTCCATCTCCCGGCCACGCTCGCGGCTCTCTTGGGGTATAGAGGTTCCCGGTGATCCAGAACATACGATATATGTCTGGATAGACGCAGTGATATCGTATTTGACTGCTATTGGATACCCCTGGAAAAATACCGACTCTGGCTTCTCCAACGGCTGGCCTGTTGATCTTCAGATTATTGGGAAGGATATTGTCAGGTGCGGCCAACCACAAACCGGCTCCACCTCCATGACTGACTGGCACATAGGTTTCACGCGATATATCTGCCAGCTATTTTGTTGGCGCTCAAACTTCCGCTGCAGCGCCAACTCCTTGCTCACGCGCACTGGACGTCGTCTCAGAAGAAGATGTCCAAGTCCTTGGGAAACACTACAGACCCGTTTGATGTTATGGGCACGTATGGCGTTGATCCTATCCGATACTACATGGCAATAGCGGGAGGCAACTTTCGAGATGACGTCGGTGGGTGCTTTAAGATTGCCGCAGCTTTTTCGCTGAGGTTAATGTTGTCCGGTTAGACTGGTCCGACGCACAGGTGAAGAAAGAGACAACCGAGCTACGGAATATCCTTGGCAATTTCCTGCTTCGCGTAACCTCTTCAAAGATACGGGGGATTATCCAAGCCGCCAGGGAAAAGGGAGGTCTAGAACCTGCCAAAGATAGTCGATATGAACCTCTTTCAGCCGCCTTGAAGGTTCTCCCCAGCCAGGTAGCGAAAGATTTAGAATCGCTCGAAGTCTCGGATGCTTTAAAGCGAATAATGGAAGTGGTCAGATTGGTTGGTACTCTTGCTCGTAGTTTCTTCATCACACTGACGTTCGGTTTCCTCTGTACAGGCAAATAAGATACTGACTGACGTGGAGCCGTGGAATGGAGATTCTCCAGCTGTTACACTGACGTCGTTCAATACCTCTATCGAAACATTACGCGTCGCTGGGATATGCTTACAGCCTTTCATTCCTGGTACAGCGAGGAAGTTGCTCGATTCCCTTGGCGTCGGAGAGGAAGAACGGACATGGGCATATGCGGACAAAGCGAGAGCAGGCGTCGGTCTAGTGAAAGGTGTCAAATTGTTCGAAAAGTAAATACGCTGAGAATCTAGAAAAAATTTGTGATTGCCGCGTAATGCTAAAGCACACCATTGAAAGACAGTGGGTGCCATACGTAGGTCAGCGTCATCCGTCACCGAAGATGGCCCTCCATTAATATTAAAGGACGAGGCCTTATCCTTCAACGCTAGGCAACCCGGCAGTTTTCAGTCACCCCAACTCCTCGACAGAGATCCGACGTCCAGCTTCGGCATATCAGGAACTGCATCAGGATCCTAAAATCGCTTGTCAGTCCTGCATCCGGTTCCGAAATGAAATCAACCAACTTGAGCCGCATCTGTATCGGTTGATCGCTCAATGCCGTTAACACCGACAATGCGTGCAGAGAAAATAAGGTTAGGCGGGTGGTCGGGAGGTTCGTTTGAGTGACGAGAGATAGAGCTGGGCTGCCTATACAGTCCCGGATGTATGAAACTGTCGATTTCTGGTATATGCTGCTCTGGGTAGGCTTGCGATAGGCTATTCCTGTCGACTGGCTCGTCCAGGCTACCATTACTGGGTGTTTCTGGGAGATATGAAGTAGAAGGGTGGTTCTGCAGACTGAAAGGACCGTGGGCGTTCACATTCACCATCCGTCTGTTGTGTGCAAGTCAGTTCCAATGAGGCGACAAGCAAGGCAGAGTGACACACCCTTCCTTAGCTCGAACGATTGTACCCAGCTTCCCTTTTAGTTTTCCGTAATCTACGTTCATTACCGTTGGCCTGCAATAAAAAAGAAGGACCTGAGTTTTATATACGAAATTAAATATAGGAGCGGCGTACGAAGGTTCTTCGGTAGCGGGTATGAGGCGGGAGGTCTCATCAATGATGCCAGCATCCGATTTATTATCGTTTTTGCTGGAAATACAACAAAAAATCCGCTGAAAGGCAACGAGCGCCATGTAGGGGACAGAACCAGGTCATGGGCCCAGCTGAACGACTTTTGCAATTTGCGTTAGGTATGTCAGCTATTTTGGGCACATTTTGGCCCGGAATTGTCCAAATTGGGCCTCGTTTTCTCCGTACCTTTATCCGGCGGGTGTCCGTGTGGACACGATTACACAACATTACACGACGAACTCAGTGTGTAATAGCCATACAGTTGACGTACAATTCCGTTCTATTAGAACACCTTGTGCAATGAATACCATTTCGCAGTTGAAAAGTAGCAATGATAATAAGATGAATAAAACATCTGAACGGTACACCGCGACAACAGGCCCAATTAGGATTCAAACTTTGCAAAAATCAGACGGTCAAGGAACGTACGAAACGCCGTCTCTGATCACCGTGTAGTTAGCCGATACAGTCAGGGTTCGACGAACACGGCAGGCCCTCCCCTGGTTCACGAGCCATCCTACGAGTCGATACCGGATTAAAGGATCTGCATGAATGCTGGCCAAGAATCTAGGTTGTAGCAGCTGCAGCTACAGGCCTAACGTCCCAGACTGCAGGTCACGCCTTATTCTATTCACACGGAACCAACGAGGGGGCTGCTGATGACGACCCACACTTTCATTCACAAGTGAAAGGTAGAGAAGCCAAAGGTCCACGGGACACCCTTCGCAATGCCACTAAATAAGATATTTTGTCAATAATTTTCAACACTTTGGATCGATGCATACATGCCGTTCAGAAAGAATAGTAACTCTAATTATTCTGACGATGATTTCTCGTCAAGTATCGGGCAAGATCCTTGTGATAGAGAATGGAGGTGCGTAATAATTGGTGTTCCCATGGTACATATATTATAAGTATCCTGTAACCGAGGACTGTGGTGCTTCTGTCCTCTTGCGGTAGTCTTTTGCAGGTTCAACACCTAGACGGAAAAAGTTGAGACAAGGCTTCACTGAAACAGCAAGGCAACGTACCTTTAGCATGTACTATCTATGCTGGTACCATATACTCTCCCCACGTTCTAACAGCCAGTATCCCACCAATGAACGTCGACACCCCAACGACGATACTGATATTTCCCGGCAACTTTTCGGGCGCGTATATCTCCTCGCGGAGGAAACGGGCAAAGGCGGATTCGTTAGGGTCATGAATCGCACGTCTTTGGACGTGCTGGTTTTTGGGGATGTAGGCAGGGCCTGAGTTGGGTGGTGCTGAACGGCGTGCCATTGTGGTTTTTTGGTAAAAACGTCACCGTTGATGAGGATCCCGTTTAAGGAGGTCGGGGTTTGAATTATATGGGCCGGAGAGCCGTTAAATGCCGAGATCGGCATGTCGTACTGTGCCATATCAGGTAACGGGTCACGCATGGTAACGGGTCAACCGCTCATATCTCGACGACTATGGTACCTTTTCATGAGCAGTTTTTTTCAGGTTGGAGGTTGGGCTATCTGGCATCTATGTACAAGAGCTTTTGTTCTTTCATCTTAAATTTCCCTCTCAATAATTTTTTTGATCTGAGAAAAATGTCAAATTGCCATTTGCAAGCAACTTCATGCAAACAAGGCCGTTTTTCACCCGTTATCACAGTCGTACACTTCCACAATGTAATTCAGGATCATAGCTTACTTTATGGATGCTCCTGGAGAGGATAACAGCATAACAGTAAGGATAGTTTGCTTTAAATTATGTAAAATACTGGTTGACCCGTTTCCATGCTTTTGAGACCATCAATTAGGAAAATATTCATAGTGTAAGAAGCTCCCTTTCATACAGGCTCAAAACCTCATACAATAATAGAACAGATATTTCTCTTATTACAAGTGGTGACTAACATGGGACAATTGTGATGCTAGATTTTTTACAGTTAAAACAAACTAGTTCGGCCCGCTTCCCGGTCAGGCACAGTATGCGGTTCACTCCACGCGACCGAAGTGAAATTCGGCGTGATGTGACTGATGTGTGACCTACTCTTCCTGCTAGCGTGTTCCTTCCTTCATTTCTGCCCACCATTGTCTCTACTTACTTCATTCTTTCAGTCCAAACTATCCAAACTATCGATTTCTGGCCTCATTTTCTCTACTGAAGATACCCCTTGTCTTGAAGGTCACTACTTATCTTGATAATCTGTACCATGTCGGATTCTTTCGCAGATTTATGGAGTTCGACAGCACCCTCGACGAAGCCTGCACCTCAGAAGCTAGGATCGTACTCTTCCGTGTCTAACCAGGGAGTACGGCAGACGCAGAATGATATTTTCTCCATGCTTTCGTCAGCGGGTTCCTCAGCACCTGGATCCCGCTCAATGACACCGGCATCAAGGACTGTTTCGCCTCCAGGACCGCCTCCTTCGAACCCAGCTTCATCAGGAGACGCATTTAGTGGCCTTCTTTCGGGAACATTAGCTTCCAAGCCGCCCTCACAGATGACGATAGCGGAACGGGCCGCGGAAGCAGAGCGAGAGAGGATGGAAAAGTTGCAGCAGTCACATAGGGCAGCACCTATACAAACATCTTCAGCATGGGAGGGACTAGATAGTTTGGGACAGAAATCTTCTCCGTCCGTGGTGTCGACGTCGCAGTCGTTCAGCGATGATGACTGGGGATTTGGTACATCGTCTCCCGGCACTTCAAAACCTGCTGCGTCCACTGCTGTTGCCGACGACGACGACTGGGGACTCGCTGATTTTGGGCCATCCACCAAGCAGTCGCAAAAATCATCTCCAAAGCCAGCGACGCGAACCCAGAATATATGGGATATGGATTCAAATCAAGAACCATTTAGACGAGGGACAGATTCTCCCAGTAACGATTTTGACTTTGGAGACCATGAGGATGAATTGTTGGGTTCTCATGCTCAGGGCACGGCCTACGATGATGATATTTTGGGTGAACTTGGGAGGCCTGTTGACGTCGTGCCCCGACGACCTTCACCGGTGCGTTCCGTACCATATTCCGTACTATCGTTATGTTACTACTGCTAATGACCTCTAAGGGTAACCAAGGCTCAGCACAAACGCCTCAACCCTCACGCCAATCGCCCATACGAACAGTCTCTCCTCCTCCCCATATTCTTGGACAACTTGTCGAAATGGGATTTTCTATACAGCAAGCCAGGATCGCTCTCGCTTCAACAGACTCAGGTCTAGATGTTGAAGCTGCTCTAGAAACCCTTCTCAACAATGGCGCTGGCAATAGTTCACAGTCTACACCTCCCCCGACACTCCCTCGTCGTCCACCTCTCCCAGGAAGGGACAGTAGTAATAATTCAAGTCAATCCAGTACGCGACATAAAGAGCGCGAGCGGTCCACGTCGTCCCCATCAGCATCCCATGCAGAGAGCAACATTCAAGAACAGGCAGACAAGCTGTTGGCTCAAGCAAGCGAGTTGGGTTTGAGCTTCTTCAATAAAGCAAATGCCGCTTGGAAGGAAGGCCGGGAGCGAGTACAGAAAGCTTATGCTGAACGAGTTGGGGCGGATACCGCCGGTGACAGTCGATCAGGCAGTCGGACGAGCAATACCCATGGTCGTCCCAAATGGATGCAAACTGACGATAGTTGGAAGGCCGATAATGATAAGCAGCCGCCGCCGAATGGAAGCACCGGCCGTTTCGCAGATGAGAGGAAAACGAAGAGTCCATTGCCAATATCAGGCCAATCATCCAACCCCCAGCCCAGACCTCAGCCAAAGGCCGTTGATCTCTTTTCGACGATGGACGAAGCCTCGGTCGCATATGTATCTCCCTTCCGACGAGGTAAACCCAAGGTTACCTCCCCCGTTCAAAATCCCCAGCCTGTACGGGTTACGACACCATCTCCGTCCTTAAAACCCCTCATATCCGCATCCTCCTCCTCGATTTCCACTTCTCAGTCTCACAAGAACCTCGGAGCTGAGAAATTCAAGCTCGGTCAATATGGTGAAGCCGAGTCTGCTTACACGCAAGCTATAGATTGCCTGCCATCTGGTCACCTACTCTTAGTGCCATTATACAACAACCGGGCCTTGGTTCGGCTAAAGACGGGCGACTACAATGGTGCTGCTGGAGACGCAGGGACTGTCGTCGAGTTGGTTGGCGAGACGACCTGGCGGGACGAACAAGCACGAGTGAAGACCTCCGAAGAGGGCGCTGGCGTCGACCTTGGTGATGGCCTAGTCAAAGCGTGGAGACGACGAGCCGAGGCATTGGAAGGGAGAGAAAAGTGGGACGATGCTCGCAAAGACTGGGAAAAGGTCGCGGGGGCCAACTGGGCTGCGTCTAACATGAGAGGGGAAGGCGTACGGGGTGTTGGACGGTGTCGGAAGATGGTTGCTGCTGAGAAGCAAGAGACATCCGTTCCACCACCAAGAACGGCGAAACCTAGACCTGTCCCTGCGCGACCCCCTCCCAGACGCGGGCCTACCCCGCCCTCACAGGCGCTATCGAATTTAAAGAAGGCCAACGATGCTGCCGAAGCTGAGGACAATGCAAAGTACGAGTTGAAGGACGTAGTCGATGGTAAACTTTTAGCGTGGAAGGGGGGCAAGGAGACGAACATTCGTGCACTGATCGCGAGTTTGGATTCGGTGCTTTGGCCTGAACTCGGTCTGCAGAAGACCAGTATTGCGGAACTTGTCACGCCTGCGCAGGTGAAGATCAGGTACACCAAGGCCATTGCGAAGCTGCATCCTGATAAGGTATGAGCCGTGTTGAACGTATCCCCGGTCGATTATTGATGAAGATTTTGTGTAGCTTAACCCGAACAACTCGACCTTGGAGCAGAGGATGATCGCCAATGGAGTGTTTGGCACCCTTAATGAGGCTTGGAATGCTTTCAAGCAGTAGACGCGCTCCGTTTAGATTTCTTTTGGGCTAAATTTATTCACCTTCACACATCTTTCATTCGGAACGAACATTAGGAATATTAATACATACTTTACCCTCAAGGTTCGACGAACACTCTTAACCTCAACCTCTCCGAGGCAACGACAATGGCGAACCATCGCGAGTGGCACAGGTGACCTGTGCTGTGAATGACAATTAGACAATTAGTTGACATTACCTTGTATTTTAGCCCTTTTTGATCACCGATCAGTGCCCGGTTGTCTTTTACGACGTCTCACAAAAATCTTCTCAATTCTAGTTTCCTCTCTCAAAGCTGGTTCAGGTAGGATCTGTGTCTCTTTCATGAGCCCCACATTTTAACCTCATCCTAGAATGCGCTATAGCCTCTCCTCGTTCTGCGCGCCATGCCAGAAGTCCTTCACATCATATTCCCAACATTTGCCCATCGCAGTACTCCCGCAAGGTAACATATCTCTTCAGACTCTCAACGATCTAGTCGATCAAGGACAGGTACCAACAAGTTTTTTCTTCGACGACACCGGAACTGTGTGGCAGCCGGTTTCGTCACTCAATGAAGAGCCGGGTGTTATCTTGTCCTGTAGAACCGATAATTTCTCACCACCTACCGTGATCCCAGTTATATCAGAGTGTTACTCAACACCTGATCTCCCTAACGAAATATGGATCCGGATTTTCGCAGAAGTGTCTACAGACTTTCATCAATGGCTGACACCCCTACGCATCAGCCTAGTATGTCGTCACTGGCGCCGACCGGATATCGCACACTCTACGCCACAGTTATGGACAAGCATCTGCGCTGACGTACCATATGTCAAGCGGAGCGGGAGGTGGACATCCTGGCGGATCTTCGAAATCGTCTGGTGGTACCTCCATCTGTCGAAACACAAGGCCCTCGATGTGAAGGTGGACTTGCTGGGATACGACGGTGATTTCGAGTTCGAGCGCACGGTGGAGATGGTCACAGAACACTCCGCGAGATGGCGTAGCGCAGATATCAGGGTGGCACCTTCGAGTTTGATGTATTTCAAAGGCGTGGCTAGGAGGCTCCCTCTGCTGGAGAGTCTCTGGGTGGACGTCTCAGAGGAAGCTTATCGAGATAACTGGAAGCGGTTCAAAGGTTTTCGTCACTCCCCCAAGTTGGTGTCTCACAGCCCTGGTGGTATTAGCCCAAGGCAATGCATTGTTCCTTGGAAGCAACTCAAGACCGTAATTTTGCGAGATTTCTTCGACTGCCTGTACGATGATTTACGCGATTCGAAGACGCTCGATCATCTTATCCTGTCTCCAGAATGCGAATTTGAAACTGGCTTTGGGTCTGTGACGACTCTTCGTGCGTCGACGCTAACGTTACAGTCGTTTCCGCGCCTTGTTGCTTCTTTTCTCGAGGGCTTCAGGTTCCCCTTCCTGACGTCCTTAAACCTTTCGGTCCCTGATGCGGAATATGCACGGCCATTTCCGACGGATTCCCTTCTGCGTCTACTTCAACAGTCACAGTGCGAGATTCAGCACCTTGTACTGAAGAGGGTGCATATCCTGTGCGAGGACATGATCAACGTGCTTAGGGCGACTCCGACTTTGATGTCCCTGGTTATACATGAACCAGCTTCGACCTACTCTCAAACGCATTGCATCACAAACGAATTTCTTCGATATCTTACGATGTGCACAGTGCTTCCGAAGCTCAAAACCTTAGAATTGGTGTGGAATTATGATGCATATGAGGATTGCATCATCAGCATGGTCGAATCTCGTATTATGAAATCATCAGCGTATGAGGGAGTGCAGCTAGAAGGGATTGTGCTGGGTCGTCGCAATGGCGTTGATTTAGAATTGCCGACCATAGAACGAATGAATGGTCTGAGAAAGTGTGGATTGCACGTTTCTTTATGGTGAGAGCGCGCGCTTGTAGTACAATAGATGTCATGACTGTAGGCTATATGCAGTGTTATATTGTAGTCCATATATTTTTACAGTGAGCACCGGTGAAGGCCCCGGCCTGGGTCATTATACAATAAAAGGACAATCTAGCGAAAGTAGGGTACACTGAAATTATAAATCTAACATACAAGTCTACAAGTAAGGTATGAACGTTAAACGCAAACCTGCGGATGAATCTAATGGAAGAGGTTATACAGAAGTGATCTACGTTACGATATGGAGCGTCTCGACTGGCTGGTATTCCACATCCAATTTCAGTCTTTTACTCTCGTCCTCAGCGATTCCTTCTGCTTCGGAACGTTGACGCTTCGCAGGAATACCTTCCGTCGATTTGGTAACGCCTTTTGTAGCTACTAGATGAAGATTAGCGCAGATGACAACAGATAAAATGTCCAAGTACCTTCCCGCAGTGGCCGGAAATATGGTTGAGCTAGCCAGTGCGGAAGAACAGGTAATCCAGTGGATTTGTCGAGCGTAACCAGTTTATCCGAATCTTGACCTAAAGCTGCCTTCGCGTTCGCCTGTACTCACAAATCAGATTGAGGGCCACTCAAGACCCGAAGCACTTCACCTCCATTCGCTCCTTCAGCTCCATGCAAACATCAATGTAGGGTTGTAACCCGCCATGTCTCCAGTCTTGATCCTTTTTTATAATTGTTTTCCCCAGCTTCTCCCTAAGATCTTTGTCGTGCGATAGACCCGGTCGTAGAATTTTAAACAGGTGACCTTTGATGGCACTTATCGAAGTGTGTGTCTTTAGAGATTGAACAATAGACAGATATTCCAGAGCCAAGTCGACATGAGGGATATGCTGCTCGAGTAATTTGTGATTGGAGAGTTCCTCTACGTCGGTAGGGACGTTCGCAAAAAGGGCTGGATTGTAGAGTTGTCCTTCGGCACTCATAACTCCGTCGGCGCCCGTAGCCTTTAAGCACTTTGCAATGTCGGAAGGGTACAGTATGTTCCCGTTAGCAAATACGGGGACCGAAACGGCTTCCTTCACCGCACGAATTTTGTCCCAGTCCGCGAGACCCTGGTGAGCAGATTAGTGATACAAACAAGACGTAAAAAAGAAGACAAACTGATAGGTGCCCTCGTTGCTCTCGTATTCGCCCATGACATGTCAAAATCTGGGCCCCGGCGCGCTCCAACATTTTAGCATATTCGATCGTCTTCTCCACTGTCGGAAATACTCTGAACTTCGCCGTCACGGGAATAGAAAGATTCGTATGCAAGATATTGACTGAACGCCGAGTTGTCAGTATTATTGAATGATAGGAACTTGATTAATGAAGACAAACTCAGTCGATAGATCAAGTCCCAGTCATCCTGCAAGAACGCACCATACTTCCCCTTCTTTGCGATATCTTGAGGACATCCGAGGTTGATATCCACGGCATCACAGTGAGCCTCTACTGCTTTGGCGGATATCAGTAGCTTCTCTAGATCGTTTGCACAGAATTGGACGATGAGAGGCCGGTCAATCGTCGGATCTCCTTCTTCACCAGATTCTGAATCAAAGTTCTTTTTCCAAGTGTTCTTATGAATATCATCGGCAAACATCTATTAAAAAATATAGGAAAATGAATAACGAGTTATTGAGTTATTGGATGCTAACCTTCGCGTTAATCATTGGCGTATATGCAAGCTAGAGTGCTATTCATTAGCGGGATCGACGACATAAGAGTAAAATGAAGTACCTGAGCACCGTAGCGTCGAGAAAAAATTCTCCATGCGAGTTCGCTTTGGTCCACCATCGGGGCTACAATGTATTTCGGACTGCCCAGGACATTTCGATAGAACTCATATCCTCCCAATTTTTCCGTCGTCATTTTTGTATGGAGTATGAGGTCTCCCGCATTGATTTTAGCCCGCAGGGCGCGAAAAAGCCGTGCTAATGGAATGGTGATGGCGGTAGGAGGACTATCTGTTTGCATCTATGTATTTCTTGGGCGTCGCCACGTGGGTATCGGCAGCTCCCGTCAGCGAACAGCTGCCGCTTCCGTAAATCAAAAACTTCCAAGCAAACGCCATGCATTGTCTTGCATCGAATGTTTGCCTTTTTGTTCAACGGCGTAAATTTGTAAGTGAAGAGTATGGTTTCTATTACTTGGAGTACTAATTGCAGGTTCATTTTCAGCGGCATCTAATACGAGTCTGTTGCTTGTCGCTGAGCTGCTTTGTCCAAATTACAGACGTCCTCGACGGAATAGTTTTTTCCGAAATGTCATTTTTAAACGCGATACCTTTGTTTCATAGCCTGTTACTCTAAGGTACTCGAAATGGACGATGGAAGGAGCCTTCATGGTGATTATCTATAAGGGAGTACTTCGTCAACTGTCACGCTATGCGTCCACTCTGTTTTGACCATGTGTGGCAGAATATCAACGGATACCGCTTCACTTTGTCCAATCGACTGTCGAAATAATTCAAAGGACGAGCACCAACACGTTGTGCAAGCTCAATGGACGCGACTTGTTTTTCGCTATCTTTGGCCCTGTCCTGTGGCATTGTTCGAACGGCCAACAAAGCCAACAAAGTGACTTTTACCACTAGATATAAAGACAGCTATGGTCTTCCCAGGTTCTGTACCAATCTTTGCTAAGCTTTTCTCACTTTCTGCCTCTAAAGTTCTCCTGCGTCTGCGTCGCAATGTACACTAACCCCCTCCACCCTTCGATCCCTAACACCTACCAGTCTGGATTCTCTGCTCTTGGGCCTGCGGTCATTGGAACATCTGACGCTTCTCTACATCCGAGCTGGAAACGCGTGCCACAAATCCCATTATCTTGCCAGAGTAGCCGGACCCCTCATTCCCAGTCTCCGATCATATTCGAGATGCGTGGCGTCAAGTATAAAGGCATTTCAGTACGGGACTTAATGAGCAGAGGTCCCGCAGAAATACCACAGATGCTTGTTGGAGGGAACGATGTGTACCTCCAAGGTGGCCAAGACAGGATTTATCTTCGTGTCCCGGTATGCCATCCGATCAGCATCCCTGCCCTGGCCATCGCTAATGGTAGGTATAGTGGCCAGGATACGAGCATCTCAATTACTTTTACGAGATCAAGTTCAATCCTCGCACTGGCATAACACTCGCCATTCTTGCTGAGGAAATCGGTAGCAGGATCAACCAATTTTATTCTGTATGTTACTAGCTATTGTCACCAAATATCTTTGTCTCTGACTTGTTCTTTCCAGGCGGCACAGTATGCGGCGAGCTCTAAACAAGGATGGCGTGTAGGCCCACGAAACATCCGTCTCGAACACATGATCCTCCTCTCGTTATGGAACACCCACGAGAACTGTTGGCAGGCAGAAATTGCCATTCATTCTTAGCCCTATACCCCGGTCACTGATACCTATTGGACTGTTTTCACTTATCGCATATTTGATTCTTCGACATCCTAGACATCATACGCCCTGGTGGCATCGCATTGCCTCATTACCTTGTAGCACCTTACTCCTGCCATCGTCATGTATCATTAGAACCTCTCATCTTTTCATTAAAATTAGCATATTTTTCTCTAATATTTGTCGGTCATTACTTGAATACATCTGACTCTTGAGGAGTCATTTTGGCGAGTAGAAATTCTTTGCTTCGGCCCCTATTCGCGAAATGATATCCTTATCACGTGTTATGCCGCCCTTTTCCGCGGGGTCAGGAACTGACAAGCCGGCCGGGCGCGACCTATTGACTCATTTGGCATTGTACCACGACCACTATGCCCAATGATGAACTCGCTGAAATCAACGGAATTAAGCCAAACATCTTTATGGCAGACGGTGAAGAGAAACAGGTGAAGTCACAGACAAGGTGCGTTTTCTGAATCTTGTTGCTCGAATTCTTCAATGAAATTCACTGCAGCGCATCCGTATATAAAGTAAAGCGGACATGGGATCATTACTACTGGTGAGGCATCTATTCTCGATAGACTTCACGACCGTTCTCACAATGTTTACACAGTACTTGCCCTGTATGTCGGTATGCCATGTCTCTACGAAAGCCACAGCTTATCCCCAAATGATCGACCACTAGGCATGGAGAAATTCAGGTATTCCAGTACTCGGAAAACTTCTTGCATGCATCTGAACATTAATATCAGGGCGGTGTGCCTGTCAATGCCCGTAGTTGCAAGCATCTCAAGAGTTTGTTGGGAGACAAATATGAGGCCGCACGCATGAAACTGAGGAATCCACACAGGACACAAGGAACCTCTAAGAAGAAGCCGGAAAGCAAGACGAGAACTCCAGCCAAACGCAAGCGAAAAGATGTAGACGACGAAAAAGACGCAAAACCCGTAAAGCGGTCACGCAACCCCGTATCTTCTGGCAGCAAGAGCAGCGCCCACATCGATGATGATGACGAGGAGGAAGAGGAGGATGACAAGGGCGCCGAAAGTGGTCCTTCTGGGAAGAAAGTGCCTGAACTTCTATTAGCCAACAAATGGGATATTGAGACGGGTAACGATCCAACAGGATGGTTGATGTCTGAAAAATTGGATGGCGTCAGGTAAGTAGGACGCTCTAATATATTATCAGAATTCCTCTTAGTTGTCCTCAGAACCTTCTTCGATGGAAAGCATATGTACAGCCGTCTCGGGAATCCTTTCACGCCTCCCGCGTGGTTCCTCGACAGTACGTTGTTATAGTTCAAGTTGCCTTGGAATTCTACAACGTATATTTTAGAGCTTCCTAAAGATATCACACTAGACGGAGAATTGTTTGGGGGGCGTGGCAAGTTTCAGTCCACAGTGTCGATTGTCAAGACGGTCAACTCTCCTCATTGGAAAGGGATCACATTCCAAGTAAGGTTTCACTATATCTTATATCGGAGCCTTGAGAGAGCTTATTGTGCATCGCACGTGTCTTCTTCAGGTTTTTGACATACCTTCTCGTGGCGTTGAACCTTTCGAGGACAGACTTCAATATTTGAATAAAGTATTTGGTCCCAACGGAACTCATCAGTCTGACGAAGTCAACGTCGTTGAGCACGAACTTGTCAACAGCCGCCAGCACGTTTTAGATCAACTGAAGAAGATCGAGTCACTTGGAGGAGAGGGCCTCATGCTTCGCAAGCCTGGATCGTACGCTTGTCTATCCTTTTCTATAGTTCATAGCCCACGGTATCCTTGTTTAGGCAGTATGAAGGCTGTCGTTCTTCTACTCTTCTCAAGATCAAGGTATGACTATGTCTTCCGCATTTCTACCTAGATGTATTTTTATTGAATTGATCATGCTGCAGACTTTTTACGATGCTGAAGCTGTTGTCACTGGTTATACTCCTGGCAAGGATCGTAACGCAGGCGTGACCGGGGCCCTCAAATGCAAGATGGCCTCCGGCAAAGCATTCAGCGTGGGTTCAGGACTGAGTGATCAGCTGCGCAGGAAACCTCCTAAGATTGGCGCTATCATAACATATCGTTTCCAAGAGCTCACTAGAGACAACGTGCCAAGGTCAGTAGTTGCTGCCGTTGTACTCCATGACCCTTTCATGTACCATTTCTAGGTTCCCAACGTACACTGGAATAGCTATCGACAAAGATGAACCGAAGGACGCTGAGATACCTGATCATCGCAAGGCAGGAGCCAAGCCCAACGAAGACGAGTGAATTATCATCAGTATTATTATATCCCTCGTGACCGATACCCAATACCCTAAACATTCACACCTCTTTGGACACCTACTTACAGCTCGGATAAACTTATGAATGACTTATATTTGTAGTGACATTTCCAGTCTTATTTAGAAGTTCCCGTTCCAGTCCTGCTTTCAAACAGAGCCGCCTCAATCATGATAGCTGCCTTGACCAACTTGGCGTCTTCCGCACTTAAAGCCTCCATCTTCTTCCCCCAGAACGCTGGCTCTGGGAAGGTTGGATTATCGACAGCGCACCTCGTACCGTTTGCTGGTCCAATGCCTTCAGACATGTACCGACGTTGAAGTTTCATTGTACAAAGCGAGACCATAGATGTAGATGTGTGCTAGAGTCACAGTGAATGATTAGGTAGGGAAACCGGACAGCAAACATGTCTTACTCCGGGTCCCTCTTGAATAATGAGAACAGACGAATCAGGCATCAGAGAGTTAATCAATAATCCGCTCGAAATGGGCGTCACACTAAGAAAAAAATGTGAACGGAACATCCGATAAATGGGAGAAAGCTTACGGATCAGCCTGACGAAAGGTGTAAGTTAATTGTCACCCAGCAAAATGTAGACTACGCACCGTATTGCTGATAATAAGCATTGGTATATCTAGTGTTGCGTTCCAAGGCCCGGTAAACCTCTCCGGTCCCTTAGCAGGCCAATACTGGCATCCGCCGTCGGGTTCACCCATACCTACACTCATACCAAAATGAGGTGACACTTCACGTAAAGTCTTAAGCCCTTCGTCCGCCAAATGTTCAGCAGAGGGTGGATCCTTCATCGGCAAGGACGGCGGTGAATCAAGGCAGGTAACGGCCAAGCGAGCCACGTCATTTTCATGGGATATCCCTGACGGAGGGATAATCCAATTGTACAACTGGGTGCCATTTCCTGACATGGCTTCAGCAAAGGCTTTGGCACTGGCCGGCCACATTCCTGGTCTCTCAAGGTGTATGAGAAGAAGACCTACGAAGTTAATCAATAACTTTGCATTTTCATGGTAAGGTAGAAGTGCTTACTTCGTGCGGCACCAGATGTTAGATACCCAGGTCGTGAGGATCTTGAAGTAGCAAGCGGTTTTAGAGCCAAACGGTCAAAGAATTGCTCTAATCTCTGTTCAATATTTTCCCAAGGTTCGTCTTGATACATGGCGAGTGGGCACAAAGATGGCCCAGCCTAGGTGCCAGTATAAGATGGTATATTCCCTGAAACGGTTCACGTACCCGGGAACAATCCTCCAGATACATATGATACGCTTTTTCAGCCGAAGACAGCCAATTGAATGGCCACTTGTGTGATGGTACACCTTAAGGCAGTACGAGTGTCAGCGGCATGAACTCTTGGACTATGGATAGAGCGCTAACTGGACCAAGCAATGGGGTCTGCGATTCCGTCAATCACGGAATAGCCAATTCGATGAGGAAGCCTAATCACGGTTTCAATGAAAAGCTATCTGATGAGCAATGAAACTACACACATGTTCACAAGGTAAGCGCCAAGTATTGAGCCATATGATCCGCCCCAGTAATTGCTGAGAACGGTGAGCTACAGATTGTGAGAGCATGAAAACGAGATTACTGACATCTTTGATCCCTCGCCGTCAAATATTTTACTCATCAAGTCCATATCCCTCACAACAGTAGCCGTACCCATATATGCTAATTCATCTCCCATCCGTTCTCCGCAGGATTCTGCCTGGCTCTTCTTCAGAGCCAGAAATTGCTTATGCTGCTCAATAAGCTGATCGCGCAACATTGGAGAAGAGAGGTTTGAAATGGATGAAACCGTGATTCCTTGCTCGATGACAGTGTTGGCTACAAAAAGTTGGGCTTCAAGGACCGACGAGAAACATTTTATTGCAGGACTATTTGCGTCGAGTCAGGCTTAAATAACTGTTGTGCACAGTCAAAAAGAGACAAACGTTGACCGTCCTATTCCGCGCGGATCAAAGCCAATTAAATCCCACTGGTCGCCTAACAGCTCGGTGATATATTCTCCTACTCGAAGTAGAAGATTCATTCCCGATCCACCTGGACCCCCTTGACGTACATCGTGAGTAACATGAGTAATACAAGGGTAGACTGGGAAAAGACGAACCCGGGATTCAAAAAAACCGATCCTTTCTTGCGCCGATGTCGCCTTCTGGCGCGCGAAAGCTATTGTAGATGTACCGGCACTTGGGTTGAAGTAGTCCTTCGGTACACTGTTTATTATCGTAATGGGAGAATTCTATAGGAGAAAAGGGGATTCTTACACCTACAGAACCGCAGTCAAGGCCAGTGTATCCACCTGGACAAGGTTCCCAGATAATCTCTCCAGGTTCCCTAGAATCTTGTTTAGAAGATTGGGAAACACAAAGGTACGAAACATATTGAGGTCCACCGAGACGATAGACACCGAAAAGGACCAGAATGAAGCCAGCGAGCAGGTATTTCATTCGGTTCCATCGAACAGGTCGAGCAAGTGGCACCGAGTCTTCGGGTTTGAACATCACTGATTCTAAGAACTTTCACCGGCTCAATAAATGGATACAAAGGAGGGCGCAGTATTGTTCAGGGAGAATCACTAAGCCTTGGGAACGCGCATGTGCCAGTTCACTCGATCACCGGACCGAAAACGAGTTTCGGACCGAGTCGGTAATCAAGGTCCTATTTCCAGAAACTTGGCAACTGGGATGGACGCACGGAAAGGCCTTCTCTTTCCTTTGCGCAGATGAAGTGAGACGAATGTCAGGCCGATGTGATTACCACGCACATCTCTTAGAAAGTAGAATATAGCCTACAAACAATGCACTCCGGTTGCTGAAGTCAGCTAAGGTTAGTTCTAATGCTTTGTTATTAACGAACTATGTTCATATGCGTTAGAGTATATCTAATTTGCAAAACCTCTACATCCTGCCGCTCAATGCGAGGGTATACTGAATCTCAGTCCTTGCTCGCAAACCTTGATGTCGCCCTCAATCTTGCTCCAATGCTCAAAAATATGAACCTGCCTCAAGTATGAGATTACCGTCGAAGACCGAAAAAAGAGAACTCACGGTAAGGGTACACACAATGTCATGATGCCAGCTAGTAGCGCCGTGGCTCCCACCATGCCTAGTTTGTGGTACATTGCCCCTGCAAATAGCGGGAATGCAGCCGCAAAGGTCGACCGCATTGCACTATTGCTCGCCATTGCACTTGCTGCGATAGGTCTATATGCCGTCACTAGATATGTGAAAACGGCGGTGAAGACGAAGTAAATTCCAGCTCCAAATGGTATGGATGCGATGATGGGGACAATCCAGTGCACCGACGAATATGTAGTGAAGGCAAGCCAGTACAGCCCGACGGGAACGAGGATACCGCCCACTTGGCCCATATACAGCCTAGCTTCTGGAGGGGCCTTTCCGTTGTTCTTTTCTGCAGCACGGGCGACGATTCTGATAGACAGGATAAAACTATCAGTTATGCATTTTGCGAGAAAGTGAGTTGATATACCGGTTCCAATACGGCTGCGTAAACATGGCACAGATCATGCCCAAGCCAATTCCGAGGTATGTCAGTCCCGTCTGTTGCATGCTGAAACCGTGGTGCTCTTCAAAGATAATGGGGAAGGCTTGGAACGTGAGGTAGAGGATTCCGAGGATAAGGGCGGTCCTGCGAATATATCAGCATGAAGGACTACTCGTCCACTTTAAGGCGCACCATGTGTTAAGAAGGAGGGCCATCCGGTCGTACCATATCAATTCTGTAGGCCATCGTTAGATCGAGCGGAAGAAAGTTGCAAAGGCCGTACGGAAGGGGGTATAACAACTCAGAATGATGGCTTGTGTGAGATTTGTGTTCCGTCTGTCTAGCGGCGCCCACAGTTTCGGATTTCCTGTAGATTTTCGTAGTCTTATGCCCAATTCAATGAGCATGCCAACTAAGGAAAGGAGCCCCACGCACCGTGCAGCCTTTTTCTTGAGGATGACCGGCACATATGTTTCGGGTACAAACTATTGAGCGGTCAGGTAGAACAAACAATAACTTCGGAGACTACGCACCAAGAACAGCGCAACAAGTTGGGCGAAAATCCAAATTAGCAGAACACGGAAGGTCCATCGCCAGTGAGTGTTCTTTACGAAACGTCAGCTTCGGACGATAGAAGCCAGAAGGAACGGACCTGATTGATAAACCCGCTAATCAGAGGCCCAAGTACCGGACCAATGAATGGAGATATCGTATAGAATGCCATTGGACTAATGGCCTAGTTAGTCGGAGAGAAAACGGCCGCTGTTAGGAAGAACTCACTTCGCAACAGTAGCATTATCAAACATATCACTCACGCTACCCCCAGCCACGCTCAGAAAGGCCGACCCGCAGAAACCCAGTAACGAAACGGAATATTAAATAGACCTCTGCGTTGCATTATACATTTAGATTCAGGTAAGCTTGTGAATAGAAAGAGCACGTACCAATATTCGGTGCGAACGCTATTGGCCACGAAAAGACGAAGAAAAGCGCATAAGAGATGCGGTAAACAATCGAGCGGCCGTAGACCTCCGACAAGGGTCCCACAAGTAGAGGACCTAGACCAAGCCCTTCGACGAATAGACTGATTGAAAGTATGGTGACAGTGTGCGAAACATGAAAATCCTTGGCAACTCCCTGCTCTGCGAAGGACGCAACAGACGACGCGCACGTAACGCAGAGAGAAGCACAACTGATGATAACGATAATGACCCATTTCCTGAATGTCGACATGCACTGTGGATCGTCTGTTACATCGAGGACCACCTCGAACTCGTGGTCCGGGGCCTCTAACTGTTTTTCGGTGATAGCAGGGACGGAAGATTTCTCGTTCTCGACAGTTAGCGAAGAAGTCGAGCGTCCTGGCATCGTAGCACTGCGTGGAGAAGGGAGACTGTACAAGGGAGGAGAGACAGGACGCCTTAAGTATGACTCAAAGAAGAGGAGGACATCTTGTCGACGTAAACTTCTCGGTCAGCATACGGGTAATAGTTGGGGAGTTACCACGAGACCGGGGATTGGAAATTCCTACTACCCCCGCGATGCGGACCGCCGGCTCCGTAGGGATGTGGTTTCTAGGACACGATGATACCTCATATTGCGCATGTCGACTAGAAGGACAAGAAAGGTGCTGTACTTCCAAATATCAACGCATGTAGCTTCTGCTCTGCCACTGTTGTCAATCCTCCACTTTCCGCGAAACTAGAAATACGTGCCTTGCCGCTGTAGGGCTCGCTCTCAGTCGCAATGCCAGATGTATAAATGAATCATTAGCCAACAGAAAATGAAACAGTTTTTAAGCAAGTCCTGCTTGGACCTTTTATTGATAAGCCGATTCATTCCGTGATCGAAGTTACTCTGCGTTTCGGCAGGTCCGTTTTGCCGGAATAGGCCTCAAAACCCAATGTCCGTTCTTCCCAGACAACAGAAAATTTACCGACCGTCTCGTAATGTAGTAAAATTTTCTGACGCTCAGAAGAAAAGGCACTTGAGGTGCTTGCTTGGAGAAAGATCATTATAGTATTTAAACTTGCAATTGAGACTCACATCAACGATCATCTACGTTATGTAAATACCTGGCCCTCAATATTCAAGAATGACCGACAATGGGCAAAGGCTGATATGGTTCTTCCAAAAACTTCTTATCCTCTTCAGTAAGTGTGATGTGTATCGCGCCTAGTTGAACGGCAACTTAGTAAAGACGTCAATTCTCGGTAACTAACAACGTACCAATCAGTTGCGTCAGATTCTCCACAGATGTTGTACCCACGATGGGCGCTGTCACGCCTGAGCCAGTATGCCTCAGGTCAGTTTGTGTAATCCCCACTATAACGACGTTCTCACCTTCTTTGCTGAGTAACCAAGCAATTGAAAGCTGCGCCATCGAAATACCTTTCTTTTTAGCAAGGATGTCAACCCTAGAAAGAAGTTACCGACAGTTAGAACTGATAAAGCCTGTCAGCTATTAAAATTACGTGCCTGTCGACAATTGCATCAGTCGACTCAGACCCGGCGTATCTGCTCAGGACTCTATAATCTCATCAGCGTCAGCGGAGATGTACAGTGGATGTGACTCACTTGTCCACCTCTCCACGCCGAGTAGCTTTCTGTTCAGACATCGGCCTCGTCAGTTTCCCCCTCGCAAGAGGTGACCAAGGCATCGAGCCTACGCCAAACATCTTTGGTAGTCGTTAGCAGCATACTCATCGGTAGACGGGAGCGTACCTTGAGTGTGGGAAACATCTCTCTCTCTTCCTCCCGATAAACGAGGTTGTAGTGATTTTGCATGGAGATAAATGGTGTGAGGTTATTTTGAATAGCATAGTCTGGTCATCGCATTGAGTTTCGCACATCCAAGATAGACATCGCGACCTCACTTTGCATCGCATGAACTAGATTTCGCTTTAGATATCGAATTAAGACGGTTGATGTAACTTACACTGGTATGCATGGCATGAAGACATCCCGATGTAGCGAACATAACCAGCCTTGACAACATCATGGAGAGCTTGCATCTACAGTCTTGTCAGCTTGGTTTCAAGGAAGACGCAGGGGTGCCAACCGTCTCGGCGATTGGGGTCTGGTAATCGAATCGATGGCCTATAATTTCTGTAATCAGCCTTTCTACCTTCCTAGGCTAGTAGCATACATTGCAGCACATCAATGTAGTCGAGCTGAAGACGTTCCAAGCTTCCCTTTATAGCGTCAAAAATGTGCTGAGCCAAAGATTCATTAGAAGGTCGCATCTCACACTTTGATTATCTCACCTTGCGACTCAGGCCGTGACGATTGACGTATCCCTCGGAATCAGCTTTAGGATCACCGAAGAGGCTGACATTTGGAGTATCTCCAACGACGCCGTATACCTGTAAAGTAAATGAAATTGGTCCCGTGCTCGGAGATGAGGGAGGGGAGTGCTCCACCTTTGTTAACACGACAATTTTCTCTCGGGGAATGTTGTGGGTCCTGATTGCTTCGCCCAGAATAACCTCAGAGAGACCATTGGAATATGTCTAGAGAGTGTGATAAGTTGACTGAACGGAGGGGAGTAAAATTCTGCTCACATCTGCCGTGTCGAACGTGTTGATGCCTGCATCGTAGCTGTGATAAAGGAAAGCTAAGAACCAGAAGACCAGAGAGAGCGTACAGGCACACGTACGCAGCCTTGATGTGCTCGATCCCTTGCTCCTTCGTCAGGACCCACGGCTGCCATTCTGCGCTCCCATAAGACATACAACCCAGGATGATCTTAGACACTTTTAAGCCTGAGTTGCCCAGACGAACTATCATTGGGCATCAACGTGAAGATCCTGGTTCATTTATTCAATTTTGGGGAATGGAGCTCACCATACTGCATGGTAGTAGACATGCTGGTAGAAGGGGGAGAAAGCGGAACGGGCCGATAGACTGCTGAGAATCAGCTTATGTATGAGGAGCATTCACAGACAACGTGACGAGAATACCATCAGATGCTAATCAAAGATGTGGGTCATGGTATCTTTAGTCCGAGATACAGACAGTGGCGCCAAGCGGCTCCTGTCGCAGCAATGATGCTTAAGGAAGACCACAATGATTGCATGCCGGCAGCGTAGGGTTGACAGGGCATTCGAAAATTTAAAGTCGTCCAATACACCGCTGGACGCCGCGTGCGTGGCTATATCAATTTCAACTTACGCGCGCGCGCAGCTGCCTTTATCGTTAGATCTGGTGCAAAGCTTGAATCTTTCCTCATTCGAAGTGTGTACTGGCACAAAAGGAAGTGCACGATGAGTGATCAACGCTGTCACAAATATAGCTATGTAAGAATTTAGCCTCATTCATAATTCAGAAAACGAGATGCACCAACGTATTGTATCAACAGACGAGACTCGATTAAAGAGCCAACTTGAAGACGGTAAAGCTGACGACTGTCATGGTGAACACTTTGACATAGATGCAGATTTCAGCCGTTACGAGCTAAGATACCTGCTCCCAGTAAATCGTTGGTGCGAGGAAAGCTATATGCGCAGGGACACCGTGTCCCTGGTGAGATCGTTGAAGATAATTCTGTAGGCGACAGGGCTTGAACGTCAGGTAAGAGGTTACGAAAAACTTCAGTACAGATCCTTTTTTTCCAAGTAGGTATACGTATGGTGAATACAAGTCGGAGATCTTTGGAGACTGTCGCATAACTTGTCATGAAAAGTTCAGAGAAAGAAAATTATTGTCACAGTCGCGACGTGATGATCTCGTGATTGTGGTGATGTGATCCGCGTGACCGTGACATGGGCAACGTTCTCTAATTGACACCGACCGCACCCCGAATGGATGTCATCGAAATATCCTCCTCTCCAGAGCCCCCAGACTTTCTTGTATTGAAGCGCAGAGAGAGAAGACCTGTGAGAGGCAGAGGAAAGGGCAGGGCGAGGACTCCTCCCGTGGATATCATCGACATCACTGATTCTGACTCGGATTTCTGGGCAGTTCAGGAGGTTTCTTTGGCAGCAAGTAGTACAGCAGGACCTTCTACGGGCACTAGTGCTGTTGATCTTACAGATGATGAAGACCCATTTCTTGTGAGAGATGGCGTCTCTGCCACTGCTCCTGCCGCCGACCCTCTCGCTCAAGTACTCGAAATTGTCCCCGACGTCGAACCGAATTATGCTCAGGAATTGATCGCAAAGAACCTGCCTACTTTTGGAGACAAAGTTGTCGAGACAGTTCTGCATTCCTTGTTCGAGGATACTAGCTACCCGAAGGCGGAGAAGAAGCGCAAGGCGGCCAGTGGCAGTGGCTCTAGTGGCAGCGTAGCGAAGAAAGCACGGGGGAGTGCCGAAGTGGACTACGCCAGCACCGATAGACCCTTCACTGGAGGGCCTAACTACGCCGAACTTGCTATCGTGTGTCCCCTCCAATTTCCAAGACATTTCCTTTCTTATATGTGCGTGTACAGGATCAGCTGACACTGGATTTCCCTAACATACCTAAACCTTTTCTCCGGAAGCTCCTTAATGTGAAAGGAGGCTTTTACGCACCAACGTATCTTCACATCGTTCGCGAACAGAAGCGCGGAGCAAAACTGGATTATATCCCCAAGAAGATGCTGACCCGCCCTGCGAAAGGCAAAGGGCGTGCTATAGTGGACCCAGAATTTGAGCTTGAGAAGGCGTGGTTGAGTCGGCGAGATGAGAAGGAGAAGACCGCCGCTATCGAGGAAGAGGTTCCGGAGGGCGAAGGTATCGAGTGTGGCTGCTGTTTCTCAGAATACCCATTCGTATGCATTTGTTCTTTTATGAATGCTTTCTCTGACTTTCTTCTTATTCAGAATAAGATGGTACAGTGTCCAGACGCGCATCTCTTTTGCTCAGACTGCGTTACTGCGTACGCCTCCACTCAGCTTGGAGCGCACGATGTCAATATTTTATGTATGGACCAGTCTGGTTGCAAACACCCCTTTCCAGAGAGCGAGCTGCGAAGACTTTTGTCTCCCAAACTCATGGAGTTGTACGAGCGAGTCAAACAGCGGAAAGAAATCGAAGCAGCTGGTCTAGATGGACTGGAGGAATGTCCATTCTGTGAATATAAATGCGTCATCGAAAACCCAAACGAGAAGCTATTCCGCTGTGGGAACGAAGACACTTGTGGCGCTATCACTTGCAGGTCGTGCAAGAAAGCAGTATGTATCTTTTTCTTTCGGTGTCTAATCCGACTGCTCAACTTCAGGATAGGACCATCTCCCAAAGAGTTGCAAAGGCGCGCCCTGGTACCCTTCTAGTGGCTTCAAATAACTGATTGCATGCTCTAGAGATGGAAGAGGATCGGCATTTGGATGGCCGACATGCGATCGAGGAAGCAATGAGTGAGTACTCTAATTAGATGCATCTTCGGCTATAGCTCCTTTTAAACGTAGCCAAGGCGCTCATGAGAAACTGTCCAAAGTGTCAGAAAGGTACGTTACCACGTCTTCTTTTTCCTTTGTAGCATCTGATTTGCGCTTCAGCGTTCATCAAAGAGGCTGGGGTGAGCATTTCGTCTTTATCTACAAAGATGGTTGGCCGACCTTCAACCAGTGCAACAAGATGGCGTGCCCAAATTGCCATACCCTCTCGTGCTATGTCTGCCGACAGATTATCACCGGGTATGATCATTTCAATGTGAGATGGACAACTCGACGCTCTGTTCCGTTCTCATGCAGATACTCCCTTTTAGCAACAGGCGCCTGGCGCACCAACAACTTCAAAGTCAAAGAAATGTCTCTTGTGGGACTCGGTTGAGACACGGCATTCTGATGAGGTCGGTTCTTTATTGCGCTTTCGCTACAATCTGTGCAAACTTTCCATAGGTCAAAGCAGCTGCGGAACGTGCTCTGGCTGAGTACCGCCGTGATCATCCTGATATCGACGAGGCCGACATCAAAGTCGATTTGCCTAAGCCACCTCCCCCTCAGCCAGTGCGCGACCCATACCATGATGCATATCATCAACAACTTCACATGGCAATGCCCCCCGGTGTCAATATCAATGGTTATGGATGGAACGTGAACTTTCACCTCGACCCGTTTGCTGCACCACCCCCGCTGCCGCAGGTGCTACCAATGCCAGCACGGAGAAGGGCAGTGAGGAGGAGATGAGTGGATTCGGAGTTAGACCCAGATTCTCTTGTTATCTTGATATGTACGCGCACAGTCTATGCCGTCATCTTCAATGTCAACCATACATCCTTTTTGCTCAAGGAAGTCTGCGTAGTGTCATTGTTTTCCAACAGGTAAGCTTCCTTACGACGCGTCCCTTCAGGGATCCCTCACACTAGGGCAGAATGATATTGAATTAGTCCCTGAAGTGCCGGTATAAGGATGCCTTAATGAAGAATTTTACCCCTCCTACGCTAACAGCTTAACCATATTATTCGTGGTTTTCGATAGATAATCATTCAATCCCTTTCAAGCCTTCTTCGGTAGCTGGGCAGCCTGGACTATGCACCTAGAATATCCATGAGAATAGCTTACAATTGGGCGACCCAGGAAGAACTGACTTTTGGACCGTCCACTGAAACCTAGACCAAGAAGGAAGGACAGCCTCGTGCTGGCGCCCAGATAAACAAATCCGATGCTTCCCCAAAGCATCGCGTTCCACTCCCAAACCTTCCAAAATGCATCTAGTCCCAAAGGCGCCATCGTTGCTAAATGGCCCAAGTCTGCAATGAGCAAACAGAAGAGAAGACTACGCCATGTCTTCAGAGAAGATGTGGAGGATAATACAAGGTGCTCGTTCAGGGCGAATAAAAGGTATAAGTTGGCCAGTTGGTATAGGGCAACGTCGGTTTGAGTGGTGCCGACCACGTCGGGTTTTACTGTGGAGAGGCTGAGTTCACCCAAATAGAAGGTGGGATTTAGAGCGGCAATGAACCCTGCAATAGCAGAGATAGGTTCGATGTATAGGAAAAATAGTCGGTACGACAAGGGAATGGTTGTAGTCATGGTCACGCCGATTCGGGATCTTCCGAAACCCTCATATGACGTATGGGGGGCAAAGAGCATTAAATACTCGTTTCTCACACATGTCATGAGTCCCAAATAGAAACTCTCCCACAGACCAACAGTCATGCTATTAGCACGCAGGTCCACAGTCCAATTCCTCACCCAGTTCTCCCGTCTTGCAGCCATCCACACTACTCGCATAGCTCGGGAGAAGGGCCACAATCCAGATTCATACGCCAAAGACGTTGACTTTACACCTCCGTCTGATTCGAAAATTTACCGGATCGATCCAGACTCACATAGTGCGCAGAAGCCGTATGAGCCGCCGTCGAGTCAGTGGAGTGAAGTTGGTGCGAAGAGCGCAATTGAAGTGGGGTACCAGACAATGAGCAAGAAGGAACCGTACAAGCAGCCTGGACCTAAGGAAAGATATGGTGCTGTGCCGGAGTTGAAGGAGGGCGAGGGCCTTGCGAGTGGTCCGGGGGTGGAAAAGAAGGGCAAGTAGCTGGAGGTGGGACGAAGATGAGAATGGAAGAGCTGGCTCATTTGTGAGTTTATTCTTTAACGGCTTCTTCCACTTAGTGTTGACTTCAAGAAAACAGAAGCTTGTTAAATTGAGAATGTACTGTTACTTTGTGTCATGGGTGTTTGCGAACATTATGTGTTGAATTATTTACGTGCCAGTTCAACTGTACTTACTGTTTCGGTTGTGTCAGAATAAAAGCCCGAATTTGTTATGTTTGCCGACAGGGTGATGTTTTTGCAGCCGAGGGCGCTGGCGCTCGGCGTATTAGACGGGAGAAATTTTACATAAATTCAGTAACAACAACCTTGCGATCTAATAACGCCTGCAAGGCCCACATCAGGGGCAAAGCCTGCTACGTTGACCCCTCTTGAAGCCTTGTTCTTTATATAATTATGATGGTTTATAATAAACCAAGTTTATGTATAATTGATTGATCCTGCGAGGTTTACTGGCTATAATTCCTGCAGGAGAGATTGAATCAAGGCCCAAGGGTTATTCAAATCTTGGCTTGCGGAAAAAACTCAAAGTCATAATCAATAATAGTCAGCATTCAAAAAATAGTAGTATGAATGAGAGAGTACTACCCCTTGAAATGATTCACTCAGTGGTGGTGGCTTCTGCTGCTGAGAGAAAAAGACTCGCTCGGTGGCGGCATTCTGCCGCCACCAGCTCGCATTTTCTCTCAGAGTTCAGTCAGAATCCTTGGCAAGATCGGCCGAACAACGCCGCAGAAAGCGTGATAGTAACGGAGGGTCACATGTAAACAGTGACAAGCGGCGACTGTGCCACCCCGAAATTCTGACTTAAACGGAAATTTTGAAGCGCTGGGCCGTGAATTTCTTCCACAAATAGAAAATTCTATGACATCGGACTTCGGGTTAAACTCAAAACTCGGCTACCACCATCCCTCTATAAGACCTACTACTAACGTAGCAGGAATATGCTCAAAGCAATATTTGAAGTTGGCAGACTAAGAAATGCGAACAAAAATACAGTCTGCATGTACAGTTATTTACCGGTCAATGAAACAGCAAAACTGGATATTTACTGTAGGTTCCAATTGGTTGGGAATTTTGACTAGGTTTGAATGTAAGAATGTGTAATACTATACAACAATAAGATACAGTAAAAAAAAGATGCTCAAAGGTGCGAGTACAAGTCCGTTTTCACAGCATTATTGTGGCGTGGGTATTCTAGGCTATTTTGAGTCATTGAAACAGTCTGGCCCATATACCCAAACCTCATTAGTCAGCTACTCGGAATCGCTCGAGTGCTATAGAAAAGTGAGATCTCCTTTCCAGTCTCTCTCTGATATACAGCCTCAAAATCTTTGCAGATTTTTCTTGCACCTTTCCGAGGAGCACCAGGTAGTTTGACAAGCTCATTCTTGTATGCAATCATTTGCAATGACTGCCTTTTCCATTAGCTGGTCATGGCATTTGTGAGCAATCTGACACTTTTTCAAGTTTGATTTGGCATGTCCAGGCATAGTAAAAAATTGAACAAGAGGAGAAATAAAGTTTGGAGGCAGCAGGGCAATAATGGACGCATTGGACTGTCAGACTGTCCATCAAAGGTGATGGCTTGGCAGAACCGCACTTTTATTTATGCCCTAGACTCCTCAGATAATGGCCGCTTGGTCTCAAACCTGTCACACAGGTTCTTCAGAAGGTCATTAACATTATTGAGGCCTTTGTGGGTGATTACATTCAGATGGAGGACACACATTTCCAGGTCAGATTTTGAGTTCATGAGAAAATAGATATTTTTAGAACAGAAGCCTCAATTTCTCGGGAATATTATTCATGTCACATATGAAGAATCACTGCAGAACATGAAGATACAATACACATCAGCAATGTAATACAAGTTGATGATGAAGGATGAAGGGAGGGAGAGCAAGAGGCTAAGTGTTTCATTGAACCATGGTGTTGCAATGACCGGTAAATAACTGTATATGGGTGGGAACTCGGGCAGCCAACAAGTAGTCATGCATCAACAATAGATGTCGAGTGCCAATAATAGGCCACGTGGTTCCTGACATCACCACGCGTTTTTGGACTTGGCCGCCCTGCGCGCTGCGTTCGTTTGTCTTGATTACATATTTCCATGTGCAATCTTTTTCCTCTTACCACGACCTCCATCCCCCGACAGCCATGGTTCCCCATCCCTGGCACTGCCTGACCTATTCCTTGCTTATCTTGCCGCCTCTGTTGCTCACGACATACCTTTTCGCCGCATTTCCCAGCCCTCCAAGCTCAGTATACCTCTATCCGTCACTTTCCAGTCTACCACACGAATGCCGGTCCTGGAAAATCTACTCGGAAGACTACTATTCAGGAGGAGCATATGTTGACTTTCCGTATGGTAGAGTCAGTCCATTTTACCTACCCGTATACGAACCAGGTCGTACGACCTCGTCCGATAGCTCTTCATCTCTTCCATGTTGACTATTTCTGACCTTTGCAGGTTCGATACTGGCTATTAGGTCCCGAGACTGGACGAAAGGTTCGTCGATCCCTCAAGTACCATGACAGGCCGATCGCCTGACACGGAACAATTTCATCCGTAGATTGTCCTCATACATGGTCTCTCCGTTCCCTCACTCATCTGGAAAGACATAGCGCCACAGTTGGCCGCCCGCGGATATCGCGTTTTGATGTATGGTACGTATCGTTCCGTCGCCCAATGCATCTCGACTCACAATTTCCTACAGATCTTTATGGCCGTGGATACACCGATGCACCCCAAACCACATACAATACACAGTTGTATACCACCCAGCTTGCACTCCTAATGCAACACGTCAAATGGGATAAAGCAATAGTGGTTGGTGTCTCAATGGTTCGTTATCTTCTATTCCCCTGTCTCCACTCTAATCATTTAAATTTTAGGGAGGCGGCATTGCCGGCGCATTTACAGCTCATTTCCCTCACCTTGTCGACGGAAAAGTGATTCTCATTGCATCAACCGGGACTATTGAGGTATCGTACGATTCCCCGATACATCGTGGCGTTCATCACCGAAACCAGAAATAGTCCAGTGACCTTCCCAGAACGCTCAAGTTCATGTCCTCCCCAATGATCCAGAGTGTTACTTCAAGTAAACCGGTACGAGTTGAGTATAGATTCGTGACCCTGAATTTCTCACGAACGTGTACTAATTATTGATTCGCGACAGAAATATCTTCAGAACTTGATCCTGACAGATTCTCCGTCACCTGCTGAGTCCGACCCACTGCAAGAGGTACGTGATTAGAATGGGGTCTGGATGGTGCACTTATGAATGAGAATTATGCAGATCGTTCGGATACAATCTGCACATCTGCCGGGATACAATGCCGCTATTTCTTCATCTCTGCGGGACGGTCCCATTCGGGGGTTAACGCATGCTTTCAAGTCAGATGCCTTCAGCGGCCGGGATGTCCTCCTGATACATGTATGTGCTATTTACGTTCATGATTTCACGTACTCACGTCTAATCAGGGCACACGCGACCGAACTGTCCCATACAAATATGCTTCCGAAATACAAGCCCTCCTTCCTCCGGGTGCAAAGTCAAAGCTGATCACAGTTTCAGACGGGGGCCACGACTTGACGATAAGTCATCCGGACCTAGTGCTAGCTGAGATGGACAAATTTTTGCTTTGAGTATTTCCTGTTTTCGAGTATCTCGTTTTCTTCACGTTATGGGTTTTGGTCGTTTTCTTACTTTTCCCCTCTTCTCATGCTTCCCTACACTACTAAGCAATTCAAAATCAATCATTGGATTTTTTGTACTGCCCTACATATCCTACACATTGGTATCCACTACGCTAGATTACCTAACCATAACATCACTACCTGCCCCTTGCATTTGCTTCGATACTCACATACCCGATACCTTGTAGCAGTACTCTCTTCTGAAGCCCGTATTCTAGACATACGCTCTCCACGTGCATCTATCTACTTGGCAGTGAGCACTTGGTGGGCACACGAGACGAAGTTATAACCGTTTAGGCTCTTTCACCTGGCCATCTCGGAGCTCCTTTCAAATTCACGCAGGTTTATGACGAACTTCGATGCTTCTCTTATAAACCCACTAGACTTTGATAGTCTAGTCGTCATAAGTACTGGGTCAAAAGGGGTCGGATCGGACATTGCCATAAACCGGATTTTGAGATGCCGAAATAGCCAGCCATAAACCAATATGTCATGTAAACTAGCCTCGAACCAAGACCCTGGTTTATTTATGAAGTCACCGTAGCTCTCCTTCTTGCGCTTGCATACCAGAGGACGCGCTACGGTCCAGTTTCATGCTAGTAATTTCCACTCTAACTTTAATTGTAATTTGTCCCTGCCGTAAGTATCGTTACTTGAGTCATAGTCACAATCTGGTATCTTGTTCCGTGCCTCGACTACATCAAATAATAGACACAGCAGCGGCACTTGTTTCCTTCCTGTAGTGCTTACTTCAAATGTCGTGAGTATTATTTCATTACCGGATAGGTACTACATGCTCACGCTTTCATTGACCAGAGCCAAAAATACTCTAACGATTCACCCTTCTCTCGCAACCGTGTCCCAGGCGTGGGAGGTGTATCCCGAGGATTTCTATCCCGGTGGTTCCTATGCTGAACTTCCATTCGGTCGTGTGAGTAAGCATCCCCGTGTATACGCACCAAGGCAAGAAATCTGATTCTCTGTAGACACGCTATTGGCTCTTGGGTCCTGAGATGGGAAGGAAACTGGTTCTCATCCACGGCCTTTCCATCCCATCCATCGTATGGAAGGACATCGCACCCCAGTTGGCAGAACGTGGATATCGTGTCTTGATGTACGGTCAGTCGTCTTTCTGGATGGGCGATATGTCTGTGATGACAGTGGTAGATCTTTATGGGCCGAGGGTATTCTGATGCGCCGCAGACTCCCAATACCACGCGTTTCTTTGCAGATCAGTTCTCGTTCTTGATGCAACATCTGAATTGGGCGAAGGCCATATTAATTGGTTTTTCCATGGCAAGTCAACAGGCTGTAGGACTTGACAGCATAGTACCCAAGTAACTTATCTAGGGTGGTGCGGTGGCTGCCGGAGTGGTTTATCATTTTCCGCACCTCGTTGAAGACCACATCGTCCTGATCGCACCAGCCGGTGTTTCGAGGGTTCGTATTGCTTCATGCTTCGTGCGTGCTATGCACCGTTTGACTTGTCCAAAATAGTTAAGTGAATTACCTCCGGACTTGAAAACACCACCTCCGAGTATGGTGCACCGTACCATTCCTGCTGTTCCTGTGTGTCAAAGTTTCTCTGTCTTCACGCGTCTGACTCTCCGCTGGTAGAGCACATCACGATTGTTGCCGGATCCCACATCTGAAGTGCGTTGTTGATCGCTTCGGTTGGAACCGAACACCAATTTATAGATTGTACACCTCCAATGCACCCATCTGACGGGATTCAACGATGCCATTTCCTCGTCGTACAAAGAGGGTCCAGTACGGGCAATGGCATACGCATATCAGTCGGACACTTTTAACGGTCACGAAGTCTTACACCTTCACGTACGTATGCCCATGTGCACCTTTGATATTACTCACCTTATCTGGCGTCTTCTCACAGGGAACCAACGACCGAGTCGTGGCATATGGAGCCGCAAGCAACATACCGACCCTGCTACCGGACGGTGCACATGTCGAGCTTGTAACAATCGAAGGCGCTGGTCACGATTTGACTATCAGTCAAGCTAAACTCGTATTGGAAGAGTTGGATAGGTTTTTGCCCCAACCAACTGTATAAGACTGAAGCTACGACACTGCAATTAATTACGGGACTACGGCTTTACCCATAGGCAGCGAACGATGTGTCAAAAAAAATACCTGCCATCAACCTGTGTACATCGAATGAATATTAGCATACGTCTTGTTATAGGAAGTAGAAAGATCAGATGGGGTTGCCCGAGAAAATGAGCTGTGGCGGGCCATTTCGGCAGCGGAATACGAAGACCGTCGTGATAGAGCATCATGAGAAACAAGGACAGGGATGAACACTCACATGTTTCGGAGCAGTTGAAGTAGTCCACGAGAACCTGAAATGAATCGTCAATGGCCAAGGTCAACAGGCATGAGACTGCTGAGAGTTCAGAGTTTTTAAAAAACAGCCGTGGAATTGTCGTCAATGCACCACGAAAGTGCAAATCAGGCGGTAACTCCATTGTTACATCACGACGAGGATAAGGACATGAACGTACCCTTGTTGTCCGTGTTTACGAATGTAAGTCTGAAAATGACCAAGGTAGCCATGAACAAGGGAATCTAGGCACGAGTCAGTAAGAGTAGACACCAACGTCGAAGGAGTTCAGTAAAGGTAAAGATAAAAGCACAGAGCTATCATATAGCGCTCAGATACTCTAGTTTGAATGATTTTGAATCATCGTAGGAAGGTCTCAAGGTGTCGAGAGTTTTGGATGGGCTTACCAACGGTATTTCCTAGGATGTCCTGGGGTCTCCGTCCTTATATGCAGGCAGTTACGTCCTAATGTTCCGACGTCCCTGATTGCATCATGGATCATTCGTTTGTAGAATGCAACATCTAGTAGGAAACTGTAAGAAACTGAGCCAAAACACAATGGTAGAACCGGACAGTATTATTATAGTAAAGATAGCGTCTTCGCATTCGTGAATGTCATGGCAGTCCGGCGGAATAAGAACTCAAGAGACTCACCATGATAGAACTACTCCACATAAAAGAAATATCCGCAACGAGGAGAGGGGGCGGTGGGGGTAGACTAGCAGTAGTGATGATGGCAGGAGTGAAGAAGAAAAATCGACGATTACGGCTAGAGCCGTGCTTCTCGGCATTTGCCGCAGGTCTTTTTGTATGCGCGCGGCTTCAACGAGGACGTCCTTGTTCAATCATTCTTATTCTTGGTTTCTAAGCAACCTATTCTCCCAGCGGTATGAACTGACTGATCCCTCCCGTAACGAATTTCTTATTTGTGTTTGCGTCTCTTATAAGTCCTGATCTGGATACCGTTAAACGACTTTCACGATGATACCAGGATTCGCAATACTCGCCCACAACTATCACATCTTTGTAAACTGCATGCTCTGTGCCGCTCAAGTCTATCGCCACATGCTAGCACAGTTACTTTTCGGCTTCCGGTTGTCGACCGTATCGGTATGGCCGCCAGCCCTGCACTTGACTTCAGCTCGTCGGTCAGGCCCGGATTCTCGCCCCGTCGTAGGTTGGCCTCTCCCCTACTCTTTGGGTTCGTTCTGGCGCTTCTCGGGACGATTCTTGAGAATCGTATTCTCTGCGTGGACACTGAGGCTTATCTTGACACGTGCCTATCGGGCCTTCCTCAGTCAGCCATTGTCAACCTATTGGCCTGGTACAGATGAACTCAATTCTGGATTCGTCTCCACTATCCGTCTATCCATGGAACAGGAGGAAAGTGACGACGACGACGATAGTTCCCAATTGAAGTATCTCAAGTACACATACAAACCTTTACCCCCATCCCAGACTTTCAACGTTGTAGGTACCAGCTACCGCTTGCTGTCTAGCATCGGAATCTCGGGATCTACTAGTATTGTGTACTGTGCTCGAACAAGGAACGGAGTATTCGCTGTGAAAACGTTCGACAAGGCTACAACGAAACTACGCCAGTATCCTACTCCGAAAGCGATCGTTGACGAGAAGAACGCGTTAGTTGACCTCAATACTCCTGGTTCTCCCTTTGTGACACGGCTCTTGGCGTCCGGTGAAGATGATTACAAAGTTTATCTCGTGATGGTGGGCTCGCATAGTACGCTCTACATTATTTGTGATACTGACGAATTTCAAGTATAAATACACGATGAGTCTTCGAGATAGGCTTCGTATGCCTGCAGCGATACCCTTGGAAGACATCAAGATATACGGCGCTGAGTTTGTAAGCATCCGTGATTTATCGGAGTCACCGTTGGAGCTGACATTGACTTGATGGACAGCTTGCCGGCTTAGAATACGTTCATAAGCATCGATATGCACATCGCGACGTCAAGCCCGAGAATATACTCATCTCTCCATTTGGCCACATTTCTTTGGCCGATTTTGGTCTTGCCCGAAAGTTCACTTCAAGGACAGAGTGCATCATTGAGGACGATATTCAATCGGGGACAGCCAAATACTTCAGCCCAGAAGTCCATCGTCGTGAAGAGAAGGTCGATGCCGTATATACGGATATCTGGGGTTTCGGCGCCATCCTTCTGGAGATGCTTTTGTTCAAGGGAGACGTCAGTCCTTGTACCACTTCTCTAGAATTTTCTGATGCATTTTGAATAGTCTTTCCACCCCTACGAAGAGTGGCTAGCTTATATTGGCAGGAATGCGGGCAACAGGATATCCGAGTTGAACAGTGAGACAATCGATTTGTTGCAGAAGGTGGGTGGAAATGAACATTCTTTCTTTTTGGTACTGATTAATGTCGTTAACAAGGTTCTCGATATCAATCCAATCGGGCGGATAGGGATACTCGATATTAAGCGCCACCCTTTTCTGGAAAAGTATGCGATGTGAGCGATCCCTAACAATCATCCTTGCTTTAACATTTGCCATTCAATGCAGACCTAGTGACGGCGACGTGCTCAAAATTCATTGTCGTGAGTATCATCATTCTCCTGTCTACTCTTCTGACGCCTCGGCTCATGCATATCAGCGTCTTTTCGTCCACGGGGGGATCATCGATGGACTAGCATACTTCCCAAACCTGTTAGCCGACGGGGAGGGGATGTACGTCAGACTAACGAGATCCTGGGCCTGAATCAACAGCCCCCATTATCTTTTTGGAACGGCGAAGGCGGGTGCCTAATCAATTACATCTGTCTGGAACTCGAATTCCATGCTCTTCATTGCCCCGAGCCAGGTCTGCTCTCGATCTTCTTGGATTTGGCTTTTTGGTATATCTTTGGGCCTGTATTTGATGTGATCTACAAACTGTTAAAACATGGTTAGGCGCATTATATTGTACATCGTAGATTGCTCTATTAGAATATTATAAATGGACTAGCACATCTATCATCATGATAAAGTATCGTGAATATCGGTGAATGAGCATAAGATTGGATGGTGACAAATCTCTAGCCAGACTTGTGTTTCTGAGATTCGACCTCTGCTAATTCTACATCATCGTCGTCGTCGTGTTCGCGCTCATGCTCATCGAATTCTTGAGGTAAGGTAAGATTGAGAATGACGGCCACGATTCCGGCAGCAAGGACTAGACCAGATTTAGAGCTTTGCGAGGAAATGAAATGGAAAGAAGTATGCTCACAGGGTGTACTAAGGATAATTGTAATGGAATCAAACAGACCTTGCAAGCCTTTATTCGGATTGTCTACACCATCAAACAGGTGTTCAAAAATCGTAGGCACCAATAGGTCGCCAAACCCGAAGGAAAGAGCGGCGGCAAGCACGAATCGATCACGCCGGGTGAAAGCGTTGTAGGCGAGGACGCGGATACCAGATGTAGCCACCGAGGCAAATAAGAATGTCGTTACTCCGCCAAGGACGGGATTAGGAATAGCTAGGAAGACGCCTGATATCTTTCCGAGTACCCCGAAAAGAATCAGGAAGAAGCAGCACCATCGACCAGCTGAACGGTTAGCACATCTGGTGATAGCGATTACACCGTTGTTCTGTATACGCGATGAGTCAAGCCCGAGGACACCAAAGAGACAACCTTACTTGTGCAAAGATTGACAGTGGGGTTACGGTAAATAGCGCTGAAAAGAATCCGCCGATCCCATCGCTCTGTGACCAGAACTCAGAATGAATGACATAAAACTGCTGGTTGATAACGTACGAGAAGGCCGCCCTGTATCCGAGAGTCAAACTCAAGGCCATCAACTGCGACTCTTGAGACTTCGGCGGACGCGGTAATGTCGCCAATGGCTTCCATAGCGATAGACACTGTGTTAGGGTGATCAACACAGGTAGAACTACGGATGTAGGAAACCAGCTACCATAGACCGCCAACATAGGCAATATTGCGGGGGGATATACACCAATTTTGAAGGTATGTACCCTGGAAAAATTAGTCTTTTGATAGAGTTCATAGATGCCTGAGAATATTTACCATAAGAAAGTAATAGCCGGAGCTGATGTGATACTACTTCCGTCGATGTATCCAGCAGCCCCACTAACAATACAGCCAACTGCGAGGCCGACGACGATACTGATATTTTTCAGGAACGGTGACCCGAACAGTTCAGTCAACATTATAGTGGAGAAACTCAAGAAGCCAAGGCCAATGAATTCGGCCGATCCCCAGCTATGAGCAGACACCATCAGAAAGAAAGTTGTGATAAAGAAGGGTGGGAACATACGGAAGGGGCCGCGGTGCTGCTATGTTAGGACAGAGCTGGAAGGACCCAGAAGTGGGGCGATCCATGCAATCGTTAGAACCTCCACCCCAATTGGGGATGCCAGAATCTCCGATGAGGGAGGCCCCAATCATAACGATGACTGAAAGGGGCAACATGAGCCCATCGGCGGCGAACTAGGAGAAACTGAAGTACCTGTCCCTGTGACGATGGGCGGGAAAATGTGCTTGAGCTTGCGAGCAGGCACGAATGACATGAACATTTCGAGGAATGAACAGATGAGAGAGGTTCCTGAAGAGCTGTTGGTGTGCAATTCGAAGAGTCGAAGGCGCGAGGACATACCTAAGACCTTTCCATACGCGTCTGGACAAGCCAAGCGTGTAACGGTTCCATCAGCTGCGGTCGTGGAGGGACAAGTCCCATCGTTGTACATGGCATCGAAAATCTACAACTTATGTTAGTCAGAGTAGGAGAGCAAATGTAAGTCGACGCACGGCACTGGCAGTACTTAGAGTCGCGAAACTAGTTCCAACGACGCTGATCAAACCAGTTCCGAGGTAATGACCGCCGAAAAGAGGTATCCGGGACATCTGAACGAGACTCAGGATACCTAATGAATACGGTCAGTCTAAAACTTTTAGCTTAGACGCGTCTGTTTATTTACCACAACCAATAAGCGAAGCAGAGATCATATAGGCGGAGAGCTCGTCATCAAGGCTTAGAGCAGACGCGAAAATGATTGGAGGGGTAATAAGACCAGCAAGCATAGCAAGAGAATGCTGAAAGCCGCTTGAGATGGCAAGGATCAAAGGAAGATCTTGTTCCAACGCATAAAATGGCGGCGCTCGCTTCTGCCTTGCGTATGGCAAGGTAGGCATACAAAGCCTGCAGGGTATTGAGCTACAGAATAGTGCGCGCGCGTTAGAAGACGCACCATTTGTAATCATAGTCCCCCAACCATCCATCTCGCGTCGTAAATTTTTTGGCTATGCGAGATGCTCGTTCCTTGAGTGCAGCCCCGCGAGAGTTAGCTTCGGGTTGAGCGATAGGCTTGGGCTGGCTCGTGGTGAGAATATCGGACGACATACTTGTCGAAAAAACAGAACTAAAGAGGAGAATTTATATTCCCATGGACCGCTTTGCATTGCGGACAGGTGCTGCATATGGCTTTCCAGAGATAAGGGTCTAGATCAATTCAGTTCAGATGATGACTGTCAGACGCCAATACCCACCCCAGAGCCGTTGGTGTTCCATAGTGTTCCATTCGGTGTTAATACTAATCCAGACAGCTTATCTTGGTTGAACTTCTCTTGGTTCTGTGCGGAGTCTTGCTTGGAAGTCGATAATTTATTTCCCAGCTTGACAACAAACAAAGAGCGGCCAATCGGCGGTGACCCGATATAGAAATGCGGCTTCGCCGCGGCTCTTTCCTGCACACTCGACACCTGTAACCGATGCGACGGCCATGAGCACCCAAGATGGTCCCGAAGGCCGCGTCAACGGTGTGCCGATGGCGAACGGTCAAGAGGAGAAGGAAGATATTGTCGAAATAACGGAAAGTCCGTCGGAAATGAGTGACGTTAGCTCCAATGACGAGGATTCAAGCAGCGGTGAGGAAGTGCATAAGGAGGAGGAGGAGGAGGAGGAGGAGGAAGACGGCGACGAAGACCAAGATGACGATGAAGAGGACGATGACGAACCAGCGCTGAAGTACGAGCGAATAGGCGGGTTCATCCCTGACCTCTTCAAGAAGGATTCAGCATCTGCTCTGGCCATTTCAAACGGCAAGACCATGGTGAATATCGTTTGCTTGCAGCTTCTATTCGACAACATTAATGTCGAGAAAGCAAGGCCTTAGGAACACATGCAGGCTTCGTTCATATGCTCGACCTCGCCGGCAAGCGGCTCAAGTCATACAAGCCTCACCAGGCATCCGTTGTCGACATATGCATTGATGCTACTGGAGATTTCATTGCTACGGCTTCGATTGATGGTGAGCTTCAGGCACTGGTGCTAATGTAGTGCATATGATGATACCTTTATATAGGACAGGCTGTCATCAAATCTCTGTCAACGACCGAGTCCTACGCCTTCGATATGAAACGCCCAATGCGCACCGTGTCGTTGGAGCCGAATTTTGCAAAGAAGAGTACTCGATCTTTCGTCAGTGGAGGCCTGGCAGGGTCGTTGATGTTGCACGAGAAAGGTTGGCTTGGCCACAGACAAACGGTCTTGCATGTCGGCGAGGGACCAATCTGGCAGGCACGGTGGAGAGGCAGGCTGATTGCTTGGGCAAATGACCTGGTCAGTTATTTGATTCTGATGCTTAAAGATTACCAACACGTCAACAGGGTGTCAAAATCTACGACACGACGTCCCAAACGCGAATCACCTTCATTGACCGTCCCGCAGACAGCCCACGCGCCGATTTGTTTAAATGTACCCTTCATTGGCAGGATGATTCTACCCTGTTGATATCCTGGGCAGACCATATCAAGGTGGCCAGAATCCGTGCGAGGCCCCGGACGAATACGACTGCGGCATCTGCCAACTTACCTCCTCTTCTCGTCGAAATAACCGCTGTTTTCCAGCTAGACTGTATGATTGCTGGTATTCTTCCCCATCCCACGCCTCCCTCAGCCATCCTTTATCCCGACCATGCGTCAAGTATCAATTCCGGAAAACATGCCAGAACAGCATCGTCCATATCTACGCACTCATCTACCCCTTCCTCTTTACTTATTTTGGCATACAGCCCGCCCGACACATCTTTCCTCGAAGAAATGACTCAGGATCGCGACAAACAAGCTCGGAAAGTCGCTGAACGTCCGGAATTGCGGATAATATCTCGTTCGGGCGAAGAACTTGCCGCTGATGCGCTTAGCGTGACAAAGTACCAATCATGGGGCTGTAATGACTATGTTCTGGCTGAGGTTGATACAGATACCTTGCGTTCAGATGTCACAAACGAGAGCAGATCATACGTGGTGTTGAGTCCCCAAGACTTAATCCTTGTGAAACCCCGAGACCGGAGAGATCATGTTCATTGGCTGGTTGAGCGGAAGAGATATGAAGAGGCGCTGGAAGAGCTCGAGATCATCGAGGCCAGTGGCGATACCGTGGAGGAAGGCGAGGATGGATTGACTGCTTCGGAGATTGGTCAGCGATATATCGAACATCTCATCAACGATGGTATGTGAATTTATGTTGTTGTTTATAGTTGAATTGACAAAGGTTAAAACTAGGCGACTTCATCAAGGCGGCACAATTATGTCCAAAGGTTTGCGCGCATGATTCCAAACGATGGGAGCGTTGGATCTTTACATTCGCCGAAAAACGACAATTACAGGTAGGCCAACGTTGGACATACTGTATTATTGTACTCAGTTAATCTTCAGGCCATCATTCCCTTTGTACCTACGGAGAATCCCCGGCTAGATCATCTTGTGTATGAAATGATGTTAGCTCATTTCCTTGCGCATGATCGACATGTAATGTGTCCTCTGATTTTGTTGTCAAACTACAGCTGATTATTCTTCCTGCAGGCACTGCAGCAAACGATCAAGGAGTGGCCTAAGGACATTTATGATATTGCTGCGGTCATTGTGGCGGTCCGCTCAGAATTGGAGAAGACCGCGTCAACGTCCAAGACAATATCTTCGTCGCCAGACACCACGATCCTAATGGAATGTTTAGCAGAATTGTATGTCCCCGCTTTCCGTCTGCTATTCCCGCTAACAAGCAATCGTCCCAGATATACTGCTAATCGACAGCATGGGAAAGCTCTGACGTACTTCCTACGACTTCGCAGACCGAACGTCCTCGATGTGATACGAGAGCATAACCTCTTCACGGACGTCCAAGATCAGGTTCTCCTTCTCGTAGAGTTTGATCATGAACGAATCAGGAAAAGGCAGGAAGCCGGGGAGGCTGTCGATGAAGACAAGAGCGATGCCATCTCTTTGTTGGTAGATAACATACATTCTATCCATGTTCGTGTTGTTCATACGCATTCATTGACTTTGTTGACATCCTCCTGTAGATTCAAAGAGTTGTACCTCAACTTCAATCCCAGCCGCGATACCTGTTTCTTTATCTCGATGCTCTGTTCAATAGGGACCTTCATCTTGTATCCAACTTCGCGGATATGTTGGTGCGTTTGTAGATCAGAGGTCGGACATATATTCTAAATCTGTTGTCAGGTGAAACTGTACGCTGAATACGCGAGACAGCGACTGGTTGACTTCCTTCGGGCGAGCACCGACTACAACCTTGAGATCGTAAGCTCTCTTCACCCTCTTCTGTACCCATATGCCGATAGCTGGCTTAGGCGTATAATGTTTGCCAAGATCGAGAATTGGTTCCAGAGATGGTGTATCTCCTCGGTCGTATGGGAAACAACAAGAAGGCGCTCACACTCATCATTGAGAAACTGGGCGATGTTCGCCAGGTAGGTTTCTTGGCAGCTGCCTCTTCCCAATATTGACGTTATTTATCGTATTAGGCGATCGAATTTGCGAAGGAGCAAGCTGACGATGACCTCTGGGAAGATCTGCTCAAGTATTCCGAAAGTCGACCAGGTCAGCATTTGTCCGAATACACACCTTACGCGACTCCTAACTATCGCATATCTAGCATTCATCCGCGGCCTACTAGAGAATGTTGGACCGGAGATCAATCCTATTCGTTTGATTAGACGGATCAAGAACGGGCTAGAGATCCCTGGGTTGAAAGAAGCGCTCATCAAAATCCTTCAAGACTTCCAACTTCAGATATCATTACTGGACGGCTGTCAGACGATACTGAACGTCGATATATCTGATCTTTCGCGCAAGTTGTACACTGACCAGACGAGCGGGTTCTTCTTGACTGGTATGCGCCGTACATAGTATTATCAGAGACCTTGACTGATGGCTTTTCCCCAGCGATAAGGCCATGCCCTATCTGTAGTAAGCCTTTACAACAGTCACCTCAAGCCTTGATAATGCTCTTCTTGTGCCGGCATGTCGTTCATGCATCCTGTGTTAGTGGCGGCGACCACCTCCCCTCACAGCCAGATCCTGTGCTACGTGGAGTTGGAATAGCCGGTCCGTCTGGGAGAGGAATGAGCGGGAAGATCGCATTGTAAGTTGTTGTCTTTCCAAGTTCGAGAGGTCTGTCGTTCAACTTTTCTCTCAGCGAATCCATTGTCCGGGCGCGGATAGAACATGGCTGTCCAGTGTGTCATAACAAGAGCGAAGGCCTGGGATCTTCATGATATATCAAATGTTTTGTCCCTATTGTTACCCGTGCTATAACATATACCCCGGAAAGGATCCATTATTGGGTGATGATTCTCGGATTTGCGAAAGCAAAGGGCATTCATAATAAAGGTATCCAGAACAATCCTATCATCAAGTAGAGTATGAACAGAAGAAAAGTATTAATCAAGGGATTAGCTCAAGTCAACCTCTACCGTCGGCCCAACATCATCCTCCGTTTCATCCACGCTGTTCGTCGATCTCTCCTTCTCCACAGGTGGCGGGGGAGGGACCTCTATACTCGAAGGGGTCATGACGCCAGGCTTCGGCTCATCCTCCTGCCTTCCCAACTCACCTCGCAGGACAGACGGGGGCGAGTTACCTGCAGGCACAGACGCACGCTCCGGGGTCGGGGCCGTAGGCGACGATACCGGTGAAGGGAACTTGAACTCCCGATTCATTGTCCCGCTTCTACTCTTCCTCTTCGTAGACACGTCCGTCGCAGGAGGATGGGCCTGTACGGGTACCTCTTCTGCAGATTCTTCAGGCATAGGTTCGAATGCGGGTTGGTTGACGAAGGGAGAGTGCGTACTGGGTGGCGAGGTGGTTGAGGCCCGCGCGACTACCGGCATGGAGGCACGATTGGTGGCATTCCGGTGCGCAGTGTCTGGGCTGGGCTGGCTGCGGTTGACGGCAACTTGGGATAGTGATTGGGAGCGAAGCGGTGTCACTCGATCGGCTTTTAGGTCAAAGGCACCAATGGGAACCATTCTGTGGGGAAGTTGATTAGTTGGAAAGGGCATTCAGGTTGTGAAGACCGACCGTTTCTCGGTGTAACAAGCGATAACCCAGTCGGGGTAGAGGACTGGAATACTGAGCTGTAGCGCTCGTTGATATTCGACGCCCGGGGCGCCAGCTGAGCCTCCTGTGGCTTGGGCACCATTTGTTGTCACAGCTGGTGTCGTGCATATAAAGTGCGTCGTGTCGATTTGTATCTTGTCGCTCCATTTGGCTTTCATTTCCCTGAGAGCCATCTTGGTGTTTTCGAGCAGGACAGAGTCCTGCACGTTACCGAAACATACAGAAATGCCTGATGTGTTGGTCATGGTGTGTGTGCGAACACGAACGATGTTTGAGGGAAAAGTCCCGGCGGTGGTTCGAAGGATCAGTTGGAAGGTGTATTCTTCGTCTGTTTGGAGGCCGGAGAGCTTTGTCGAGGTGTTGGTCAGTGGAGACGGTATCGATGCCAGTCGTTCGCCATTCCTGTAGATGTCTAGAGAGCGCAGCTTTGCTGTGGAGAGCTGAACAGGCGGCCATTCCAGCGTAACTGAAGTTTGGGTAACGTGGCGAAGCTACAAGAAGGTCAGCAATTATTTCTCGCAACACAGAAAAGCTTTCGCACCAGAAGGTCAGGATTGGAAGGCTTCACAACACCAAATTCCTTCAAAAAGTCCTCCTGCAATGACCAAAAGTCCTCCTCGCGTCGTTTCTCTTCTGCGTGGTTTTGGTGCACGGCAATGCTGACTATCGACCCCGTCGTCGCTCCAGGTGGCAGGAGCACAGAAGGAAACTCAATCAGATGAGCGCGTTCACCCAGCAGGATCTACGATGCTTGTCAATGCCAAAATGTGTTGTTCCGAGGAATTGCCTTACAGCCATCCCAGCATCTATTAGATTCAGTCAGTCCGAGACCATACAAGGTCGTACGCTCATACCGAGTTTTCCAACAGTAAAAGTAAAGCTTTCTGGCGCCTTCTCCATCGTTAATGTCAGGCGCTGAATGACGCGTTGGTCGTTCGAAGTGGTAGGGACAGAAGAAGATAAATTTTCCCACGGTACGATGTCCAGATCCCGACTTCCTGTCTCTTATATTTTCATCTTCGAATTCAATGCTCAGCGCTAGCGCTCATCTCTCGGCTCTAGATGTGCCATATACCACGTACAAGTCTGGAACTAACTTACACTCGCAGGAGGAGAGCAGGTATGATACTCGAGACCAATATGTGTACAGATCCAAATCGTTCGCAAAAACTACACGACTACTATACTACAGAGTTGTCTGTCATACCGCCGCACGCGGTGACGGCGCTATGACGTATGCTACGCCTTGCGCACGGGCCACCCCCGACGAGTATAAAAGGCGCGCGCCATCCCTCAACGCCCCCAGATCATTCTTTCCCTCCTTCCCTCATCTCCCCCTCCCGGCGAGTCCATCGACGTACCGGCCCGCAAACTCCTTCACCCATATGATGCTGTCGACTCAAGGAATGCCACCTGCCCTCCGTCGCCTTCGTTCTCTACGGTCGTGTATCAGCGTATCGTCTACGTCCTAATCCTGCTCGTCGACGCGCACTTTACTGACATCGCCGCGGTGACGTAGGGTGACGACCGCCACGGTTTTGGTAATCAGAACGCCATATACAACCTCCTACAGCTTTTGGCAGACAGTCTCTGAAGGTCAAAGAGACCTGACGCTCATTGTTGAAGTTGTTGCGTGATGGACCATGCTACTGAAACTTCGACCTATGCAGAGGACCTCGGTCGAAAAGAATTGCTGAGCCTTAACCCGAACCAATGACCACGTTGCTCTTTCTATTGAATCCATTAGTCTCGTTCCGAGGAGACGTGATTGCGGCTTCGTTAGCCTACGGAATATTTATATTTCATCTGCAACAAGCCCGTGTGCATGTGCACCAACATCGAGATCTCTCACAACCCGTACAGAAGACGTTGCCTTTCGGACATTTTTCATTTCTCGATCTCCGTCGTCAGTCTTATTCGACCAGGATTCGTTCAAACGTTGGTGGCGTCCAACGGATGTGTCACACACGGACAGAAAAGGGTTGTGGTCATACACACAGTTCGAACCCATATGATCAGAGATGCCTCTCCTCTCCTCCACATGCAGTCGTCTCTCTCCGCAACCAGTCTTTCCTACGTCTGCTTCGAACCCCTTTCCGAGATTTCTTTCTGCTGTATAGCATCTAGTAACAAAGTCCGAAGACGTGTTGCCCGCTTAATCCTTGCATTCGTTCAAAGCCCTGTCCAGTTCCACACAGAATCATGTACCTCAGCTCTACATGCAGGCGAGGCTACAAGGAGATCCGAAAATACCAAGTCGAATGCATATATACGAGCGGACGCTGTTTCCGATTGCTATTAACTTCTGTGTACGAAATTACACCAACCACGACAGCACCTCGATATTACCAAGCAGACAAAACAGCAGCGGACAAGAAAGATGCTGTATCATTATGTTTCCAAACCTGTTTGAATTGATCAATCCTCAGCGAGACTTGCTCGAGTATAGTGCGGAGTTATTACTCTTGAACGCGCAAGAGCTGGTATATTTATATGTCGGTCTATTCTCTGGCGTGAGCTGTGTACGAGAGAGACCGAGCTATAACTTGCTGAATATCTATTCAATACTGTGGACAGATGTATGACGATGTATATTACACTGGAAATATATATTCCATTTTCTGCGACGATATTTTTGCCACCATTGCTTAACGGCTTACTTATGTAATCATCTCCCTCTTGCTCGGGCCATGTAACGAATCCTCGGTGATTGCAGCAAGACTAGTCATCTCTTGATATGTTGGATGAATTGTCGAGCGTTCTTCATCATGATCCTATGCGTCTGTACCGCGCGAAAAGAGATGCAGCCCATCGTCCGGTCACGTCGAAATATAGCATTCTTGGCTTCATCTCCTCTGGGACCTATGGACGTGTATACAAGGCGCAGAGTCTTGGTGACGATCAGAAGATTCACGCTATAAAGAAGTTCAAGCCTGACAAGGAGGGTGATGTGGTCACATATACTGGCATCAGTCAGAGTGCCATTCGGGAGATTGCGGTGAGTCGCCTGTAAAACGATTCTCTTCGCACTCACATCGAGACCTTCCAGCTCAATCGAGAAATAGACCATGATAATGTTGTGTCTCTCAAGGAGGTCATTTTGGAAGACAAGTCCATATACATGGTCTTTGAATACGCCGAGCATGATTTCTTGGTCCGTGCAATCCATCTGAATGACCCGTCTGCTCACGCAAAAATGCTTACAGAAAGTTATACACCATCATTCACAAACACTGCGTTGTTCCATCTCTACGCCCGTGTTGAAGTCCCTAATCTATCAGCTCTTCAACGGCCTTCTTTATCTTCATTCTTGCCATATATTACATCGAGATCTCAAACCCGCCAACATCCTCATCACCTCGGAGGGTGTAGTGAAAATCGGCGACTTGGGACTTGCTCGTCTTGTGTATGAGCCCCTTCAGCCACTCTTCGCTGGAGACAAGGTCGTCGTGACAATCTGGTATAGGGCGCCGGAGCTGCTCATGGGGGCGAAACACTACAACAAGGCGATCGATTGCTGGGCCGTCGGATGCGTTATGGCGGAACTAGCCAGCCTTCGGCCCATATTCAAGGGTGAAGAGGCCAAGCTAGATTCGAAGAAGAACGTGCCCTTTCAACGGGACCAGTTACTCAAGATATTTGAGGTTCTAGGAACGCCAGACGGTAAGTGCATCATGCGAAATCGGTACCATTTCTGACTGGATTGATTTTAGAAAAGGACTGGCGTGGATTGAGGAATATGCCAGAATTTCAGAACATGAAGCGATTGGACTAGTGAGTGGCCTTCCTCCATGTGCTCTGTCAGATTCTCATGTGATAATTAGCTTTCCCAATCACCTGCACGACTGGTGTCAGCCGCGCATACGTTCCACGCAAGGCTATGATCTTCTTCGACATCTGTTTGCATACGACCCAGACAAAAGGCTCACTGCAAGTGAAGCGCTACAGCATAAATGGTTTCACGAGGAGCCCCTACCAACATGGAAGTGCGTTTTCCCTGTTCTACCTGTCGAGCCGTTTGTTCAACAATTCTCAGCGCCTTTGAGTCTGTGTCACCCCATCAGATACCACCGCCTCGACGAATAACACAAGACGAAGGTCCATCATCGATGATCCCTATGGCTATGAATAATTCACACCCACATCAGCCTCTTATGGCGCCAGGCGCCCCGTTTGCCCAGCCCCAGACGCAGTCCAAGCCGGGGAGCTCGGCGAGCTTTGCTAGTCTAAGTGGAGGAGGTGGTGTTTACGTTGGCCAAGGGGCCAGTGGTAACGCATCAAACCCTCATGGTAGGAAGAAGGCGAGGCTTGTTTAGAGGCACCAATATACATCAAATGAAAAAGAAGCGCTAAGTGACGTAGGACTTCAATATGCACCCATCACTCGGGGTAGCCGGACGACGGTGCTGTTTTCGATACCTAACTTCAAGATGTGCGAGCGGGCTTCAACTTCCTGCCGCTGCGGCGGAATCAATGGGGAACTGTATATTGCAGGTGATAATAGATTTTTGAACATTTGCCAAGTTTTTTAACAGCCTTGAAAGATCTCAGGTGGGTCTGAGATGTCCGTATCCTTTCGCTACCTGAGTGCCACGGCCTGATGGTACGACAATGGCCCTGGTTGTAGGCTTGGCAGTCGGATTCTGGCTTTCGTAAACGGGCCCTGTAGCGGCATCGTCAATCGGAATATCCTCGTATCTTATCGCACAACGTGCACCACCAGCACTAACCTCCCTGGAATCGGAAACCACTTTCATCTTCTTCAGCTGAATCATGCTTCCACCCCACAAACACGATGGGCTTCGTTCTCGTCGCAATTCAACTACGTCGTCCGCTCACTTCGGTGCATCGTTGTGCGGCTAGATAACGCCTGAGCGCTTCAACAATGCCAGAACAACTATCATTATACACTTTTTCCCCACGAATTTCTTCACGCTTAAATCTCGTTTCCCTGCAGCTATCTTAGTTACGACACTCTCAAAGCGCCATGTCTTCTTCTTCTCGTTCAAACAGACATTCCTCGCACGATACATCGTATCGCTGCAGTCTGCTGATCACTTGATGAAGTCAGTCGAAGCGTGGTTTATCCTGGTGTGATAAATCAATGTTCTTCGCAATTCATTGATGCGCTGGATGGAGATATCGAACCTTCTTTGTCCTCGTGCTCGATCGCACGATTTTCGCCTAAGGGAAGGATGAACGCGACATTCGTATACAAGTCCATGCTCTACAGGCAAACAATAGTGGGACGGACGACGTCTAGGCTACTGATCACATTCGTCCATTTTTACGACGCGCTTTCACATGCCGGCTTCTTTCTATGCATCAATCGTCTCAACAACTGGCGGCTGTGGTCGTCATATCATCATCGTGGACCGCCAAGCACCGGTCTTCTCATCCATATGTTCTGATACCCAAAGCGTCACCGCCCCTTTCTGCTGGAAGTGATCCCATCCATTTGTATCCCGTATCTAAACCAATCTGCCGCATGCACCTCGTAGATTACGGAGCCGATACTCAGGTATATAAAGCTTCTCAAAGTAGGACAGTAATCCCAAGGTCGTCGAACTTCGCCTCGTCAGCATGTTCCTCCTGTCTTTTGCCCTCAGCTTTGCCTCTGTCGCTTTGGCTAGCCCTCACCATAAGAGAGCAGGTGAACTCGTTGTTGAGCTCTCAGGGCCCTCCGGCAGCGTGAACTCTGCAGACCTCGTTCTTACTGCGTCCATCACCAATACAGGCAGCGAGGATGTCAAAGTGCTCAAGTATGGCACGATCCTTGACGACCTTCCCACTCGTTCTTTCGTTGTGACCAACGATGCCACCCAATCCCAAGTGCCGTTCACCGGTGTCAAGGTTGGGTTTCCTTCTTATCTGCATCTTACGGCATCTGATTATCTTTGCTTCATGTACTAGTTGTCCGTGTCCATGGACAATAGTCCAGAAGCGGCGTACACTACTATTGCAAGTGGTCAGACCGTCAACGTCACTCATGATGGTAATTCCCCCAATGTCCGTATCATTGATAATGACCTGATATCTGGTTGTAAAGTTTCGGCCATCTACGACTTCGGAGAAACCGGAAAGTACACGTTCACTCCTATTTCTTCTTTCCGAGCTGCTGCTCCTGGTGTTTCGCTTGCGGACATCAGCAGTCTTTCCAAGGTGTCCGCAGACAGCAGTTCCATCGGAGTTGAAATTTCTAGTGTCACCAAGCGTGAACTGCAGTCCAAGCATGAAAGTCGTTCCAGCGATGTTCAGGTCCTCGACAAACGTGCTGTCGTTTCCTGCTCATCCTCTTCGGAGTCTAGCTTTATATCTGCAAGGTATGTGTGCAGTTTTCGTTTCCATTTCCCCTCATTCATCCCATTACAGTTACACTGAGGGCAAGGCACTTGCTTCTCTTAGCTCATCCTATGTCAGCTCCAACGGTGCGAGTGACAGCTTGTATCGATCCTACTTTGGCTCTACAGCCACATCAACGGTCATCCGTGTCTTGAACGCCGTTGCTTCTGAGTCGTCCTCCTCTCGCACGTAAGCTTCTAGGATTTCTTTGCAATGCTTTAGCTGATCTATATTTTGGCAGACTGAGTTGCACTGACGCATACAATGTTTGCGACGGTAACGTTATCGCGTATACCGTCATTTCTACCACCGATGTAGGTGATCCCTCGGGTTGTTTGGACCAATGTGCTTATATTCATTGCAACGCCTAGATTTATTTCTGCGATATCTTCTTTGACGAAGTTCCCAGCACTTCGCTATGCTCTGGGACAACTGTGGCTGCCCGTAACGTCCGTGGTGGTACCACTTTGCACGAGGTTAGACATTTTTGACTTCCTATGCCAAACGTTCCTGACCATTTCAACCACTTCAGCTCACACACGCTGTTGCTGACACTGATGATATCACCTACGGCTGTTCTGCTGACCAGGCACTTTCCGATTCCCAATCAGCCATCAATGCTGATAACTACAACGTAAGATACCTTTCTGTACTACTGGGAAGTACGCACGCTTAAAGGAGACCATTAGTGCTTCACTACCCAAGTCTATCAAAACGAGGAATGTTGATCAACAATTGTTTCGTCTTCATTGGCTGCTCGGGGGTACGCGATACGAGAATCAATCCAGTGGACAGTTTTCAACGATGAGATGGGTCTTTATTACACGAATCATATCTACATATTAGATGAATGGGTAACGTTCCTCAAATTCCGCTTTTGTCATCTCCTCTCCGTATTTCTGGAAAAACCTAGTGATTTTAGTATTCAGTTCGTGAAGCGTCATAGGTACGGTGCATTGTATCGAGTGATGCTCTGTGTGTTCGTGCAGACAAACAAGATCCGGTGGAAGTTTTGTGCCTGAAAAGGTGTAAACAGGACGGCTTGTAGGATTGACTGTCATACCTTCCGGTAGGCGATATATTACACTTTTTGTATTGTGGAAGACACGAACAAGTTCTTGTAAGAAAGCACCATTAGGCCGCACAGATGCACCGTTAGGACCTTGCAACGGATGTTACGCCAGTGTCACCACAGAAGGTTGCGACATACCTTCAAACATAGGGCCTAGCTTAGGATGAACCAGGCCATCCTCCTGTACGCACAGATCACAAGAAGTACTTCCCAACTTGATTCGTTTTTTGTAGTCCCGCAATATAACATCCCTCGAGTTGTTTATCCGGAAGAGTTCGCATGGTATGTGATCATATCGCCCAAGAAGAGGCTTGTAAAAAGAGGACCTTGTAGGTTTGGTCGTGTACGATTTTAATCGAATGAACAAGGGAGCGAGCGGAATGCTTGGTATGTCCTTGTCGTTATCATGGCGAGAGATGAAATGTTTTTTGACTGTCCCGGAATGCCTAGGTGCTGACTAAACTCCCGCACTGTGAAGTCTATGCCTGGGGCCCGGACCATGCGACTATACTCAAGTCGTCACTCTGACCTTCAGTAAAGATTTAACTTTATTTGTCTCATATCATGGAGGCGGACAATGATATACAATAGCTCGGAGCATTACTCGTGTTTTCATTTTGGCATTTCATTGCTGCATTTCCGGGCCAGTGTAGTGACAGTGTCTACTGTCGTTGCATTCATCATTAAGCATACTGAGTACTGGGAAGGACGATGATAAATCCTAGATGTTAGCCTTCCTGGTAAATACATGTCATCCCAGGATGTGTAGTGTTGGATAAGCTTTCTATGCGAAGGTGCATGCGAGAGGTAAGATTGGTCTTCACAGAACATACGAGACTGAGGGGACGAGGAAAAAGTCAGAATATTACTCATGTATAGAGATGGTAAAACGTACATGAAAATAGGGAAGAACACTGGAATCTAACAAAAATCAGCATAAGAAGAGGTGACATGGGTTCAAATTGGCACTTACATCTGCAACAAGAGATGCTAACAGGGGTGGCACATATAGGACTAGAGACTACAGTGAATACAATCCTCGTAATGAAGGTCGCCATAACGTACAAGAGATTATCTAGGGATGGAGTTTAAAGGATGTACGGGCATCGGAGGGAAGAGGTAGTTGACTCACCAAGTAGATCCTTGCGCCATCGCGTCGTAGTGAATCGAAAACTTCGCTTTGATACCGGCGCGGGTTTTCGAGAGCATTGTAGAAGGAGATAAAAATCACAAGGACATTGAATAGCAGCTGTTTTCAATTAGCATATGCACACTTCCTGTACAACGGGCTCACTAAGATACCCAGCGCGGAAGGTATTGTCTTCAGGTACCCTGGCAACTGTGCAAACCATGACTTCGGGTGGCACTAGCACGACTGGGGGAAAGCATTAGTAGTCAATCATCTAGAAGTTGAGATGGCAATTACTTCGTGTCCTTCAAAAGGATCGGAACCGTTATGGCAGCAAAAATAAATGCGCCTGTTATAAAGGCAGCGTACACGATGGGCAGTACCCTGCGAACAATCGGCTTGTGATTCCACAGTGGATAGGCACGCATCATGATGAAGACTGCATTTAATGTTAGTCACAAATGTTCCAGTGATCAGGGCGTGTGTCCAACATTGCATAATGCTAGCCAAAACAATCGCAGACATAGTGAATAGCCAGAACATTGTCGCGCAACTGCAGACATATTATTTGACAATACCATTTGGGCCAGTGCACGTAAAGCTCACTCCTAGTTCTGACATCAGTGTCAGTTCGTTATGATGCGTGAAGCACTGACCATATTAGCGTTGGTTCCTCTCAATCCACTGAATACTACATCAAGACGAGTTAGCGAGAGCAAGGGGATGAAACATGTTCACGAGCCATAAGCCGCATATAGCATCACCGCCTCCATGAAGTAACGGTTCATTATATAGACAACTTTTGTTAGGATCTGTCTATTGAGAGGCCTCCACATTGTTGCGACTTCTTCATCGAGGGTCAGGCAATGGTCCCACAAGATCAAAATAGTCGCCGCAGCTATGTTGTCGTTAGATCCTGCTATATGAAGCTAGCAGCAGGCTACAGCAGCGTACGTGGCGTATACTTTGCGAGTAATAATTGGCCAACGGAAGCGATAGACATCAGACCTGGTGTGGATGAGGGGAGGTGCATGAATTCCGTCCAGTTATAAAGACCTGTGAAACATATCAGGCCATCAAGGACAGAAGTCAGTTCCCCGTATTATGATGAAAGAACTTGAAGTCCAGGTACAGATATCAGTATGGTACTTATGGTGGTGTCTCGGCGAGATCAGATAGATATGGCCTACTGAACGTTGGCGGGAGAGAAATGACAGATGGAGGGCGTGTGACCTACAAAAGATTTATGAGCGTATCAGACGGGGCATAACTTGATGTACACACACCATTCATGAACCAATGGCATTTGATGCCGATGCGTTTTCGTCTCGGTAATTTTATCAGCAGTACAGATTGAAGGTTGAGAGGCATCTTCCAAACAAAGGATTGGAACTTCGACTGTTGATCTGCCGTGGAACATATTTGACTGGTCAATATAAAACAGACAAGCAGACCATAGATCTTGTCTTCACCTGCTACTTCAAGCGCATGAAACCAAGTATCTCACCGCAACACGGTACCATCAGGAACGCAGGACATAGGCAGCACTAAACCTTGTCCTCACTATCCACTCTAGTCAATCCCTTTCAGCGTGGTCCGTCAATGATGTTTACTCAGAATTGATGCAGTTTGATGCAGGCCGGATCCACGCGAGAGTAGAACTGCCGCAAAATAGATGAGAATAACAGAATGAAGGCGAAAATACTGAAGAGAGCATACATGAAGAGTTCGGATTACATCTCGTGTAGATGAAGTGCAGACGGTCTTAAAAATTTAAGCATCAAGCTAAGACTAAGATGGGCGCTTACCACTTGACATTCCCATTGAGATGCATTCCTTATACAGACTCGTTTATTGCGACAGACCCGATAACACATTTAATTTCACCGGCCATTACAATGGAAAGCTGATAGATTACGGCTAAAAATAAAGTTGAAAATCAAAATCATGCACTAGGTCAAATCCACATCACCCGGCTAGCTCCACAGGGGCCCCACCGGAGGTATCTGATCTATTTGAATGCCTCCCTCACCTCATCGGCCATCATTTCTGCGGTAATAGCTGATCATCGAGTGATTTTCCAGGTTTGTATAACGAGGAAGGTTTCACACTGAAACCGGGGGCGGAGGGATACGAAGGGCTGCTATAGTAAGGCTTCGCGAGAGAGAATACGGTAGTTGTATGCGTGGTGAAAGCAGATTGTTGCTGAGGTACAAACACAAAGGACTGAGAATGCGCCTCCGTCTGTACTTGGGTTGGCCGAACAAAGATGGGTCAGAACTGGGAAAAGCTGATACAGGCGCTGCTGTTGATGTTTTCCCAAATGCCCATCGCTGGCCACCGAATGGTGCGTCAAGCGCGAACGATGTAAGGTAGGGTTTCCCGAACGCATTGGTATGAGCTGGTCGTTGAAGGAGTAGTCGCATATTCGCAGCTGCAGACGTACTGGATGGTTGTGACACGAAAACTGAGAATATTTCTCCATTTCCTCCGGTGCCGGAGCCTCCGACAGGCCCAAAGGAGCTCGCTCCACCTCCTGCATACGAATTGAGGGAGCCAGTCCCTGGTTTGTTCACCGATGCTTGGCTAACAGCAAATGGTTGAACATTTTTCTGGGACAAGGATAATCTCATGCCTGATGGGTGCAAAGGCTGATAATGGCCATAGAGGTTCGTCAGACCTTTCGCTAAGGATTCCTGACTGTGGTTTGTAAGGCAAGCGTTTGAGTCCGTCAGATCGAGAGCTTGCACGAGAGGTATGTTAGGAGGATCTGATGCACCTATTTTTCTGCTATTTCATGACGAATCTACAGAGAACGTTAGTACAAGAGTATATCACACTAGGACGGAGATGACGCACCTCCGAAGTTCGAACTCCAGTAACGTTAATTCCTGCGATTATCACCAAAACGGCATGTCCCCTCCAGAAAGTACAAACGGTCTGAAGGAGTGTGTTTGAGTCCAAAAAGCGCGTTTTGAAAGAGAAAGAGCCCAACTGACCACTGTGTTGATAGAAGCATCGGGAAAGACCGAATCAATTCCCAAATACGACTGAGCTTCTTTCACGGCGTTTTTTGCAGCATTTCCAAATGAACCCTCATCCTATGTAATTTTCCCCACCCCTCGCAGAGATGAATTTACTATCATAACAATAATATATGGATATCTACTAGATATCTACAGCAACTTGATACAAAATAGGAGGATTGAAAAAAGTGTGCTCCGACAGAACGCGAGAACTGAACCCGCTTACTGAGCTCTCGGAGTCATCACCACAGGAAGATTCGGCCGGGTTGTTACGAAATGGTCAAGAATACCAAGCGGCCAAGCAGCGCTATCAAATCCTTCTGCAAAACGCATATCAAACTTCTGCACCAGTAGACTTGTCAGCATCATCATTTCCTGCATAGCCAACTTCTTCCCAACACAGTTCGCAGGACCAGATGAAAAGGGAATAAATGCGTTAAGGTTGTGATTCTCTGAGAAGCCAGAGCTCGTGATCCATCTTTCAGGAACGAACTTGTCAGGGAAGGGAGAGAAATACTGGGGATTACGATGGATGGTATAAGGTGGGATGTAGACTTGTGTGCCTCCAGGCAAGAGACTTTTAAACTCGCATTGAGCATAGAGAACCATCGAGTCGTGAACGACTTACTGGCCAAAGACGACTTTCCCATGTGAACCCCTCGGTACTTCGCGTGGACCATTCGTAGGTAATGGTGGAAACAGCCTCAGCGTCTCGTTGCTGTGAGCTAGGTCAGAGAAGACATATCAGATCTCGACAAATAGACGTACATGCAGGCTCTCAGATAGGGAAGCTCAGAATGCTTTGATACATCCAAAGCGTTCGCACCGTCGGGGAACACGGTGTCTATCTCATGCTGTAAACGCTTGAGACATTCATGATCCGACAAGAGACACCAGAACATGCAACTCATTGCTGAAGAACTGGTGTCTGCTCCAGCTACGATCGCCAACAGTCCGTCGGCGACGACATCATTCAAGGGCGGCTTAAATTTCTCAATATCTTCTTCATCCATCTGCAGAATACATCAGTAAGCTCACACAATGAGAGAAATGACAGTCTTTTACTAGATGATACCATAAATCCTTCGTCTTCGAACCACCTTGTACTCGATTGGTGGCACAACGTATTGCGTACGGCCTCATCCCCGCAAATGTCTTCGAGAGGAGCGAAACTGTGAACACAGTGGCTTGGTATGCCCATGGAATATGGCAGACCGCGGATATGACTCTAAAAATTACGTTCACAACGTTAACCAGAAATGACCACAACCTACCTCCAGTAAATTTCCAGCATGTCGAAGATCCCGTCACCCTGGCCGTCAGTTGCCATCAATTCTGAACCGCCTCCGAACCTATTCGTTACTAGCGTCAGGCACCACGGTCTGGTATCATTTGAGGTACGGTACTCACGCCATATCTCCCATGAAGTCCACGCTGGAATCGGTCAATACGCGCCAGGACGTCGGAAGGGAAGAAACTCACGTAAAATAGTTCAGCCATGGAACCAAGTCTAGAGGCTCAGAATTCAGGTCTTTGATTTTTTCCGTTAGTTGGGTCGCTCTCTCTGAGATATGGACCTCGTAGTCTTTAAGCGCCTGGGCGTTTAAGCCTCTGGACCAGCGTCGTCGTCTACTGGCATGCGAAGCGCCAGTCAATAGTATGAGACTAGTGGATCCAGGAGGAGGTACGTGTCGGCATGTATAATCTGGTTGTGCCGTGGTAATTAGGCAAAGCAGCATTTACCCAGGGTCGAGACTCACAGATTCCTTTCGGAAGTCCTCCTGCCCCGAAGACTGCGTTAATTGATTGAACGTCTATGACCGACACTTCGTTGGGTCCTATCAGGAGTGGCTGTGAATATACATTTGAAAGAAGGAACGGGCGGACATACCGGTTCGGACTATGGGCCCGTACTCGTCATGGAGGTCCTTCCAATCGAGGTACTGATGTCCTTTCCAGCATATCCATGCGCCGTACAGCTTGGTGACCTTGTAAGGAATTGGGCCGGGAATCTTAGACAAAGGGTGGAAAGGAGACAGCCGGTGAGCGCAGATGGACAGACCCAACGAGACGAAGAAGAACATGTAGATGACGAAGAGGGAATTAACAGACCATGGTTGTCCGTTGAAGTAGAGCAATACCGGAGGCTCGAGTGACAGGAGCAGAAATGTCGTTATAGGTCTCGTCGGCTCAACCCTGTGGAAATACAAGTAGTTCACCTGTTCATTAATTAATATGAATTGCAAAATTATGAGCTCGACAAAGACCTACCACACCGAGAAAGCTTGCCAAAACGAGACTAATCATGTTGGGGGGGGGGGGGGAGAAAGCGGTGGGTCGTTCAGGATTTAAAGCGATGCGCCTTCGCAAAGGGGCAGGTGAGACCCAGTAGTACTTATATCAACACGGTAAACAGTTCCAGATGAGTATGACGACTCGTAGGTACCCTGTCACCATGAAGACTAAACCGGTTCAAATGCCTGATGTTATCGTTTTGATGAAGCTGGGAACATATGACTAGGTTAGCTCCGGTGTGCAGCAAAAACGCAGCATGATTGCGCACATAACTTTGATTAGCCGACGGCCTCGGCAATATTGAACTTGAAGGTTATCGAGCCGCATGCGCAGGCACTACTTAGTACTAGTAGCATTGCTAGTGGATGAATTAATTAACTGCTGGCCCGACGGCATACTAGCTTGACACACTTGATTATGAACCCCAGTAGTCGAGATTTATCCACATACTTATCTTGAACGAAAATAGTTGTTACGGGAATGTGATTCGGATCGAGGGTCAAAGCAAAACATATCACCTTGACCCTTTTAGGCACTATTTGGCAACGGACGTTTAGACCAAACTGTAGCTGCTTTATGTTTCGACGACCGTGTTCAGCTCTTGCCAAAACTTTAACTTCTCGGCCATTCCGTCATGTGTGCCCGACTCCAAAACAGAAACGTTTATATTCACACACGGATGTAGAAGAAACGTACGATTTTGGGACATACAGTGTTATCCTTCCCGAAGAACCTTTCGTATTCGGCGTATCCCATATAGCACCCAAACCGGTTCCGCCTTCGATTCGCGTTCCACCTTATGTCGGTAGCGGTCACGACGTTACACTGGATGATGATAGCATCATCACGCTTGGCGGCGAGGAAGAAGCACGCGTCAGACGCGCTGGGGCATTGGCAAGTAAAGTTCGAGAGTTTGCTGGTTCTCTCGTAAAGGTACGTTAGAGACGTCTCTTTTTGGTTTCATAGAGGTGATGGTTGTCTAGGTCGGGGTGACTACCAATGCCATCGACGCCGCGGTTCATGAATACATCGTCGCCCGCGGAGCCTATCCATCTCCACTGCGTTATAAGGGATTCCCAAAATCTTGTTGTACTAGGTACTTGGCATGCTTTATTGACCAGTTCATGCTGATTTTTTGCAGCATAAACAACGTTATCGCACATGGAATACCAGACGAGTTGGCTCTTCCACTGTATACTTGAAATGTTTCTCATTCCCTTCTAGCCGTCCTCTCGAAGACGGAGACATTATCAACATCGATATCACAGTATATTTGGACGGATATCACGGCGACACCTCAGAAACCTTCTTGGTCGGAGATGTAGTGGGTGTAGCTTTTTGTCTCGATGTCGTGGTGTAACCTATTTTCGATAGGACGCAGAGGGCCGTGTTCTTTGTGCGGTTACTTTCAACGCCCTGAGAGCAGGAATCTCCGCCTGCGGACCCGGAAAGCCATTCAAAGGCATAGGACAAGCGATACACTACTATCTAGCTGGCACTAGATCTCAGCTTGATATGGACTTCTGCATATCAGAACAATTTACTGGTCATGGAATCGGGACTGCGTTTCATGCCAAGCCCTGGATATTGCATTCTTGTAAGTCGCGTCATAAGTTCGGGCTGCTATAGTTAACAACTGGACAGACAACGAAGAACCCGGGATTATGAAACCAGGTCATTGTTTTACTATCGAGGTATGTCCTTATGGATACCATCTCTGAATGCTGTCCTGACCTATGCATTGAAGCCATCGATTATCCAGGGTACAGATCTAAAGGGATGGATTTTCCCGGACGGATGGGCGACTAGTACAACAGTGTGTATTCTCTTCACTAATGATACATCTTTTCGATTTACTTTATGCCAGAACTGCGCGCGCAGTGCTCAGGCCGAGCATATGATACTAATTACAGAATCCGGCGCAGACATTCTCACCCTCTAGCTCACGTACTAACATTTGAGGCCCACCGCATACGTACACCTGAGTGCTATATTTGCAGAGCACTGGTTTATTTTTAATCTGGCTAATTATGACTTTCTTGATCTAATATTGTTGTTCATACGGTCTAGTATTGCCTAGATTTACGCTATACATTGAGATTGTCCGTACTGCAGGGATAGACAGAAAAGCACCGGATGATTGTCCAGGAGATCCGAGATCGTACCTTGGGTACTTAGATTGAGACTATCAATTCCCTTGTACCGAAATGGGTTCAATCTGCATTCACACCGGGAAGATGAAAATTTTTGGCAAACCTGAATTTTGAGCATAAATGTAACATTTTAGGAGCTTCATTTGGGGGTCAACGAACTTCGCATTTTGGAGGATCTAAATCCCATGCCGCCCGCCAGAGATAAATTTCGGGAATACGCAAATTTTATGTAAATTTTCAGCCAAAATCGACCTCCCAAAACGTAACCTTATTGTGCGCATTCAGGTTTCCCTCAAATTCTCATCTGTCCGGTGTGATTGTGTTAGTCATCAGGTGTTCAGTAACATTGGATGTTGTAGGCGAGTTTCGAGAGAATCGGACGTTGTGGGACTTGTTGTGTCCGAATTCAAGAACGTATGCGGCTAGCTAGTTATTGACGCTACTCGGCTGTTGGGAACAGGATTGGTAAAAGATACATATTTTAGCAACGAATAGAAATAAAACATGGACCCAAAAGAATTACCAGGTAAATGAAAGCAGCAAACAGTTCCCACTCTTTTGATGAATGATCTCATAGGGAAAGGCCCGGCAAACTCCGAATATGATTACTGCACGATCCCAGCGTGATGGCCGAGTCTACCCAATATTGTACAAAGGACTCGGAACCATATATCAAGCGAAGTAGAGGTTAATTGTTATATCTATATCCATCCTCTCGCAGCGCCCCTTCCACCACCGTGCCCACGTTCCTTCTCTATCACAAACATTGCATCCCTCAGAGTTATCGTCGTCCGCGTATCGTCCTCAGCTACAGACTGCTGTGGTGTCGGCGGCTTTTTTGTGGGCACATATGGTCTTGACCACGAACTTGCTGCATTAGCTGCAGCAGTTCCCCCTGGAGTACTCGCCCCAGCGGGGTTTGGAGAGGCAGCGGCAGCAGCTTTTGGCCGAGGAGCAGGGGCACTAGCATTAGCCGCCGTCATCCAAGAGTATTTACCCCCAATGCCAGCAGCTTGACTAGCAACAGCGTTCGACATCTTTTTGCGCACGTCTTCTGACATGTTGCGAGCAGTGACTCCTGGTCCTTCCTTCTTCCTCTTCTTCTTCGTCCCGCCTTCTGTATCATCGTAGACCTCTGCTACAGCACTAGGACCTCCCGCTGCCTGTGCAGCAAGAGCAGCAGCATGTGCGGCAGCCATATCTGCCCTCTCCTTTCGTTCCCGGCGCACCTTCATCTCTTCTTCCCGTTCGACTTTTTCCAACGCAGCCAGTTGCTTCGCGACGTCGCTCCGAACGAGGATGCTCCACATAGGCGACCCATCCTCGTATAATGACGCGGGTCGATCAAATTGGGTGTCCGTGCGGTGATTGGCAGCTGCGACCATTTGTTCAACGAGGTCTTGTAGTCGCGCACGCAGAGCAAGAGCTAGGTAGTTGACTGAGTCGTCAGGTATTCGCTGTGACCTTGTGCTGGGTACCGACGGTGCGCATGGTGGCACCTAGATATCGAGTATCGAATGAAGGCTTGGCTGGTTGCTTGCGTGTACGGTCTTCGTATGAGCGGTAGGTAAGGTGTTGCTCATGCGACCGCTGTAACGATTCTTCTTCTGCCTTTGGAGGAGCAATGAGAATGATAGCAATTCAAGAGAATACGAGTCACACACTCTGAGATCTACACCAGCGCTGCCGAGAGCATCGTTCAGCGTAGCTATATCGGCAGTATCCATTCCTCCTCCTCCACTATTAGTAGACTGAGCGGGTGTTGCGGCGGCAGCCGCAGTTACAGGACGTGGAACCGTTGTTGTCGCTGCTTGAGATGCTTGTGGTGCAGCGGGAGCATAGGAAGGATAATGTGTTGCATATTGATAATGTGAATACGGTGAATAATGTTGGTACGGTGATTGAGCCCTAGGCAAAAATTGTCAAAGGAAGGGACCGAAGACAGGAAAGAATTTACTGTTGCGCCTGTGTTGTTTGGGCCTGTAGAGCAGGATCAATGGGAATGTCTAAGTCACGGACCAGTCAATTGGAATGGATGGGCCGTTTTCGGCAGTACACGAACGGGGTGTGGTCCATTGGGTGTAAGTAGTTGTCGTTGTCGTTGTCGGCGTTTGTGCAGCTGGCGGACTCGTCGCGTCGCCCTCGGATTTCATGGTGGTTGAATTGAGGAAACGCGTAACATAGTCACAGAACGTGACTGCAGCCCCTCGGTCCCGTTTTGGCGTGTCTTGTTTAGGAAATGACTCTCAGGTTTCCACCAACATGGTGTGTCGTTCTCCTTCGAGCGCGTTTTTTGGACTGAAACTGTGGATTTTAGGCTATTTGTACTTTCTTTTTGAAAGGAACATGCCGTTTTGGTGATAATTGTAGGAATGAACATCCTAAAAACGTAACTGGCGGATTTGGAAGTGCGTCGTCTCTGCAGTGTGGCATGCTCCGTACCAAAACTCCTCGTAGATTCATCATGGAATAGCACGAAAACAAGCGCATCAGATCCTCCTAGTCTACCCTTCACGTAAGATCACAACACAAACTAGAGAATTTTTCCTAACGAGTCACAGCCAGGAATCTATAACGAAAGATGTGACCATCAATGTCGACAAACCGTTATGGCCATTATCATCCTTTGGGCCCGCAAAACATGAACCTCTCCTCGTCACTGGCTTGGATGAATCACCGGAAGAACTGCGGGTTCAAGCAGTCAATGCACTGAGTTCCGGAAACGTCAATCAATATGTATGATATCGCTCCTTTTACTGTCAAACTATAGTATTTAACACCAGGTAGGTGCAATATGAATCACAGAAGATTGCTGCGGCAGAGCAGGTGTATGCGGTAGGTTCTCGTTCACATAGGTTCATCTTTCCGCTAACAGCAGTACAGAACATCCGGTCCAATCCTTTAGAAGCTTTCAAGACTGCCATGACAAACAGCCAAAATGGCGGTGCTCTCGCGAAATTTGCCAGTGGTTCTTCGCCGACGTCGACAAGCTCCGCATTTGGCTTATCGTCGACATCGACGACCTCTGCCTTTGGCCAATCGGCTTTTGGAAAGCCTGCGTTTGGCCAGCCAGCTTTTGGACAGTCACCATTTGGTCAGAAACCAGCGACTACATCTGCTTTTGGCCAGCCAGCAACTCAAACTTCGGCATTTGGACAACCTGCTGCCCAGACATCAGCATTTGGACAACCAGCCGCCCAAACGTCAGCTTTTGGCCAAGCGGCAACCCCGACATCCGCCTTCGGACAGCCCTCTGCATTCGGACAACCGTCATCTCAGACGTCCGCGTTCGGACAACGGGCTGCCCAGTCATCTGCCTTTGGAAATCCCCCTACTCAGACGTCTGCCTTCGGACAGCCAGCACCTAAGCCTCAGACTTCAGCATTTGGCCAACCAGCTCAGACATCGTCGTTTGCGCAACCATCACAAACCTCTGCATTCGGACAAACTACCCAGCCGACATCTGCGTTCGGCCAAACATCAGTGATCAAACCAGGGACTGGCGCCTTCAGTTCGTATGCAGGAGGCGGGGCGAGCGCCTTTGGCGGAGGCTCCAGTACCGGAGGAGGAGGAAGCGGAGGAGGCTTCTCGGCCTTCGCATCGCAGCCATCCAGTATGTCTGCAGCTGCAAGCAACGCGACCGCTACTCCTTCAACGAGCGCATTCGGCACAACAGCACCTCCTACCAGTGCATTCGGGAACCCTACCCCTACACCATCCGCATTTGGCAACACCCAGCAGTCGGCATTTGGCACCCCGTTCGGCGGCCAGCGTTCTGCATTCGGACAATCATCGACAGCAGCGCCTGTATCAGCCTTTCCCAGTTCTAACCCTTCTCCATTCGGGCCCAACTCGAATACGAGCGGAGGCGCATTTTCTCAGCCTCCCTCTGCCTTTGGGCCTGCTCAGCCTCAGCAATCTGCTTTCAGCCCACCTACCAGCGCCTCCACCACCACCGTCTTTCCTCCCGCGATGTCTTCGCAACCCTCCGTATCCATGTCCGCCCCTGATTTCAGCGCGAAATCATCCTCATTGTACAAACCCGGAAAATCACCCTATGATCAGCTCCTACCGCAGAATTATCTAGAGATGGTGTCCGAGGAGGCGAAGGAAGCATTCAAAGCGGACAAGTTCCAGTGGGGTAAGGTCCCTGACTGGATACCTCCGGTAGAGCTACGGTGATGTGGATTTTGTACATATTATAATGAATCTCGATCTGTATTTGTATTCACTTGCTGTAGTCACTGAAATATGACGCCGTTAATATGAGCCGGTCGCACTAAACGAGTTTGTTTAAGGCATCTCAATATGATCGACTGATACCAGTAAGTGCCCATCTTAGTCTCGGCTTGATGTTTAGACTGCTTCGCTTCGGGCCATTCATGCCTCATCTATCCAAAACGTACGCTCTATTCAATCCTTTTACCCTAGTTGTTATTCTCACTTGTTTCGGGGCAGTTCTGCTTTCACCTGCAGTCGAGTTTCGGAGGCTGTGCATGGTTTCCAAGTGATTATCGATTATCATTGGCGAACCACACAGGAAATGAAAGCTTCTAGCAATCGAGGCAGCAACTCGAACAAGATCCACGGTCTGTTCATCTGTCTACCGTTTACCACTGGCCAATCAAATGCGGTGCTGCACACGAAAGGTCCAAGGAAGTCATGACTCATGGAACTCTCTCCTACTCCCACTGCTGATAAAATCCCCGAAACAGAATCGCGGTTGCTCAGTTCAAATTTTGTCATTCCATGAACGATGTGCGTACATGGAGCTATGCCACGTCGATTTTGGGTCCAAATATTGGACGCGCGTCTCGTGGCTTCCCTTCAGATAACAGTGCCTGCTCATCAACGCGAAGATCAATTTGATCTTTTTCGCCATAAATGATGTCCTGGCCTACCTAGCTACGACTTCACTATGACAATTTCATTTAGCCCAAAACCCGATGTCCTTGATGGTCAATATGCTTCAAAAACCATATTAACAAGTACGATTACACCTTCGTTTCTACCCCTTTCTCCATGCTGGATCTAATATCTATCCCTTCCCTTGACCAGCTCTTGTTTGTAAAGTATACGCCGTGTACGTTGATGGGACTTGCTACTCTGACGTATCGGGATCTCACGACGACATAGCTGCGATGGCTGTTCTTCTTTGTGGGACCATTGCCTGACCCTCGATGAAGAAGTCACAACAATGTGGAAGCCTCTCAACAGGCAGATCCTAACAAAAGTCGTCTATATAATGAACCGTTACTTCATGGAGGCAGTGATGCTATATACGGCTTATGGTTCGTGAACGTTCTTCATCCCCCGGTCCTCTCGCTAACTCGTCTTGAATTCAGTATTCGCTGGATTTAGAGGCTGCCAGTGCTAGTATGGTCAGTGCTTCACGTTTCCGTAACGAACTGACACTGACATCAGAACTAGGAGTGAGCTTCATGTGCACCGACTCAAAGGGTATTGTCAAATAATATGTCTGCAGTTGCGCAAAAATATTCTGGTTAATCCCTATATCTTCGACTATCTTGGCTAGCATTTCGCAATGTTGGCTGCACTTTCATCATTGGAATATCTGTGACTGATTGCAACTGTAGTTTTCGTCATGAGGCGTGCCTATCAACTGTGGGATTACAAGCCGACTGTTCGCAGGATACTGCCCTTCGTGTTTGTTGCCTGCATAACAGGTGCATTCGTTTTATCTGTCATGATGGTTTTGACTCTTTTGAAAACACAAAGTAATTGATATTTGTTTCCGTAATGATTTATTTCTAAGGCTTTTTTCTAGTCAAACTACCACCTGAACTGATAGTTTGCGCAGTCACCGGGGTACCGAAGACAGTACCTTCCACGATAGGTATCTTGGTGAGCCCGTTATTCAGGAACCGTGCGTCTGCTGACTGAACACAGCTGTCATTTAATGTCCTTGTGATTTTGATCTCCTTCTACAATGCTCTCGAAAACCCACGCCGATATGAAAGCGAAGTTTTTGATTCACTGCGACGTGATGGCTCAAGGGTCTATTTGGTGAGCTGGCTACTTCTTCCTTCCGAGGTCTGTACATTTTAAACTTCATCATAGCTACTCTCCCGTACGTTATGACGACCTTGGTTGCAGGGATCGTATTCATTGTTATCTCTAGTCTTATGGATGCTGCTTCTGATAACGTCTCTTGTCGCAGAAGTAGGTGTCAGATTGAGCACATCCCACTCTCCGTCTGCTGATCCTCTACTATCAGATTGTAGTGTTCTTCCCTATGTTGATGTACGTATTTCCATCCCCGTCTGGGAACACGATGCTGACTTTTCCCTCAGTCTCATATCGTCTCTGAAGGCAAATCTTACTTCTCGGATGCACCTTCGCGTCGAAAGCCTGAGCTTATCCGACACTCTACGTCCTGTGGCGATATATACAGGACAGGAAGGCTATTCACATTTGGGATACATCTAGAATACAATTGCGCTTCTCAGTATTGTTGTTGACGATAAGAGACGCTGTCACCGCCTCAATGCGAATCACCGTATTCTGCCTGTGAGACCTTAAGTTTATCGTTTAAGTTCTCGGGCTGCTGAACTGCCTGCCGTTCGGCATCCCCAATGCATTTCGCACGATCATCAGATTCGGTCATGCTTGGTAATAAGTATCGCACTACAGCAGCCTAATTTTAGCCTCAACTCGAACGTGATCAAACCCAGGACTGGCGCCTTCAGTTCGTATGCAGGTGGCGAGGCGAGCGCCTTTGGATCAGTACTGGAAGGGGAGGAGGAGGCTTCTCAACTTTTGTACTGCAGCTTTCCAGTATGTCCGTAGCTGCGAACAACGCGACTGCTCCAACAACCAGTCCGGATTTAGCACCCAGTGTGTCAGCCAGCAATCTACATTCGGGAAGACATTGACAGCAGCACTTGTACCAGCCTTTCCCAGTTCTGATCCAGAACCAACTCGAACACAAACGGGGCGCATTTTCTCAGCCTCCCTCTGCCTTTGGGCCTCCTCAGCCTCAACAATCTGCTTTCAGTCCACCTACCGCTGCAGCTGCCGCTTCCGTCATCTTTCCTCCCGCGATGTCTTCCCAACCCTCCGTATCCATGTCCGCCCCCCCCGATTTCAGCACGAAATCATTTTCGTTGTACAAACCCGGAAGATCACCCTATGATCAGCTGCTACCGCAGAATTATCTAGAGATGGTGTCCGAGGAGGCGAAGGAAGCATTCAAAGCGGACAAGTTCCAGTGGGATAAGGTCCCTGACTGGATACCTCCGGCAGAGCTACGGTGATGTGGATTTTGTACATATTATAATGATTTTTGATCTATACTTGTAGTCACTCGCTATCGTCGCTAAAATAGGACGCCGTTAATATGAGCATTGCACTAAACGAGTTTGTTTAAGACATCCCAATATGATCAACTGGTAAGCGCTCATCTTGGTCTTGGCTTGACGTTTAGACTGCTTCGCTTCAGGCCATTCATGCCTCATCTATTCAAAATGTGCGCTCTATTCAATCCTTTCACCCTAGTTGTTATTCTCACTTGTTTTGGGACAGTTCGGCTTTCTCCTGGAGTCGGAGTTTCGGAGGCTGTGCATGATTTCCAAGTGATTATCATTGACGAACCACACGGGAAATGGAAGCTTCTAGCCATCGAAGCAGCGGCTCGAACAAGATCTACGGTCTGTTCATCTGTCTACCGTTTACCACTGGTCAATCGAATGCGGTGCTGCGTACGAAAAGTCCAGGGACGTCATGGAACTCCCTCCTACTCCTACTGCTGATAAAATCCCCGAACTAGAGTCGCTCGGTTCAAATCTTATCACCCCATGAGCGATGTGCGTACATCAAGCTATGCCACGTCAATCTTTGGTCTAAATATAAGGACGCGCACTTTGTGGCTCCTCTTCAGATAACAATGCCTGCTCATCAACGCGAAGACAGTATCTATTTGATCTTTGAGACACCGTCATAAAAGATCTGCTGGCCTGCCTAGCTACGATTTCGCTATAACAATTTTTTTTAGCCCAAAATGCGGTGTCCTTGATGGCTAATATGTTTCAAAGACCATTATAACAAGTCGGTTATGCCTTCGTTTCTACTCCTTTCTCTATGCTGGATCTAACATCTATCCCTTCCCTTCGCCAAATCTTGTTTGCGAAGTATACGCCGTGTACGTTAATGGGACTTCCCTCTCTGACGTATCGAAATCTCACGACGATATAGTTGCGATGGCTGCTCTTCTTTTATGGGACCATTGCCTGACTCTTGATGAAGAGGTCGCCACGATATGGAGACCTCTCAACGGGCAAATCCTAAAAAAGGTCATCTATGCAATGAACCGTTACTTCATGGAGACAGTAATGCTATATACGGTTTATGGCTCGTGAACATGTTTCATCTCCCTGCTCTCGCTAACTCGTCTTGAATGTAGTGTTCAGTGGACTGAGAGGAACTAACGCTAATATGGCCAGTGCTTCACGCATCGTAACGAATTGACGCTGATGTCAGAACTAGGAGTGAGCCTTATGTGTACTGACTAAAGGGTGTTATCATATAATATGTTTGCAGTTGCGCGAAAATGTTCTGGTTCCTCACTCTGTCTTCAACTGTTTTGGTTAGCGTTTCGCAATGTTGGTTGCACACTTTCATCATTGGAATATCCGTGACTGATAGTAACTGCAGTCTTCGTCATGATGCGTGCCTACCGACTGTGGGATCACAAGCCGACTGTTCGCAGGGTACTGCCCTTCGTGTTTGTTGCCTGCATAACGGGCGCACTCGTTTTATCTGTCATGACGGTTTTGACTTTTTTGAAAACACAAAGTAATCGCCATTTATTTCTTAATAATGACTGATTGCTAAAGCTTTTTCTAGTCGAACTACCACCTGAACTGATAGTCTGCGCAGTCACCGGAGTACCGAAGACAATACCTTCCACGATAGGTATCTTGGTGAGCCCGTTACTCAGGAACTGTGCATCTGCTGACTGAACACAGCTGTCATTTAATGTCCTTGTGATTTTGATCTCCTTCTACAATGCTCTCGAAAACCCGCGCCGATATGAAAGCGAAGTTTTTGATTCACTGCGACGTGATGGCTCAAGGATCTATTTAGTGAGCTCGCTACCTCTTCCTTCCGAGATCTATACATTTTTAAACTCTATCATAGCTTATTTCCCGTACGTTGTGACGACATTTGTTAACGAGGATTTTGTTCATTGTAATCTCTAGTCCTATATGTGCCACCCCTGATAGCATCTCTTGTTACGGATGTAAGTGCCAATCTGTACATCCCACCTCTCCATCTACTGATTTCTGCATAAGATTCTCGTGTTCTTCCCTATGTTGATGTACGTATTTCCATCTTCCCAGAGAACATAATACTGACAAAGTTTACCTCAGTCTCGCATCGTCCCTGAAGGTCAATCTAACTTCTCGGATGCAGCTTCGTGTCGAAAGCCTGAGCTTATCCGACACTCTACACCCTGTCGCGAGATATACGGTACAGGAAAGCTATTAACATTTGGGATACATCTAGAATACAATTGCGCTTCTCAGTATTGTTGTCGATGATAAGAGACACTGTCACCACCTCAATGTGAATCACCGTATTCTGCCTGTGAGACCTTGTGAGATTCCGAGTTTATCAACCCACCGCGTAGTATCCATCAGTTGTTCAGGAGCACCGTAATAAAACTTCCTTCCTTCCTCGGCTGCTGAACTGCCGTTCGGCATCCCCCTGCGCACGGCCATCAGATTAGGTCATGCTTTGTAATAAATTTCGCACACCTAATTTTAGCCTCAACTCGAACGTGATCAAACCTGAGAAGGGCACCACCGTCTTTCCTCTCGCGACGTCTTCCCGGCCTTCTGTATCCATGTCCGTCCCCAATTTCAGCTCAAAATCTTACTTGTTGTACAAAACTGAGAAATCACCCTACGACTGTTACCGCAGAATTGCCTAGATATGATGCCCGAGGAAGCGAAAAAAGCGTTCAAGGCGGACAAGTTCCAGTGGGCTGACTCCGGGATACCTCCGGTAGAGCTACGGTGATTATAATGATTTTTGATCTGTATTTGTAGTCACTCGCTATAGTCGCTGAAATAGGTCGCCGTTCATATAGGCCAGTCGCACTAAACGAGCTTGTTTAAGGCATCTCAATATGATTGACTGATACCAGTGAGCGCCCATCTTGGTCTTGGCTTGTTGTATAAGTTGCTTCGGGCCATTCAAAATGGAATCTGGACTCTTCATGTACGCTCTATTCAATACTTATGTCGTTATGATTCTCACTCATTTGGGGATAGTTCTGCTTTCACCCGGAGTCGGAGCTCTGGAGGCTGTGTATCGGTATTATTGACGAATCACGCAGGGAAAGCTTCTTGTATTCGAAGCAATGGCTCAAACAAGATCTCTGGCCTGTTCATCTGTTTTCCGTTGGTCAATTGAATGCGGTGCTGCCCACGGGGAAAAGTACAAGGCACCCTTCTACTCGGCCTGCTGCTGATAAAACCCCCCAAACAGAAACGGTCAGTTCAAATTTTGTCATACCATGAATGATGTGCGTCCATCGAAGGTATGTCGCGTAAATTTGGAATATAACACGCACTTTGTGGCTCCCCTTCAGATTCAATGCCTGCTCATCAACGCGGAGGTCATATTCGTTGATCTTCGACACACTGCCATAGAAGATGTGATGGGCTATCTAGCCACGACTTCGCTCCAACAGATTCTTTCAGCACCAAAACGCGGTGTCCTTGATGGCTGATATGTTTCAAAGATTATGATTATAGCAAGACAGTCACGCCTCGCATCATTCGTTTCTTCCCCTTGATTTACACTAGACTTAATGTCTCTCATCTCCGCCGGCCAAGGCTTATTCACAAAGTATACATCGGGTACGCTAATACTTGCTACTCTTCTTCCTTAAAACAAATTTCCTTCCTTCCTTCCTTCCTTATATATTTGGATCTTATGATGACACAGCTGGGGCGGCTGTGCTTAATTTATGGGACCATTGTCTGATTCTCGATGAAGAGCTCGCCACGATGTCACCTGATCCTAATCTTTCTGTTGACTTTGAGCTTCACTCGTTCTGCCTGACAAGCCTGTGTTCGGCCAAAACAGCTCAAGGTTTCTCTAGTGTGCGACAACACGAAGCTGTGCATCAACTCTGAGCTTGTTCCGACGAAAAAACCTTTGACTCAATCCCTTCGTGTGGGGAATGAGAGGCTCTTTCAATTGGTCCGGCAGTTCAAATGAGATCTCTGGTTTGCTCGTTAGTTTTACGCTGGCTAATCAAAATCTCATTTCGCACGATCCATGTGGATGAAAAGCGTGCGTACCTGATACTTCATATCTTCAGTACTTGAACAATTTCCCCAGAACGATTCTGCCTCTGCAACTTATGATACCCGCAAAAAATGATGCATCGGCGTGATCTTTCCATGACCAAGCTATCCCCTTTAAGTCTTCAATGCAAACGTAGGACACGCAATTTGTGGCTTCTCTTCAGATCCCAATATTTTCTCACCAAGAAATGCTTTATCAGTTTGACTATTTGATCTCGTCAAGACACCGCCGCTGCCATAGAATACCTAAGGACCCAGGTACAGGGAACCTCGGTCCAATAGCTTCTTTTTATCACAACACGGGGACTTGATTCTGTTCTTTATAGCATGAGACGTTTCACACATTTTCATAAATAGATGACTGTACCAGGATTCGTGAGTCTCCGTCCATCCGTGCTAGTCCTAATGTCCACCACCTCTATTGGCCAATTATTATTCACGAAGTATGCGCCGTGTACGTTAACACAGTTGCTACCTTTACATGACCTAACGATGACACAGTTATGGCAGCTGTTCTTATCTTATGGGACCATTGCACGACGTTCGACGAAGAAGTAGCGGTGATGTGGGGGTCTCTCAAAGGGCAGATCCTCACAAAAGTCATGTATGTAATGAACCGCTACTTCTCGGAAGCGATACTGTTATATACGGCTTCTGGTTCGTGAATATGTTTCCTGCAATCTACTCCCTGGCTAATTCTGACCATCCAGTGTTGAGCGGATTGAGCGGAACCACGGGACCTACGGTCAGTACCAGACCCTTCTGTGTTACTTAGTCTGATGCCGACATCATAAACCAGGAGTTAGCTTTACTTGCATGACTAAAAAAGACTGTCCAATAACTTGAACGTATCTGCAGCTGCGCGAGAATGATTTGGTTATTTACCATGTCTGCAACTGTGTTGGCTGGCATTCTACAGTGTTGGTTACCTGATCATTGTTCTCGTACTAAGATTTGTCGCTGACAGGAATACAGGTTATATCATGATGCGCGCCTATCGTCTATGGGATCGCAGGAATGCTATTCACAAAACATTAACCGTCGTATTTGTAGCCTGCATCATCGGGGCAACCATTTTTTCGGTTAGGACTGTCTTAATTGTTCTGAGGTCTCAAGGTAATCACTGATAGCCTCCTAAAGACCAGTCTCTAATACCTCTCCGTAGTGCAACTACCTCTCGACATAGAGGTTTGTGCCATTGGCTTGAATGTGCCCAAGACGATAGCTTACACAATGGGGCTCATGGCATGTGTCAGTGTTGTCAAGCAATGGGTCTTTTATTTATTTAAATCGCACAGCTGTTTTTCAACCTATTTGTGATTTTCATCACCCTTTACAACGCTCTGGAAATACCTCGTCGGTCTGAATACGAAATTTTTGATTCACTCTGGCACGACGGCGGTAGGCTTTACTTGGTAAGGTGCTGTTTCTCTGATATTCCAGAACGACGTGTCAATTCTCCCAGATAGCTTCTCGTGAGTTAACACCTCTGTACTTTGAATTGTTCACCTGATCCTCTGATCCAGTCCTCTGGATGCTACTTCTAATAGGCTCTGTTACTATACAAGTAAATCTCACATTTGATATGTTCTGTCTGTTCATATACTGAATTACTGTCAGATGCCTTCTTTCTTCCCCATTCTGATGTACGCATTGACATTTCTGCTTGAAAGCAAGATTATGACTCTTCCATCAGGCTCGTATGGTCTCTGAAGTCTAATATCGCCTCTCGAATGCACCTTCGCATCGAAAGTCTGAGACTTTCTTTCACCACACACATTGGACAGGACTGAGGTTAACATTTGGGAATATATCTGGAACATTGTCGTAATTCTTATGCTTAAGGGTGAATGGTGCGACAATAGATGTTATTGTGACAATGCAAAGTCATCGGTTCTCAGCTGGGATAGAATCGAACCAGATGTAATTCAGTCATGTTTGTATTGTAATCTGTCGTCCAAGTGGTCGAGAAAAGGCTGAACCACGTGCCGTCTTCTTTCGGCCTCCATGTCCTTCTCTGAATTGGCCGGATTTTCCACGCAAGCATTATTTTCTGTGGGTACGCACAGGCTAGCTTGGAATCGGCAAGCTGAACTCGGCCGGCGCTGGCCCGTATACTCGCTGGCCATCAAATTATATCATGCTTTGTAATAAGTATCGTCAGCCTACCTTTAGCCTTGTCAGGCTAAGTATCTCTGGTTAACTTCGTTCGGAGCCAACACGAACACAAGAAGAGACGCATTCTCTTCAGATTCTCTCGAGCTTCTACTACGTTTGGGTCTCCTCCACTTCAACAATCAGCTTTCATGCCGTCGTGGCCCCGTTTTACCTTTGGTATGATCTTGATTTTGAACTCTATTTGTAATCGTACTAGCCTATCGACTTTCAGTTCTTGCGATCGATTAGATATGATGCATTATTGGACAAAGCACACCATCAAATGACGCTGTATAATGAAGATATCTTAATAAAGTGAACTTGATGCGAAATATCAACTGGTAAGCGCCCATACAGTCGTTTTGGCCAGAACTTTCGTAGTTATCGGTGTACGATATCCAAATCGTATCCTTCGTATGCTCTCTTTTAAGTGCTTTTACCTGACTTTGGCTCTCATTTTGCGACGGCTCCTCTGGTGTGCGAACACGCGAAGCTGTGCATCAGTTCCGAGCTTGTTCCGGGTAATGTCAGACGGACCATAGACTCGATGCACATAGGCTTTCCTCCTTCACACAGGAAAAGAGGGTTCCTTTCAATTGGAGCAGTGGCAGTTCAAACAAGTTCTCACGTTTGCTCGCTAACTTTATGCTGGCCAATCAAGATGCTTACTTGGCGCAGGTGGACGTGGCTGATACTCCGCATCTTTGCTTGGACCACGCCCTTAAACTCGCTTCTGCACTTGCCACTGATAATATTCGTGAGAGCGATGCATCATCTTAAAATGTCTTCGGTCCATGACAGACGCGAGCCTATTCCAGGGAAACCTTCGGTCCGCATGTAGGACATAATGCCAGTATCTTCTCGTCAACGTAGACGTCCTATCTATCTGTTGGAATGAAGTCCTAGGTACAGGTACCAGTCTCTATTCTATGGCAGTGGACTTTGACGAGATTGAACGGTCAAACAACTTCTTTCATCACGAAACGGGGGGCCCGCTTCTGTCCTTGATGGCCTGATATGTTTCACGGATCTTTATAAATGAATGACTGAGGATTCACGAGTCTCCGCTCATCCGTGATAGTTCTAATGTCTACCTCCTCTGTTGGCCAATTATTATTCACAAAATATGTGCCGCGTACGTTAACCCAGTTTACTACCTTTACATACCGGGACTTAACGATGACATAGCTGCGGCAACTGTTCTTGTCTTATGGGACCATTGCCTGACGCTCGATGAAGAGCTAGCAATAATGTGGAAGTTTCCCAATGGACAGATCCTTACAAGGGCGGTCTATATCATGAACCGTTACTTCACGGAAATGGTAATGCTATATACGGCGTATGGTTCGTAATCATGTTTTAGTATCCCTGCCATCGCTGATTCGTCTCGAACCCAGTCTTCGCTGGATTGAAAGGACCCATAGCTAATAAGGTCGGTGTCTGGCGCTTCCGTGATGAACTGAAGCTAATTATAGGATTAGGAGTGAGCATTGCACGCACTGACCCAAAGAAAGACAGTCAAACAATGCGTTTACAGCTGTGCAAAAATGTTTTGGTTATTCACTTTGTCTGCAACGGTTTTAGCTAGCACTTTACAATGTTGGTTGCATAGTTTCATCGTTAGAATATTCATGACTAATTAAATACAGTTTTTATTATGCAGCGCGCCTATCAACTGTTGGACCACAAGCCGACTGTTCGCAAGTTTTTTCTTGCCATATTCGTTGCCTGCATTGCAGGCACATTCATTTTATCCGTCGAAACAGCTTTGACCCTTGTGAAGACACAAAGTAATCACCATTTATTTCATGATAATTGAAAAGCTAACGCCTTCCCTTAGTCGTTCTGCCCCCCAAGGAAGCAGTTTGCACAGTTTACGGAGTACCGAAGACAACACCCTCCCTGATGGGTACATTGGTGAGCCTATAATCCCATAAGTAGACATCTTCTGATTGAAGGCAGCTACTATTTAACCTCTTTGTAACATTAGTCTCCTTCTACAATGCTTTGGAAAGACCACGCCGTTATGAAAGTGAAGTTTTTGATTCACTCTGGCGCGATGGCGCAAAGATTTACTCGGTAAGCTTATTATTGTCTTCCTTCGACGTCAGTACATCCGTTCAACGAATCCATCCCAGATTGTCTCCCGTACGTTATGACACCGTTTGCTTCGGAGATCGTTTTCACTGTCATCCTTAGTTCTATGGACACTGCTTCTTATCAGCTCTGTTTTTGCAGAGGTAAGCTCCAGTTTGAGCACATCTCACCCCTACATCCACTGAATTTCTGTTAGATGACGGTGTTCTTCCCTATTTTGATGTATGTATTCTCATCTCCGCATGGGAGTAATACTGACAGTTCCTCAGCCTCGCATGGTCTGTGAAGGCTAATCTTACCTCTCGGATGCACCTTCGCATTGAAAGTCTGAGACTCTCCGACATCGCACATCCTATCACGATGTATACAGCACAGGAAGGTTAAAATTTGGCATATATCTGGAACAGTATTGCTCTTCTTAGTGCACTTAACGATTATCATACGTACAGCAATAATAGACGTTATTCAATTGTTCCCTGTAGAGGCCCGAACCAGCTGCTCTTCGACGTGTTCGCGCGACAATCCATCGTCTGCATGGTTGTGGAAGCAGGTTGGGCTACATGCTGTCATGTTGTCTGATAGGTACCGTGAGCGTCTCCAGCACGATGAACTGGCACCATTGTATGGGATGTTTTATGATCTCATGCACGTTCTCATTCAACTTCGGCCGAAGCACTTCGTTCTTGCGCCGCGTTATACCCACTTTCAGCACGTACGCAACGCTTGTGTGAAGTCCAATCCAGGGAAATTGTCGAAGAATCGAATTCCATTCCTTTCGATAAGCAGCCGCACGCAACTAATGCTATATTTTCGATCTTCATTTTATCGATCATGTCGTTTCTCTTCCGGATCCATCAATTCATGATTCCTCCTTCAAGATGCTTCATTGGGAGCTTGCCAGCCGTCCTACGTCCCTCTGAAGCTGTTTCTTTATGCACGTTGCCAAGAGGTTCCAGACAACGCATTCTTGCGTTTCTCGTGAACGCAAATTACGCCCTGTCACTTCTATTGAGAGAGATCGGCATGTGAACGGGTAGCGAAGGATCGCCATAAAACTTATCGCAGGTAATTGTATACTAGACCAAATCGAGATATTCAGCGTCATTCTTGTTTGCAGGGATTTCCTTCCTTTTTTCGTAGGTGGATTCTTTTCGAGCTGGCTGCTCCAGGGCTTCACATGTCCATCCACTGGGTATCTTCTGACCGTCCTAGAACAGAGATGTGCGGTGGATTATTCTCTAGAAAGCGGGCAATGATCTTTTAACTTCCCCATTCCGGAGCATCAAGAAGGAAAATCCCGAATGTTCACCTCCCATGATGCGCCGCAAGACTCCATCAGGATAAGCTGTAAAGCGCTTCCAATACGCCACCACCCGGACTTTAGCGCAGATTGTTCAGGGTAGAAAAAAACTGAATGGGTCCAGGTTGTTCGGACATGGTTATTTGTTGTTCAATAAAGATTTGATCTTCAGGTCCCAATGTCGATGACGAGAAAGGGCTCCGAAGTACTGCCGATCCCCGCATCATACGAGAACTTGGAAGCAGTCGGACATTACGGTGATGCACGTACATAGTAGGCTAGGGTCAGCAAGCCCGCCACCGCTTCGCATGATCGCCGCGTCAACGATAGACCACCTAATTGTATGTGAAGATTCACGTCGCACCACATAAGAACAAGTACGCGTTTTCTTGATGGCCGTCTATTAAGGGGGTGTACACGGTGCGCGTGTTGGCTGCCTGTTTAGCACGAGTTTAAGGAGACTTGTTTTATTTCAACCCTGAAACTGGACCTGCCCGCACTCCGACACGGAAATTATACGAATCATACCTCGATGTAAACATTGGTGGCGATGTAGGGGAGAACGACGCGTCTCCTTACGGGATAAGCAGCAAAGTTATGACGTGGAGGTCGAACGCAAGGCAGCTGTGGCGCCCTGAAACTTCTAACTACAACCGTGATAACGAAGTGTTCGAATTCGCTGGGGAACGTTATTCAATGATGCGGCGTCAGCGTTAGTCGTTCCAATGACATTTCAGCTGTAAGTCATCGAACTTTGTCTTTGTAAGTTAGCGTCGCGCTAAAACCATAGGCAGAACTGATTATGATGCTTTCTGGAAGGGACTACGATAACTGCGGCGAGAACTTGTTTCTGAGAAACCTGTCATTTATTCTAGGAACTGTGGCCCGATGAGGCACATTTAGTAAGTCACAAAGGTTGACTTTATGGGTCAAATGCGAGCCTCGGATGCTGCGGGAATTTCACAGATTTTCAGCATAGGTGGAGAAGTCTGGACGGCCCATGGGGCATAGATATATTTGTAAGGTTTAGAGAGAGAGAGGCGTCTTCCTTGGTCAAAAGTTATTGCATGGCATTAAGCCGCATGTAAATAACGACATCGTCCAAGTACACCATTTTAGATCGTTGAGCCTGCGAAGCTTGGGGAATGGGGTTGCACTGAAATTTTTTTCAATATTGTTCCATAAGCAGAATGCAGAGCATTGTCGGTTCGGTCTGTGGCGGAATTGATAAAGAATGATACCAGCGGGGGAACTCTTATAAACATGTCCGACTTTGGCGCCTACTAGCGATTGACCGAAAATTTGCAGTCCATGGTTCAATTGGTAAGGTACGAGATGCGTACGGCTGGGGAAAAGGTGCTAGAAGGATATTGTGAGTCTCGGCACCGATACGCGACATCCAAAAGCCAATTTAGCGAATCCAGAAAAGAAAATGCGTCGTGCGACCGTCCGTCCCGACTTGACGCCGACGGAGATGATCGGCCGCGAAATCATTTGTCCTTGTTTAATTCCGAAGCCGTTCTTTTCCGGTTCGGCACAGAGCTTTTGTTACGAGCGGCCATGTCGCAGGTTGTGGGCAATGTACGTCGCCTCTCCCGTCTCTTGGCTCATCGTTAACGTCAATTTACAGACTGCACTAGCGTATGTCCGAGTATGGCACCATGTTGACGCGACGGACCGCATCCTCGGGAAACTGGCGGAGCGAATTGCACTTGTTCTAATGGGAAAGCACAAGCCCATTTACGATCCTAGCGGTGTGTTAGGCGCGCCTTTCTCTCGGATGAAACTCTGACAGTACAAGTGGATTGCGGGGACTATGTCGTTATAACAAATTGCCTCAAGGTGAAGGTGACCGGACGCAAGCCCGAACAGTTTTTGTATAGAAAGCATTCGATGTACCCGGGAGGACTGAAGGAGACGCCGTACAAGGATATGATGGTGAAAAAGCCCGAAGAGGTGCGTCCGCTTTGCAAGAATTTGTCGGAGATGATTACTCAAGGTTTGTAGATCATTCGCCATGCCGTCTCTGGTATGTTGCCCAAAAACAAATTACGGGAGCGACGTCTGGAAAGACTACGAATATTTCCTGCGGGAGAAATGGGTATTTTGGAAGCAAATCTCTTGCGCAGTTGGGAAGATGGAACCCTCCCCAGTGACTGGAACCCGACCAAGCTTGTTGCAGGAAAGCCAAGGATTCTATTAGGTGGGCTGGTTGACAAATCTGCTTTTTACACGACACCGTAATGTTCCCTATGCTACATCTGAATTAATTTCGGTTGCATGGGATGCTGGCGATATCCGGGTGATTTCATCTGCGACCTCATTTTCATCTGCTCCTTCAGAGTCCTCTCTAGCCATGTTTTCTCCACCTACAACGGGCCCCGTCTCCCCTTCATCACCGTCTGTTTCATCATTCCATCCGTCAGGTACGTCTGGCTCCAGCAAATGAGCAACATGTTCTTGTAACAAGATACCTTCAACAGACATGAGTCAAAACATGCGTTACAACGGCAGAAGCTCACCAATGGCCATTAACGCCGTCCCGTCCATAAGTTTGTACATATCTCGCCTGGATACACCGATGAGACTTTTCGGTTTCTGGCCCCTCCTTCTCGACCTGGCTTCTTTGTCATCGGGTTCTTCTTCATCAGTCTCATCCTCCGCTGGTTGCTCGGCGTCTTGCGCGTGACAATCTTCATCTAAAGGGTTGCGATCATCGTTTGACTCTTCCCTTTTCGCTTTTTCAAGGCGTTTCATTTGTCGAGCTTTCCTTTCAAGCCGGTACGACTTTGAAGCGTTAAGTAATTGGCCTCGTTCGCTGTAATACAGACTTGCGAAATGATGTATACATTTCAGAAGGTCCTCCAATAAAAGAAATATGAATGTCGGTTCACTTCGGAATAGTAAAGAAAAAGGCATACGGATGAAGGCACCGAAAATGATGAAAAAACAGGGTCATTACCTCGAACAGTGTCCGAGATAGTCTGAGACGAAGGCGCAGGTACATCAACGTCGAGAAACGAAAAATCATCAGCAAATTTTCGGCGTTTCTCTGCCCGCTTCGTTTTCCTTTTTTTCAAAGGAATATGTTCCTCTTCGCCGCTTTCCAAAGCCTTCTGTTTTCCCTTTCCTTCCTCAGGTTCACTGGGACTAGAATTCCTCCGTCTTCGCTTCACCTGCCAACGTCCAGCTGCATCCCTGGCCGTCCAGTAGCCACGCGAGTCCCGGGCAGTATTTTTGTGAGATACGGGCCGTAGATTTCGATTCGTCTGCTCGACGCGAGAGCCGTCTGTATGAACACGTAGACTAGAAAAGTCGTATATCGTAGTCCGGCGACGAGGAGGCATGAGAAGAGAACGAAGCCTCGGGTTTATCCGAATCTCAATTTCGCAAATACTCAAAGTCTCGGGAAAGGCGTAGGCGCTCCTTTTGGCAAGACTTCTTGTCGTTTTCTTGGTTGAGCAAAATGGGAATCCGCGGCCCTGGTTGTTTGTCTTCTGGAACAAAGTTTGTATTCCGTCATCGATAACTCACGTGGCGTAGTATTCCGGCTCCGAAACCGATCAGTGATCATGAAATTCGGCTTGCTAATCAACAACTTGCACCAAAAAAATTCGATGAGTGTGGACCTCTCTTTGCTCGAAAAGTCGCTCCTGACAGGGAAATGGAATACCCAGATACCTGATTCCCAGGATCCCACGGTATCATTAGCCAAATCCGTGGTGGAAGGCCGGTTTCGCGATGCTCTCACGTCCCAACCCGCCAGAACATTTTTCACGGTCTCGCAGGACATCGAGAATGGTTCTTTGAGCGCAGTCATGGACACCAACACCTCTCTATTAACTGAATCCGGCACTGATCGGGAAATCTTACGTTTGATGATTGCAGTCGCCTGCCTTCATGCATTCATTCAGGCAAACTGGACGGGTCCGGATCTAGATGTTACTCCAGTTGAAATCCTCGATATACCTTCCGACGCATCATTTTCCGTATCGGAGGAGCGCCTAAACCGAAAATCCATTACCGAACTTGCGCACGGTGGAGAACCCGCATACCATCTTATCGAAGTAGCGCCGTTCCTACGCTTGGCACAAATTCTACTGGAGTTTCCTTTTGCATACTGCAAGACTTCGATATGGTGGCGCCTGCGCAGTCAACTGGTTCACCAGCAGGTGCTTGATGAACCCGTTTCCCTACCCTCGGACGCTCTTGGGTCCTTCGAAGACCTGGAGGCTTTGTATGCATCCGACCCGGAGCTTTTAGGGATGCTGTACCTCGAGCGAGGTTTACTACATCATCTACTTTCTCAGGATAAGTTAGCAGTGGAGTATTTCATTCGTGCAGGGCGGAGTACAGGACTCGAATACGAGCTGACAGGAGCACTTGGTAAACGGACCAAGTTCCAGCAAACTGACCTCAGCCAACTTGTCCTCCTTGCGGAGAGTCATCTTCCCGGAGACACTCCCGCCAACCCCACTGCTGAATCCAATATAGCGCAGGTTCCGGAAACATTGCCTCTTAATGATGACACGCTCCTTGAGCAAACACAGTTTACCTCGTCTGATCCATCCCAATCAGGTTCCCGGCTCCACCACCTCGATCCATCCTCGCAACCGGCATTACACCCTTTAGATCAGTGTATCCTTCTAGGCCTCTGCCTAAATGTCAAAAATACATCCCCCTTACACGGTCTAACGACGGAACAAATGTCCCCATATGTTGCCCGTGTCATATCTCACCCCAGAAATTGGACCGTCCACACGATGGCATTACTCCTCAGATCCCGCTTGGAGTCTACACGGACCAGGACTGTGGAACGTTCAGCCCTTCAACTTCAGGCCCTAGTGGACCAAACGCCCACTGCAGACTCCACCCTCTCCGAGAGACTCCTCTTCTTCCACTCCATCCTACTCCCAAGCAAGTGGGACATGGAGAGGGAACTCGCCCGGCGTTACATCAGCCTGGGCGTCGTCAAGTCCGCTCTGGAAATATTCGAGAGGCTCGAGATGTGGGAAGAAGTCGTCAGATGCTGGGTCACGATGGAACATCCAGAAAAAGGGCTTACCATCATCCGAGACCTTCTCGAAGGTCGCAAGGTTGAGTCCGAGGCTGTCACTAGCAGAGGAAAAACCACGTCTGACGATCGGAGAAAGGTACTCGACGCCACACGGGAAGCCAAACTGTGGTGCCTGCTAGGTGACCTCGAGCCTGAAAGGGCAGTGGCTCATTATGAGCGTGCCTGGGAGATTTCTAAACAGACGTCCGGGAGGGCCGTGCGTTCTTTGGGGGGATACTATTTCGCACGGGGAGAATATGAGAAGGCTATTGGTTACCTGAGGAAGGCTGTAGCGATACACCCACTCTTATCGCGCTCATGGTTCATCCTAGGATGCTCTTGCATGCGAGTGGAAGACTGGGAAGGTGCTAAGAACGCGTTTACCCGATGTGTCGCTATCGATGAAGAGGATGCGGAGAGCTGGAATAACTTGGCGACCATGTATCTCCGGATCGGTACCTCATCTTCTCAGAGTATCACCGATCAGGAAAAAGATGAAGATGCAGAGGTATGTCACATGTCAGAAAACATGGTCGAGTGCGAGCTAATTTTCTTATCCTTAAGCGACAGAATGCGTCATTCACTTACAAAAGCGAAGCCGCAAAGTCTATTCCATATGAAAATAAGATGCTTGCATTTAGGGCTCTTCAGCTAGGGTTGAAGCACAGTTATGACAATTGGCGGATGTGGTCGAATTACATGGTAGTCGCTATGGACGTGGGACAGATGGCAGAGGCCTGTAGAGCGCTCGGTCGTGTCGTCGAAGAGACTGTCGATAAGGCCGGAGCCAAATCTGTCGACGAGCAAGTCCTGGAGAGGCTAGTTGACGCAGTGACGAGAGCACCAGCAAATTTGGAAGATGCCGTGGAAGGCGGCGACATTCCAAACGCGACTATAAACCCCAACGAAGGCCACGGGTTACTTCGAAATGTGTTGATACTCTTCGAACGGACTATTCTACCGCGCGTCTCGTCTTCTCGAATCTTCAATGCTTATGCGAGACTGCTGACTTGGCAATCACGCTGGGAAGACGCTCTTAAGGCGTACCTCGATGGCTACCGGTGTGGCACGGCTGGAACTATGGAGAAGGGCGAGACAGATATCGACAAGTGGCGTGATGCCGTCACGGAGGTGGAAGAAATTGTAGACGTTTTGAGGAACTTCGGTCCGCGGGTGGATGGGTTCAAGTGGAGATTGCAGGCTCGCAGCCTTGTGCGGACATTCGTCGGCCGCAGTAAGGACTTTGAAGACGAGTCCGAGTGGAAGAGACTCAGCGAGTTGCTGGATGAGTTGCGTAAAGAGGAAGAGTAGTACTGTTCGTGCGTAGGCCAGTGTGGCCGATAGAAGTTAATTTTCTGTTGCTGATGCAGGGTGCAGACGACGGGGACCGTTTTATTTTATGTACAGTACAAGGTGAGATGCTCCATCGGCTATGCATTATCACCGCGTATGTTTACACCAAGGAACTCTTATAATACCTGATTAGGGCTATTTTCCGCTAGCACGGTTGTGGGCCGGCACCGCGCAAAATGAATCCACTTAGGTACAACCGGCGGCAATGCTGCCGCTTCCAAGCCGTACAACTAGTACATACTGCTTGTTCGGGCATTCTCCTCAATTTTCTACGTCTATCGTCGTTGAGTTCACATGCGTTTTTGTCACCATTCTTATGACACTGTCCCTTTGCAAATGGACGCGTCGCCACCTTCTATCACATCAGTAAGAATTGAACCCAATGGCACCTAGTAACCCGTACTACTTATCAATGACAGACCAAGTATACTACAGACTTCACCACTATCACAGATTTTCACTGCGGCCGCCGACGAAGTGTCTGTTGAGAGAAACTAATTTCTGACCCACTTTATCTGGATTACCCGCGGATTTAAATTTTGATCTTTACCAGATGGGACCAACTCCACACAGTGCATACAACATTTCGAACGGCGGTTTTAATTCTGCTCTTAATCGGGTACCTTCGTAGGTGCAACGGTGCACCTTCACATTCCGTGCTTGAATCCTGGGAACAAGTTCGGGAGTTACCTCAGCATATGCACAAGGACGTCGTATAACCCCATGGATTATCACGTCGTGTACCGTAGGTAGGAAGTACGAGTAAAGATTTTGTAGTCGAACTACAATGCATTGACGCATGATGAAGACGGATTAATACACGTGTCGGCATAGAAGTCTGAAGTGCGGAACGTAGACATAATAATACAGGGCTTATATGTAGGTCATGACGAGAATATGATAACGAATGTTCACTGCCAATTCAAATCTTGGGCCATTCGATTTAGAATCAGAGTCGTGACAATTTCTGTGACAATGTGGAGGCCGGATGGTTTGATAGTGAGCCGCGCATGGAAATCATCCTCCGGCGAACTGAGATCCCACGAAGCTAGGAGAGTCCGACCATCCATACACTAGAAAGGCAGCAAGCGCCCACATCAGAGGTGTGGTGACCACGGGAAAACGACATGACCTACCTCCATCCGTGTGTTGGACATTCTCCATTTATAATTATTCCCGCTCTGTGAGGTGAAATACCGGGACCTAGGGCATTGGTTACTGGCGCGTGAAAAAGGCACGAGCGAAGGCACGCACGAGCTCTTATCCCGCTCCTGACGCATGAGGTGGGACATTGGGAGGTTGAGGGGGTTGTTGCCGTAGACAATGTATCCAGGCGAAGTGCGAGGGCCAAAGTAGAAGAAGGAATTCGACGGGACCCATAATGGAGGCGTATTGCTGCGACCAGGGAGCTTCCCGCGTGAGTTTCATGACCAGCGTCGGGTACTGCGAGGCCTGTGATGCGCGATCAAAATTTCGGTACCGCGAAGAGCAGAATTTGCAACCGTACCAGGATCCTGTTAACGACAATCCCCATCACACGTTAAACTAGCGCTCAACGGTCAACGCGGCGAGAAAACACGCACAAGGTAAAGGCAGGGCGACCCTGGAGGTCTTCGAATCGAAAGCTGAAGGGGTCTGACCCAAACTGAAGGAGGACGACGGAAGACATGGGGGAAGGGGGGAAGAGATAAAGCAAGTGGAAAGTTTGTCGAGCCGTGATTTAACCATGATTATTGTTGTGGTCTCGAAAGCTCGAAGAAGGAATCTCGGAACGGATTGACTCCACGTGGAAGCACCGCCGGTGCAACTGCGCCACGTGTAGACCATGCCGCGTGGGCTCGCGTGGACGGTGAGATCAAATCGCAGATTTGTAGATTGAACCTTGATTTCAAGAGAATAATATCACGACACGAGATCGGCACTTGAAGGCCTCAAACGTCCAATGATCCTGCGCCACGACTACCCCGCGTGCACGAGAGGACAAAAAATGCCGGAAAATGGATCAGATTGCAATCTATTCATACTACGGTTCCACTGTATCCGCTCTTTCCGGCGAATGAACCTAGGCCGGAAATTTTGCAAAAAAAAGTATATCGATGTGACGACATAATTCTATGGACTCGCTGCGCGGACACATCGCAACCGTTCGAAATTGGTGCGGAACGCTACCGTTATGAAAATTGGGTCACAGGGGCAATGAGTAAGGGGAGATGGAACGTACAAAGAAAGTTCCTGATGGAGACTGAAGATTTCGGTACTTTAGTCGTACACTACAGAAGAGACGTTCGCTCTTATAAATATACCGCTGCGAACAGAATGCGTACCGTGGACGATGCCTGGAATCCTGTACGTTAGTCCCGGTTATGAAATGAGTACCATAAGAATCCCGCACCGTAGAATAGAGTCCACACAAGCACGAAGGTAAAGGCGTTATCCTGCCCGGGGTTCACGAGGTCTGCCACGCCTTGAGGCATGTACTTGGCTGGATTCCCTCGGCAATTGATGGTGTGAATGCAGAAGGACGTGAACAGAGTTGATACGAGGAACAGGGCGAAGCCAACCCAATTTTCGAGGCCAAGAATACCTGCGACAGCGCCGGCAAAGCAAGAAGAAAGGAATTTTATGGTCACGAGCGATGTATTTGCCTGCACATTGGGCCCGTAGATGAGCTGAGCAGCGGCTTCGGCGGATGTGGCCATGTTGTCGTTGTCGAGTCCAGCGTCGGATACGGAGAGCTCCGATTCAAACTCCGCCGGGCTCATCTGGCGTCACTGTGACTGTCACGTGTGGAGCGGCACACGTACCGGAACTGCTTACCGTCACTAGTCTCAGCGTCAGTTATGACTCTCAATAATGCCTCAGCAACCTCTGACAATATTGATTTTAATTCCAGCCGCTTTTTATCCAAATATCCACGACATACAATGCAAGAAGGGCGCCAGATCAAGGTCGGCATCCTAGGTGCAACGGGTACCGTAGGCCAGCGCTTTATCACGCTACTGGCTGTCCATCCCTGGTTCGTCATTGATGCCTTAGGTGCATCCTCTAGATCAGCCGGCAAGCCCTATTCAAAAGCTGCAAACTGGAAGCAGACCACACCTATACCCGCAACCATCCGAGATCTGATAGTCCACGAGTGCAAGCCGGAGTATTTTCTGAATTGTGCTATCGTCTTCTCCGGACTCGACGCAGATGTAGCGGGAGATATTGGTATGTCGTAAAACCTTATATGTCCATTCATTTATTAACAGCGCGTTACTAGAGGCCGCTTTCAGAGCGGCAGAATTTGCCGTCTTCTCCAATGCGAAAAACTTTCGCAGGGATCCTCATGTTCCCCTCATCGTTCCTTTCGTCAACCCCTCCCATCTTTCCATCATTCCTCAACAACGATCTCTTCATTCGCCACCACTAAAGAAGGGATTCATCGTTACTAATGCCAACTGCTCGACTACCGGTTGCGTTATACCCCTAGCTGCTCTCGAAAAGGCTTTCGGGCCAATCGAGTCACTTTTAGTCACCACAATGCAGGCCATATCCGGTGCCGGCTACCCTGGAGTTGCAAGTCTCGACATCATGGATAACGTCGTGCCTTATATCGGCAGCGAGGAGGAAAAGATGGAATGGGAGACGCTCAAAATTTTGGGCGGCATCGCAGACTCGGATGACGGTCTCAAAACATTTGACATGCACTCTCGTCACCCTCTGCGCGTATCGGCCTCTTGCAATCGTGTGCCTGTTATCGATGGACACACTGAATGCGTCTCCATCCGTTTCGCCCGGAGACCCCCGCCCAGTCCTCAGCAAGTGAGAGAGGCTCTCGCGGTGTTCAGCCCTGATGCCCAGGCTCTTGGTTGTCCCTCTGCACCACGACGAACCATTGTTGTACATGAAGAGCCAGATCGGCCTCAGCCACGGCTCGATCGGTATTATCAAGATGGTGCTGGAGTGTCGGTCGGACGTGTTCGACAGTGTCAGGTTTTGGATATCAAGTTTGTGGTGCTGGCAAATAATGTTTCCATTGGAGCCGCCACAAGCAGCATTATCAATGCGGAACTCGCCGTTCTAAAAGGGGTGATTTCGGGCTAGACTCAAGGGTGGAAGATATCTTTGAAGTCACGGTCGTGTGGAAAATCGGGAGAAGGATATAGAGGAGGATATGTAATTGTACCACCAAGTTACATTAGAGCTCTGCTCATGCATGAACACGTAGGCGCTGTAGTACAGACTCTTACGCGTTTGTACCATTATAGGTAGTAATATTGTTGCGTAAGTGGTGTCAATGCTTTATGCTGATCCGAGAAGATTGCACGCGAGCAACTCTACTTGGTACTTAGAACGCGTAATGCCACGCGATTTGACGTGACGTCTTGTAATGTCCATCAAGCTCGCATCGCGACGAAGTCTTCTCGTTTGACCGATACCGAGACAATGAGAATAAAATCTTATCCATTGTATGACGATATCCTAAATTAATGCTTCCCCCGCGAATTGTTCTCCATCTTGGCCCCAATGTGCCATCTACTCGGCTGAGATGGCGTTACCCACGACGTCGAGTTTCAAGACAGTAGCGTTGGCGGGTGGTGTTTTTTTTTCCAAAGCAAACAAAGCTTGAACCCACCTCTCTTCCGTATCTTTCACAGAGGACCTACATGCACCCTGCGCGTATCTACCATTTGAATCATGTGCTTGTAAACGCACCGAACGCGTCTCCATCCGTCTCGCCCGGAGACGTCCGCCCAATCCAAGGCAAACTCTCGCGGTACCCAACCCTGATGTCCAGGCTCTTGGTTGTTCTTGGCACCAATGAACTATTGCCGTACGTGAAGAGCCAGAAGGGCCTCAGCCACGGCTCGATCGATATTACCACAGTGTGCGGGTTATCAAGTTTGTGGTGGAAAATAATGTTTCCATTGGAACCGCTACAAGAACTCGGTGTTGAAAGGGGCGATCTCGGGCCAATGGTGGAAGATACGTTGGAGTCATGGTTGCCCTAGCAGTGGGAAAAATAGCATCTCGGGAGAAAAGAGAGTGGTACGACAGAACGTAGACGCTACAAACTTTTACACGTCTGTATCACTTTAGGCAGTAACATTGTTGGGTAAACGACGTAAATACTTACTGCTGATCCGGGGGAAATGCTGTCCCGTCGTCCGTGAGCAATTGCAGGCACACTTCTGTGCCTGTGGGTGGCGGTTGAACCTAGCGGATCGCTATTGGAGCCGTGTCTAGATTCTCGGCGGGACTCGGCCTAAATCCTCCAAAAGTTTAGCATTATTTTTCCAGCGGCCGATCGTTTTGGTCAATGTGCCCAGGGAGGGACCTGAAACGGAAATGGCTCGGGATCGATGGGAGTTTTTGCACCCGACGAAGATGACAAAGCATCAGCTCGGAGCGCCCAGCTTTTCCCAACAAGGAAAGGGCGCTCCCGACCGGCCGGCGACCATTAACGTTCCGATAACTTACATAATCGCTCTAAAGATTTTTCCGCAAAATTCCGACGGACCTGTCCGAAATGGCATCCACCTCTTCTCAACCACAACAGGATACTCTCAAGGCCGCCGTTTTTCAAAGACTACATCCGCGCGTTTACCTTGAACGATTCGTCGCCGAAAATGTCAGACCAGACGGACGCGATTTCGACGCGTGGCGTGATGTTTCTGTGAACGTTGGTGAATCACTTCCTCGTCAAGTTGACCAGGAAGGCTGGATTTCTTACTATTCACAGGCTCGGTCTCGACAGCAAATGGATCCGCACTCGTTCGCCTTGGAGACACAACTGTTGTGTGTGGTGTTAAAGCTGAACTTGCCGAACCAGAGCTGGATGCGCCAAACGTTGGGTTTTTGGGTGCGTCCGTAATTCGTCTTGGCCTGGATACGTTTCTCAATCGGCTCTGTTTCAGTCCCAAATTTGGATTTGCCTGCAATAAGTTCTCCCAAGTTCAAACCAGGTCCCCCGACCGAAGAGGCACAGGTGCTTTCGGACAGGTTGAATGAGGTTCTTGTCAGGTTGGTCTTACGATATTGAAGGGCCTTCGTCGTCATCTCATTTCTCCTCAGTTCTGGTATCATTCCTCTAGAGTCTCTCTGCATCCATCCAGGCAAATCCGTCTGGGTTCTTTACGTGGACGCAACATGCATAAACTACGACGGAAACGCATTCGATGCTACCCTCATCGCGATGGTCGCAGCTCTCAAAAACAGTACGCTTCCCTCCCCCCTTCCCCCAAAAAGCACCCGCTCACCCACTCTCTTTTTTTTTTCTTTCTTCTGTAGCCAAACTTCCTAAAGCGACGTACAACGAGGACATCGGGCTTACGACATGCTCTCGTAAGGTGATGATGCCTTTGCAAATTGAACGCCTTCCGATCGCATTGTCTTTTGGTGTCTTCGATTCGTGAGTGTTATTAGTTATCTCCATTCTCTCCTTCTCAACGGCAGATTAGGTCTCGAATCCTTCCGGACCCAACATCCTTCGAGGAACCTCTCCTCGATACCACGATATCGGTCGTAATCGACGAAAAAGGCCAGTTGATCTCCATATCGCAAGTAGGCACCGACACGCAAGACGCCCTTCTTACATGTACTTCTGCCGCTAGAAAGCGCCATGCCATTCTCACAAAACAAATATACAACTCATCATAGAAATTTCTGATATTCGATTTGATTTTTGGATGCGAGATTATCGAGGCATGACAAACGCGGTTCCGAATGGCAGTTCGCAGATTGAACATCACCTGAGACAAATATTTGATTGCGATAACGTAGGAACAATACCTTGACTATGCGTGCAACTGCTAGCGGCCCACGAACGTAAGATTGAGATAGGTATCAGGATGAGTATGTGGATAGCATTTCAAAATAACAGCCTCAAGTACCATTGCTCGCGTTGCTTCTTTCCTCCCGAGATATGTACGCTTCACTGACACCGATCATACCACCCAGTTATTCACCCCATTATTTGCACGGAAGGCGTTCCTGCGCTCATCATATTCGCCAGGTGTTCGGGCGTAATCATAAGTTATGAGAAGGACCCACTTTCCCGCTTCCATGTGACACCGACCATACTCGATATCCAGCTCTTACCCTGGAACGTGGGCCGTATGCATTGAAATCATAAACACCGAAGAGACCTTCATCTGATAGATCTTGCCCACTGCTGGGATCAGCGTGCACTCACATTCACGAGGTAGCTAGGGGACAGTGTAGATTTCGAGCATCCCTGAAATCCAATTCTATTCATCAAGTAGGGTATTTCATATGATTGGACTTCGGAACTGAACCGGAACATCGACAGTGAGTTTGTCCCAAGTCCTTGATTTCGAGACACGAATTTCACCTGAACATTCGACGTCGCAGGGGGCCGTTAATTACTTGTATAATACACACGTTTGAAAATGAGTTCACAACTTACGCTCTCACGCCGCAGAGAACATCTCGTCAATTCTTCGGACAAGATACAAGCGCTGGTTGCCACTTCTCCTTTAAGTGTTAAAATGCGAGTCAAACACGATTATTGGAACGTGCCCTCGTGTTTTCTCTCCTTCCTTTTCTTGATGCTTCCTTTCAACCCTGTCAGTGCTTTTCTGTCGTCCCCGGGAGGCCCTAATCTCCACTACCGCAATCTTTGTAATAACGGATGCGGCAGTCGCAGCCGAGATTTGGCAACGCGTATCTTGTTTCCGCTCCCCGTGGTTTTCCAGGACGCGATAGTCAACAAACTTCTGTGATGCAGAAAAGTTAGCTTCGAGATCTTCTGCTCTTCAAAAGTCAGGCTGATATGATCCAATGGGGACGACTTTACTTGCGTATTGGTCTGACACTGAGATGGACGGTTACCTGCCACAGATTGAGGAGTGACGTCGCCCTTGACATGCACACTTCCCCACGTCGGGTTTTCATGCCCGTGAACTGATGGCGCTACGAGATAAATGGGTTATCCAATTGGTTACTTTGAAGAGAAGTAAAACTTGATATACGGTATCCCGTTATTCACCTTGGCATGGGCCCTCTGATCTTTCTTCTCGGGTTATGCCTTCAGTACAACCCCATTAGCTTCAACCTAAGCTAGTCTTGTTCGAGCGCCATCTCGTTTTGTTCAATGATTGCGGTGAAAAGGTTCTATACCGCACCATGCCGTCAGATTGTCGGCATAAGTGAATAAACTCACGTACGTCTCAATTGCGCGGAATTTTGTTGTGCGCCATGGCTATTCAGTATTACCGTTTCCTGATCCCAGCAGCTTCAGTAGGTGGCGTATCAAACATTTGCTGAAGGGTTGTCTTATTATTCGCTAGAGCAGGAGATATGCGGTCCAATCTAAGTCCTATTTCCACTGGTTAGGAAATCAGGCATTATCTGTCTGACCGAGGGAGCCTTACGTCTGACTCCGCCCTTAATGGAATACCTACGAGGATCGACGCCGCCTAGAAAGAATTCCGGTTAATGAAGCACTGCATTGTAATAGATGCGCTTACCATTTACTGTTGACAGCCGCGTTCCTGATCTTCAATTTCACTGAATTGTTCCAAAAAGATTGGATATTCTTGACGTTTGACTGCGGCTTGACCTGAAGCTGGGAGCTAACCTTTGACTGAGGGTTTGATGGTCAATGCGAATAGTGTAGGAATTGACTCCACCACAATTTACTTGGGCGTTCGAAGTTCTTCGTCATTTGAATAGACATACTGCCATAATCAAGCCATAATACTTCACGCACGATCTTTCCGGGTGGTGACGACCCAGGTATACCGGAGGATCGTAGTACGGGTGTCGGATGTTGTCCACGGGAATCTGAGTATTCCGGCACACCGACTTGGTGAAGACCGGCTTGAAGTGTTAGCGCTAGTGGCAATTCCTTTGATCGCATGATTCCCTCGGAAAGACATCGGTACCATAATATGAGCGTATACATTGAGACCACGGGCACAGAATAACGAACCACGACAACGTCGAATGGGGTAGTCGGAGGTGGTCTCCTTTTCTGTGATTTCGATGTCACGCTAGTATTCAGTAAAACTAAACCAAGGTCCTTATCAGCCTCGAAGAAACTAAAGGTACCGTAATGAACGGACCAGCGTTTTTTTTGTGGCCAGCTCTGTACCCTCAAACTGAAGCGGAAAGATTAGTACACGAGATCCTGGATTCTCCCCCTGACATCCGCGGAAGGGCACCCACTAAGTTACAATTAGATGCGGGAAACCAGATGCATGGGAATTGACTCTGGCCTGCCAATACGGTGCTGTCAGGCGGTATGCGATCGTGGAGAGTGTGACATTGGCTTCGAAGAAGACCTGGTCGCTGGAAGGCTCTACAGAGGAATCCTGAGTAGCCTAGACAGAATTGATAACTTGCCAATAATACTACACCGATGATTATCAACATACCTCGTGTTCCAGTCTCCTGCTGGGTCAGATATAGCGAGACTGGAGCATGTGTCGGCGGTGTCGGCAGTGGTAAAACTGCTGAACCATCAGAGGACTCCTTGAGTAATCCTTCCAGTTGGCGGACATAAAGATCGTCCGGCCCAAACGTATGGCCATGCTTTACGACCGTATCCATCTCGGGAATGGATGTATATACTTGGGTACAATCTTGCAGCTGAATCTGATATGTTTACCCCGTAGATAGTGAGGGTCTGATCGGCCACCTGTGTGCAGGCGAGTCTGTGAGTCTGTAGTCAGTAATAGGTACGGGAACAAAGTAAAGGGTCTGACTGGATTAAACAAGGAGATCAACGATTCCGTCAACGGGAGACTAACCGATATTAGGCGCTAACATAACGGCCGAGTTCAGCGATTGGTACATATAATCATTACATAGCAGGAATCTTAGAATAGGGCCAGGTGCACGATGTTTGGAGTAATCGATTTTTTTCTTCGATCTTCAGAGGTCTCACACAAGACTTAATCAAACAAAGGCTCGGTCTCTTTCATTTCGTGGGCTGGGAGAAGCTTGCAACTGGCAAGCGCTTGCGCCTTCTACAAGTTCGCCGGGTAAAACGAATAGCACAGTTTTTGTAGGAACAAGGTCGGCATTGGCCAGAAGCAGCTGACAGTCAAGTAGAAGAGCCCGCTTGACTAGGCTTAGCGAAAAGAACCACGGAGGGACATTGGAGATAGGGTGATGATCCAGCATTCGCCAGGCAGCGTATACAGGTCGGCATCCAGAATAATTCCGAGATGTAGTGTGATTGGATGCTTTGGCTGCCTCCTACAGTGAACCGGCAGGAAATGTTTCTATTGCAGAGCTTCGAGAGTTATATTTCAAGAAAAATGCCAGTTAGGGCAGTCCATCATAACGAGTAGAGGAATCCATGAATCGAAGAAGAGAAATAATCTTTTGAATCAAGTTCGATGCCACTTCACAGGGGAATTGTGAGTTCATGTGTAGATGTTATGGACAGCAGCATACCTTTTAACTTTGGAATGCTCCTAATACATGAGTATTCATCAATAAAGGTAAGATACAGCAGGCACGCTCACACGACTAGGCCACATTCTTCATGATAGTTATAGATGTAAACTTCCACACTGCTAGACTAAGATAGCGGCGATGTCCACAGAGCCCTATATGGGACAGCGCAGTGGGCACGTCGAACCGCGAATAGAAAAGCAGATGCGGCAGCAGGGTATAACCGACGCTGATGGCCACATCATTACAAAGCCTGACATAATTTGATGGCCGCGAGACGGCACTGCGCCACATCGAATCGATTTGGGGGAAAACTCAGCGTGCCGATCCGAAGCCGGGCGCGCGCCTGTGCAGAAAATTCTGCTTGTCCCGCTTTTTCATATGAAATAACTTATCTTTTTTCAGTAAAAACTTGTGCATCTTAATTATAGAGCCAATTTCTACTATCAAGCCCCTCCAGAGATCCTGAATGCAACGATTATGCATCCCTGGGCTTCCATTCCATTAGTAATCGATAAATGGGCTTGATTAGGCAATGCAGTCGCGTGAGAGACATCCCACGCACCGTAGTTGAGCAACTGCCTGTGAACCGCTTGCATGCAAGAACAACGCAGGCTCTGGGGAGCTCCCGCCAAGGTTTGTCCGGATTTTAGCATATTTTAGGCCCCAAAAAAGCGAAATCTTTGTCCGTAGATAGCATATTTCAGACCCAAATTTTGAAGCCCTTGTCCGTAGTTAGCATATTTTAGGGCCCCGGGGCCTGGAGGAATGGCACATGGCAGAATCCCTGTAGTTGGAGAAGCACATAGCGAGGACTTATTGGGATCTGAAGGAAGGATGGAAGTGACACTGAAAGTTCATCCAGAAAATGCAAGGCAAAGGGTGCCGAAATTTGACCTAATTTGGCCCGTGGCGCGGACGGACCGGCAGAAGCCTTGTCCGAGTTAGCATATTTTAGGCGCCAATCTTTGCATATTTGAGGCCAAAAATCAGGGTTTTTGCCGGACAAACCTTGGCGGGAGCTTCCCGGGGCCTAACAATGCAAGAGTGAGAAGGCAGGAAAAGAAGCCATCAAAAAAACTAGTCTGAATCGGGTCCTCCTATTTTAGGAGTCGCCGACGGCGCGCCGACATCGGCCATCAAAGGCGTTTCCTACAGTGCTATCAATTACTTTTCGATGCTTAAAGTTATGTATTTGTCTTGCGTGATTTGTTCATCGGATAGGTAAGCGCGCTTGTCTCCGAATTCAGGCTTCTGTCTCATCAGTCGATCGCCCCAATGAAGCCACCTTCTGTGGCGTACACGGACCACCGGCTTCACAAAAGGGCTATTGGCTTTGGATAGCATGGTGATGGTATTATTATACAGATTATTCAAAGATATCCATTCTAAGAAAGGCAGACACATATCTGCTCTCCCACTCTATAGTTTGGCCTGCGATGGTTCCATTTTGCTGTGCACTCCAGAAGCTACGAGACGCTTCGTAGTGTCGCTCCAAATCTGTGGTGCAATTCGTAAGTAATAATATGCTCAATGAAATCAACGCACCTCCGTGCGAGCAATCAGAGTTTTCGAACCAATGGACATCGTCGTGTTGACTATCCGGAGTTCCTCGCCCCTACGTGCCATCAGCTTAGATATGTACAGCGCAGTATTATTGTTGGCAACTCACAAACCGGCTGGGGAATGGTACATCATGTTGATTGACTGTGAAACGGTATTGACTGGTCTCCCAGAGGCCAAGGTATAAGCCATTATTGCCAGAGTGGAACAACTGCAAAGCAGTTCAAACTCGACGATGGTGATCAAGGTGTCTATGTAGGCTCACACTGTCAACCAAGTAAGCAGAGCAACCCCCATGAATTGTCATGGCGCCGTTGACCATATCTAGTAAAAGTGCCTAAGAACAGTTTTGATTGCAGAGAAATACCATTACGCACCTTCGGTCACAACAAGCTTGCACACCACCTCTTCCTTCCTGCTTCGTTGGTTCTTCCGCTTTGGGTATCATAGACACCTCGGAAACAGTCATTCCCGACGTAAACGTGGCACCGAATCCGGTGGGTTCTCCTTCATCTGTCGTCATGCGAAAGATACGCATCGGAAACCCAACGATTCTCTTAATTTCGTCCGATACATTTCCAGCTATAGAGGAGACGTCGTCTGTACTAGAATTCGAGCTTGCCATGAAAAGATGATGAGGTTCATATCAAAAGTATGAAATGGTCGCTTTAAAGGAGCCGGGCCGGAGTAATGTCAAAAGCCGGAAACTGACATTCGTCACGAACATTTTCACGAGGTTTACTTGTCGTTTATACCAGGCTCCGATTGGACGTGCTGAAGACAGCCGTTTATTCGTAATAATGGACAGCGTGCAAACAGAAAGTGCCGTCGAACCACATCTCAGTACGTTCTTAGTACTTGTTGGTCTCTACAACACCATTAGCAAGAACATTTTCGCAGAAACTACGAACCTTCTTATCGACACAAATTTCCCTACATGTCAGGAACTAGACTCTCCTGGAACCATATCCACACCAGGACTCGTTATTTGACGAGCCGTTTTCTCCTCTTGAAGCTGGTCCGGCCCCGGCAGCGCTCATCGATGCACCTCCAATCCCAGGCCTCTTTTTCACCCCTTCGCTCCGTCTTCCCGCAGACCTCGCAGATTCCGTGATGAACTACTGCTTGGAAACCTTCTTCACGTCTGCCAACATCAATCAGATCATGCTCTTCTGTCCGCGCTCCCAGTGCGGACTCACCGTCCTCGGGTCTACCTCCCCTTCTCACTTCACTGCTCGATGTTCTATCCGACCTTCTCAGGCCTACGTTGCCCCCAGAAATCCACTCTTTACTCTTTCCGACTGTCCCTACGCGAGCTAGGCAGGCTATCATTAATCGGTACGATCCTGGTGAGGGGATCACAGCCCCATGTGGATCTTCTGAAGCGGTTTGGGGATGGTATTGTGGGTGTCAGCTTTGGCAGTGGGTGTGTCATGCAGTTCGCGTCTGGATTCGAAGGACCAGGCAGTATGGAGTGTACCTCCGGAGAGAAGTATCATCGTCATGTCAGGAGATGCGAGGTATAACTGGACTCATGGTATTGAGAAGAAGACTGCGGATTATGTGCAGAGTCCGGATATGTCGGCAGCGGATAGAGGTCGATGGGTGGAAAGGACGATGCGGGTGAGTATAACCTTTAGATGGCTGTTGCCAGGAGCAGAGGTTGTGGGTGGCGCTTAAGATATAGATCCCTCCAGGTAAAACCTTCAACTATGTGTAACCTGCAACTTATCATACTTATGATTTACTCGCCAGTTACCAAATGCCCTGATGTTATATAACGTCCTCAATGTCGACCAGCCTTTGACGAGCGGCGGCTACTATGTAATAACTGGAAACCCAATTGAACGCATGATCAATTCAGTCTGCTACTAGTGCACTTACAAAGTTAGATCCTCGCCACCCCTTCGACTGGACCTTTCTTTGTGAGATCCCGTTGAAGCTAGGATGGATTCCGAGACGGGCTAGTATCTTGACAGGCTGCACTACGCCGCTCACAACCGTATCGTCGCTCTTCGCATCAACACTTTGGACGACTCCACAAATGATAAAAGAACATCCAGAAGTGACAGGAAATGCTCCAGATGATGTCAAGCAGTGCCAGCGCGTCTTTCTTGCTGTCGGACAAACAAAAGGATTCGCGCATCAGATTCTTTCGGGACTGTCTATATCCCATGTTTCCCTTGACCCCTCGCCAGAGCAGTACACGAGGGACCAATCCAAAGTTACATGTTCGTTGACGGTGACTGAGGGTACGTCAGCGGTTCGTAAACCATAGATCATGATGGGTTTAACGAGGCGTTAGATATGCTGGACGCAATACCAGGATGCTTGCATGGAGGCTGCAGTGCATTTATAATCGATGCGCGAGTGTTTGTTCTCATGCCGTTGTTTTCTTTGTGCTGATATCGCTAAAGATGCTCTACACTTGGTCTGGTAGCCTATGTGCTGTGCAAGACCACCAGCTGCGATTGGGATAAGATCTACACAATTTCGCAGACTTTGGACGTGGTATATCACTCGCCAGCTTTATTGTAAGTTCTGATGACAAATGATTGATAAAATATGTGATAAATTTACATCGTCAACAGGGGAGATAAGCTGAACATTGTCAACACTAGCATGAGCGTCGGAGCGAGAACCATGTCAGTACGCACAGAGGTAAGGCTCGTCAAGTAGATCAACAGCAAACACCCTGACCAATCAATACAAAGATATGGAATACGACGCGCCGGTGCCTTGTGGCTTCAGGTGTTCATCTCAAGATGCTCCCATCATCGTCTCGAGCAAATATGTGAATTGTGTATCTCGTAGCATAGCCAGGGAAGAGTGTCGAAACAGTTACATGACGAAACATAGCACACCTAAAAAGATACGGAACGAGATTATGACAGAATAAACAATGATCAGTCGTATCTTGAACTTTTCTTCAGAGGCGGAGTACGTGACCGCGACCTAGAGCGCGACCGCCTTCCTCCACCACGACCACCACGACCGCCTCGTCGGCCCCAGCCTGTCTCACGAGGCGGAGGCGAATTCCCCCGGTCACCGCGCCTCGGAGGCGGCACACGGCTATCTTCCAAGTCCCTATCCCCAACCCCGCCACCACGTCCACCACCGCGCCCCCGAAGACCGTTCGAGTCGCCCCTCCAATGCCCGCCTCCTCCACGAACCATCACCGGACTTCCACCAATCCCTGGCCCTCCAGCTTTCCAGCCATTGAAAGGCGGCGCTCGTGTATTCGATTCGGGCGGCGCTACGCTTTTTGGGAGAAACACCGCAACCAAGAGGTAGTCGCCCGGAACGAAACGTAGCTCGTCGAGCGTTCGCTCCTCTCGTTCACGCTCTGTGGGCTCGCGGTTCTCTCCGTCGATGTCTTCGAGGAGACGTGGTGCGGTGCTGGTCAGTGATCCTGGTTCACCGAGGATGTCACGGGAGTAGACCTGGCCTAGGTCTTTTGAGGCAAAGCGGCCTTTGTTGCCTGGGTCGGCGTATACGGTACGGAAGGAGAAACGCGCGAGTGGGTGTCGGTATTCTTGAATCATGGGCGTGCTGTTACGGATAGTAGTCAGAACTTCTCGGAGAGTGGCGTCCTTCCTGCAATCATTAATTCACTACAGAAAAAAACATATAGATATAATTACGCACCAAGTGAATATCTGTTGTTCATCAGTGGTAGGAAGCGGGCCATCCTCAAACTGACCTATCCGGTGAAAGCTGCCGATTTTAATGAATGTTCGTATGAGGAAGGGTGCTGTCTGAAAAAATGGTTAGAAACCGAGAATATTACGACAGCATTCACCCACCTTTTCCCTAGATACGATAGGTTGACCGGCAGGTGTCGTCTCGTTCATGGTGAAGAAGGTTGGGTCTGGTATATTTCTGTCGCCAAATAGGGAAGCGTCCTAGGCTCGGAGCCAGACAATCAGATGACATAATCGTGCGGAGACTGAAATAAATGATGACGGATCGACTTTTAACAATTTTGAAAAATGGTGAGAAAAAATGAAAATGAACAAAAAGTGAAAAAGTGAAAAGAAGAAAAAAGCGAAAAAAATAAAATAAAACCTTTCAAAAAAAAGAAAAAAGAAAAGAAAAACGAAGAAAAAGAAAAGAAAGAAAGAAACGGAAATTTTTTGAAAAAAAATGAAAACAACGAAAAATGAAAAAAAAAGGATGAAAGAAAATGAAAAAATGAACAGTGAATAAATCTCAATGAACGAAAATAGTTTGGACCTTCCTACACATCAAAGCGCGTCTGTTCTCTCCAAACCTCTCTTCTCCACGCCATTGGAGATGGAGCGGATTGAGTACAGGCTCGAGGTGGGCAATAACTCTTTTTCGTTGTTTTCAAGAATGCCGAAATAGCAATAAATTTCTCACGCCCGATTCCGTGTGAGCAAAAAAGACTCAAGCGAGAGATAAGCACCTTATCGAGAGTATAAATGGTCGCTAACTCAATCACGAAGGTATATTCCGGCGATGAGAAACCGACCCCTTCTTACGCTCTCGGCAAAGATTAGGGATGCTTCGACATCCACTGGCAATTACTACTGTTAATACTTTGGCTAGCCGCTATACTCACATACAACGTCTCCCCTCGGCCGTCAAAAGCTGATGTCCCGTCGGCAATTAGAAAGCATAACACCGATAAAACGATAACAAGAACGGACGCTTATCTATATGTCATATCCATATAAATACCTCGCCTGCGAGCCAAGATCTTCCTATCATTCTCATCATGCCTAGCCATCAACACTACGAGAGACTTAAGGATCCCGAGTCAGACCTTATCGAACCCGGTAAACGGCGCTGGCGCTTTGGTCTTGTGTCTCTTGTCGTTATCGCCATTGTTTCTCTTATATCTCTGCACAATACAGACCTTTGGCGGTTCTTTGACGAGTCAGAGTTACCATCATCGTCGACCATCGAGACTTCGGAGCCGACGGCTCTCAAGCAGTGTGCATCTTCGCTTCCACCTCCAGTTGACCCCCCTGCTCCGCTCAATGTCTGGGCATCCTTAACTGTTGCTGAGACCACAGAGATTCAACGATGGCTGGAAGCCCCAGAGAGGGGACTTAATCTAACGAGAGCCAGCATATCTACTTTCTCCGACAATGTCATTTTCATGATCGAGTTGTATTATCCTCCAAAGTCTGCAGCTCTGGAGTACTTGGCTTCTCCAGACGCGATTTCTCCTCCCGACAAGTTTGCCAGAGTTACCATTCATCATGGTGTGGAGCCGGTGATTCGAGACTATCTCGTTGGACCGCTTCCCGTTGGGCCTGACACAAGGATGGAACCCCTCACTGATATCTATCATCGGGAGGATATACCGTTCCATGCTGGCGGCTATGCCATTGGTTCCGAGCTTTCTCTTGTCGTTTCCCAAATTGCGCCTGACTTTGGAGACGCGCTATTCGTACGTATGTCCGCCTGTAATCGATCATCTGCTTAATAGTCGCGCTGCTAGGAACTTTTTGGAGGCGTGGCTCGTGGTTATGAAAACGACACCTTGATTGTAGGGGCATCGGCGCCGTTCAGCTTTGATGGAAGCTTTCGCCGTATGTAGCCTCTTAGTTGCAGATCTCTTTTGTGGCCAATAATGCTACTATTCAAGGTTTATGGCTCAATTGGAAGCTCAACACTCCGGGTCCATGGTTACACCCGGTCAACTTCTTCCAGTACGTAGACATTAGCGGGACAGATCCCTCTCTTTGGAAGGTTTTGAAGGTAAGTCACTACCATTCCACCCCAATATCAAACTGAACTCAATGTCAACAGGTAGTCTATAACCACCAAGTCTTCAATTCGACGGAGTCCTTCATGGAAGCTTTCCGGAACGGGACTCTGGTGCGCCTTCCTGAGCGACCTGAAAACAAGGACCTGTCATGGACCACGAGGAAACGCGTAGGCAAACAACGCGATCTCGATCACCTTCCCGGACCTCGATCGGTGTCCTTTGCTGGGTTGAGATTCCGCGTCGACAAAGCGCGCCAGTACATCACTTGGATGGGATGGAGCATGTACCTTGGGTTTGACCGAGATATGGGCCTGAGCCTATGGAATATCGGCTTCAAGGGAGAGAGGATCATCTATCAGGTATGTAGTGTCTCTTTCCATGGTTGACGCGGATATGACCAACATGGTCGTACCCTACAGCTTGCACCTCAAGAAGCGATTGCCCAATACGGCGAGTGATAGACATTCCCGGTACGGCTTCTACAATGCTGATATTCATATCATATAGGCGGAAATGACCCTATGCAAACGACTACGGACATGGCTCGATCGCTATTTTGGCATGGGCTGGCTCCGTTCGAGATATGCTTCCCGGATATGACTGTCCCCACGAGGCTGTATACCTTCCAATGACAACCTACGCCAGCACGGGTAGTGTTGTTCAGAAAGAGGGCAGTGTGCATATTTGAGCAAGACACGGCTAGACCCATCACTCGTCCACGCCGGGTACATGCAAGGCGAATTCGGCGCTGTTAAAGGGTATATACTTACTGTACGGAGTATCAGCACGGTCGGAAAGTAAGCATCTTCGAGTTTAGACTGATTCCTCGTGGATATTAATTTTATCTTCAGTTATGATTATCGTGAGTAACCGTATCGACTTTTACCTTTCCGGCTTCCAGCAATATTTTCGCTGACTCATTTTCTAACAGTGGTAAGCTTCTTGGCCTTTTCCGCGTAGATTTGGGATAACCTTCTCTTCGTCAGTTTGATTATATGTTCCAATTGGATGGAACCATCGAGGTGCGCGTGTCCGCCTCGGGATATCTTCAAGGTGGGTATTGGGATCCCAAACAAGATGGATACGGAGGAAGAATTCGCGAGACAACGAGTCAGTATTGATAAGCCTGTTCAATGGTAGAACGTCTAAGACAAGCTCACAGTGGGGAATCTCCACGACCATGTTATCAATTTCAAGTGAGTTAGCGTGTGTTCTACAAGTAGGTATTCCTCACTGACATCCTGATAGGGTCGATTTCGACATAGGTGGCATCGAGAACTCGCTTTTGGAAACGACAACGAACCAAGAGGTCATTACTCAACCTTGGTTCGACGATGACTGGGGACAGGAGGTTATTCAGCAGAAAATCACGAAGAAAATCATCGAGAACGAGAATGATGCTCTGCTCAAATATCCTCAGAATTTCCAAGGCGGCTATTCCATTATCAATCAAGATAACAAAAACGCCTGGGGTCTTCCTCGCGGATATGCCATACATCCGGGATATTCTCCCATTCATAACGTTAGTAATGCCCATCTCGTTCACCCGTTAGTTGCCTTTTACAAAGATATACAGACGGTCGTGGGCTCGAAGCGGCTTCTCAACAATGCTAATTGGGCTAGATATAACCTGGCAGTGTCCCATCGTAAAGAGACTGAGCCTTCTTCGAGCGCTATCTGGAACATGAACCTTCCAGGAAAGCCTGTCGTAGATTTCCATAACTTCTTCGACGGAGAAAACATCACGCAGACGGATCTGGTTGCTTGGGTAAACGTTGGTATGCATCATCTTCCGGTTAGCGAAGATTCGCCCAACACCAAGACCAACGTCGCGGCATCCAGGTGTGTCGTGACATTCATTCATATTTTATATCTCCCTAATAAACGTAATGTGTAGCTTCATCTTGACGCCATGGAATTATTTCGACTCGGACCCTTCCATGGAGTCGAGCAATGCTATTTTACTGAAAATTCCCGAAAAGTCGGGAGAGTCTTTCGGATATGACGATTATGGCGTTAAGCAGGAATATACCTGTATCCCGCAAGTCCCGAGTCCTTTCGAATATTCGTTTGTAGACGTATTTGATGCCGACGGGATGCTTCAAGCCCCTAGCCTTGAAGAGCTGAGGAAGAACGCGTGCGTATGGTTATTTGATCAACAATATTTGCCTGCTCATCCTTCTTTACCCAGGGAATGGCACCATCGCATAAAGGTAGAGCTCTAGATGTGTTATTTGTCATGGGTATACAGAAGTACAATGGAAGAATCAAATCACCCCTGGTCATTATATAAATGCGTGAGAATGATAATGATGATGAATCATTACTTCAATGCACATGTTCCACCTCCACTTTATCTTCTTGTTCACTCGGCTTCTTTTCTCCTTGCAAGTCTTCTTCGACACGCTTGTTTTGCTCTTCTTTGATATCGCTTTCGTAAACTAAGGCAAGATTTAATATGATTAACGCAAGATATATCAAACACTCACGAAAAGATAATTCTTCGAGCGTCTTGTGGGCCGTCTCCGGGAAGAGAAAGTAGATAGTGAGCACCTCAATGAGAATCCAGACGACATAGCTGCAGATCTAGGTCAGCACCTGTTATTTATACAACACTAGAGCCTGATTAACCTGAGATAGTATTTCCAACCTGTAGGAGTATGTTCATATGACGCCGCCAATTTCAAGGCTCGTGGTACGCACCAGCGTTAGCTATCCCGATCGGGTTAACGAACTGGTTGAAAAAGCCGGCCATACGACTGAACCATTGAAACACAGTGATTCCTTTGGCTCGGACGTGGAAAGGGAACAACTCGACCAGGAACGCTGGAGGTAGAGTTAGTATCGTAGTTGCGCGTATTGAACCGACTCACTGTATGTCAATGCGTTGAAGGCCATGTTGTAGGCCGGACTGTAGAGAAAGATAAACCTATTCAGGCTGTTAGCGGGGTTTGCTTTGCTGGGAGGAGGGTGCATACACGATGACGGCAACCGAGGATCCGTGGCTCTCCGTTCGGGTGTAATTTGCGCTAGCCACCGTCCATCCCGTGAATATGAGAAGGATAGATATAGTACCCGTCTGGGTGGTGACGCTTAGTCATAATGCAATTTTTGCCGGGATAATACATACCAAGTATATAGTCCTCCGGTTGAATCGAGACACGGTCAGGGCGAACAGGGTGCCGTTGAAAAAGCCTCAGCATGTGTTCGCCAAGTTGATGAGATTCTTGGTCCGATTGTCTGTCACGCCGACGTTGTCCAAGATTCGAGCCAAGTAATACCTATGAAAGGGTTCAATGCTAGGTACGGGTAATATTAATTAGCGTCACGTACGATGTCAGGCCATTACCACTCCACTGAGTGAAAAGGCCCAATAAAGAGCCGATGACGAGACGTTTCCTCATGCCAGAAGTAGTAACCAGCTCCATCCAACTAGTTTTGGCCGTCTCCTTTTCTAATTCCAAAGTCTTCTCAATCTGGGCGTATTCGGCTTTCACAAACTCAGAGTCAACGTCGCCTTCGGCGTGGTACTTAACGAGGGATCGCATATGCTTCTTCGCCTCTACCTCTGGAAATGAGCCATCTCGGGGAGTCCGGAATGAAAAAGATGAAGGTGACCTGCATCAGGCTAGGAACGACTTGAACGAGGGACGGGATACGCCAGCCCCAGTTGCTGTCCATGTTGAATGTGCCGAGCGTAATGCCAGCAGCAACGATCGATCCTTAAGATGGAATAAGTCAAGGCGGTAGGAAAAGACAGCGAGAAACGAACCTATAAACCAGCAAGAATTGAAGAGGGAGCCCAAAATGGCGCGCTCCTTAGGGTGTGACAATTCTGAAGCAGGGCTACGTAAACTGTGTGCTCAGACGTAGCTACTGCATGCATACCTCCAATGAGTGATGAAGCAGCGACGATCGCAAATGGAATACCGAAGCCCAAGACAAGACGAGAGCATACGAACATTGCGACTTATTAGCCGGAACACAGTCAGTTAAAAAAACTGTAGAAGAGCACATTAGACGTACAGTTATGAGATGCTGCCTGGAGAGCCGCGCCTATTATCATGAGAATACTTCCGAAGACAATCGCCCACCGCCGTCCCAAGTGATCAGTGACATACGGCACTATAGGGAGTACAACGATAGCGCCAAGGGAATAAATTGCCGACATTAGCCCAAGAAGTGTAGACCGAGGAGAGTGGTAAACTATAATTGATGTTAGTGATGCTTTCGGTCCTAAAAGACGAAAGTTCGATATTCACAAGTATCCCAGGAGTCCACAGCTTGTAGGCCATTCATCATTGAAGAATCAAATCTGGCAGTCGACGTTCAAAGCAGTGGAGAAATGCAGAGTTCTTCTCCTCACCCACTAGTCATCTCCACCCCGATACATGTCGGAAACAGGAGTATGTAGAGCAGGCGTAGGTTTGGTTTCCGATACCATGGCGTCTTGTCCTGTGCTGCTAGGACGAGATACCAAGTCTGCAACATTGTTACTGTCGTCCTGTAGAGCCATCGGTGCTGATGAAGAAACGGCCGAGGGGAGATGGGTAGTAGGTAGAACAGCGCGTTATCGACTTTAAGAAGCGCTTCATACATAGTTGCGTGAGCCCACGACTGACATATTTCTCCAGAGATTCACCGCAACACGCACTTAGCAAGAGCAAAGGTGCGGTAAGATTCTCCGATTCTGAAAACTCTCTTGAGCGAAGCGCCGGTACCTGTGTGGGGAATCTCCGGTGGGGTAATCGATCCATGTCACAAACCAAGGAACAAGACTTGAATCCGCAGTCACACTTGGCACATTCTTGATGCGGAGAGACCCTCAAAGGTGAATTCCAGTCGGAATATGTCCGGAGAAGAAGGTTAAGATTGACAGGCAGATATAGGTGACCCATGATCTAAGGGTGAAAGGGTGGGCGCGAGAGTTATATTCGATATCAAGGAAATATTAGCCGAACCCGGATCATAGTTAAGCAGAAGAAAGAGAAGGCTACAGCTGTCGGATGGCAGCTTCGCGTCCCTTACGACCTTCGGAACTTCCCCGTGAAAGCAGGAAGTGTCACGGAGCCTGAAGTCGAGCGATGAATGTAATCGTAGAGCGGCTCGAAATTTTGCGTTTGTGGGTCCTTGCATGGACTCGGAGGTACTTACGAAACTGATGGAACGAAGTTAAGTCGGGTTTCGGACCAAATGGATTTTCTACCCATCACGCGCACGGTCTAAGCACGCGGAGCTGGGAGTAAGGAGAGAAAGCCAGAATGTCGTCGACAAGGTTGGTCTCGGTCCTCACAGTTGACTAATAAGGTGGACATTGATGGCCGGTAGCCGGCACCACATTTACCGGCGGCAAGTTAGTGTGTCGCTTCTAAGCGTAAAGAAGTGACCAAGTACTCGCCCCATTCCCTTCGTATCAAATCTACATTTCGTTACAGAGAAAAATCATTTTATCTGTGCAAATTCTTCGCAACTCTTAAAATCTGCTCAGCACCTTGCAAATACATGCCGGCTCGATGCCGGGTTCCCACCAGATTAGTAATAATTGTGATATCTCTGTCACATACACATGACAAAGTGGGCCTGACAAAGTCACGTATTTGTTTGGTCTTCCGTGACTGCATTTAAATGAGTCTCCCGGTGCCGCTCGGCATCATTTGCTTCATAACCATCTGCATAGACGCAACTATACCTGTCCAGCTCGATCCTACACGATGTTAATCAAAGTCAAGGTCAGTATATCGCGTCCGAAGTTCACAATCTTTCACTGATTTCTCATCGTAGACCTTGACAGGAAAGGAGGTACCAGTAAATTTCTCGCCACTCTGACCAATGTTCTTATTCTTGGACATGCAGATCGAGCTAGATATTGATCTTGATGACAAGGTATGTTGGCTACCTAGTTACTCATTTATGCGGAAGGACTTATAAGAGTCTCGCTTCAAGATCACTCGAATCAAGGAGAAAGTTGAGGAGCAATCCGGTGTCCCTCCGCCACAGCAGCGATTGATTTTCAGTGGCCGTCAAATGTACGAAATTGGATTACTCTCATTGGATCTCATCGTTGATACGAGTTTGGTAGGGCTGATGACAAGACCGCGAGGGAATTCAATATTGCACCAGGATCAGTGCTGCATCTGGTCCTTGCTCTCCGTGGTGGGCGGTAATTCGGGAGTCAGAACACAGTTGTATGCTTAATTGGTCGTCGTCGCAATGTATCTCATGTCGGTGCTCTCACGCAGTCACAGTTATTTGCAGTGTTTATAGAATCAAGCCTTTTAATCGATTCCTTTTTGATCGTCATGCGCTCTACAGGCCTCAGATATTGACCGTCTCCACTCTTCCTTCCGATATACTCACGTTGAGGATCAGTTGAAGAACTTCCCTGTGTCCATCTTTACATTTGCTTTTATCTGTTGTCATGCTACTCATCGTCTTATGTGAGGTTGTTGAAGCGTATGCGATATGAACCCCCCCAGAAAATGGAAAGATATCATAATGCATTGACAGAACGACAGTTTTGGCATGATCAGGTACATCAAATATCAAGAATTCGAAGATTTTTCGAGTACATAAATCATTTCAATTGTGTGCGAGGTTCGGGTTCGAGAAAAATCTAGTCATTCAACGGTAGCCAAGCCTGCACTGTATCCATGGATGCCAAAGTCCTAAAACATGAATCCGTATCTACCGTGGAGTTACTAGTGGGAACTAGGAGTATGTTGACTAACGAAGTCAATGGCATGATGTGTTCCACTGAGAGAAATTTACGTAATGAGCCCACACCCCTTGACGTGCCCGTGCTGCCGCGGGCCCATTCGCTTTTCCTTCTTACCGTCATCGTCCTCGGAGTCGTTCTGGTGTGCCGCTGCACTTTGCAGCCATACCTTGCCATATAGACCGAGTTGCCTTATTGTCGTCATTTACTCGAGTTACTGATAACGTATCTGCCCGGGACCCAGGTCGTGGAAACTTTCTTAGGCTTCCCACTCCTCTGTGCTACCTCATCCTAGAGGGGAAGCTCTTACATACAGGTACCGCCTACCACCTTGGTTCAATTAAGCTTCATGCCCGAATACGTCTATGCTCTACATGACTTCATTCCGGAGAACGAGGACGAGGTACCCTTCCGAACGGGGGAACGGATTGAGGTGATAGAGAAGGATGATGCATATGGCGATGGATGGTGGACGGTGAGTGATCCTTATGTTATATTTCATACGCCAGAGAGACTTTTTCAGAGGTCTGAGACACCTGCCCTTTGCAGAGCATGTATATCAGACCGGCGTTGCATTCTCACTCTGTCTTTCTCTTTCCCATGGCTCAGACCACATACTCACTTGTTGTTACAAAGGGCTTAAATATATCCGGAAAGAAGGGCCTGTTTCCTCAGAGCTATACCTCGCCTACGGAGCCCGCCGTCGCTGTCGGTATTGCGTCATCTTCTACACCTCCAGCGGACCCAGATACCACTTTGAAAACGCCCCTACAGCCTCTACACGAAGAACCGGAGATAGAATCACCTCAGCCACCTCCCGCCATATTTCTCAATGGCCAAGAAACTGACGGGGCCAATGGCGACGGCGAAGTTATGAAGGCGACCATGACGGACGTTCAAAAGGCCATCGAGCAGCTTGGTAGAGGGAACGGAATAACCGACGACGCAGATGGTGCTCGGAGCTTCAGTTTTGCCAGCTCTCGTGGAGGTCGGGACACCGAGGAAGATACAGATTTCGACATGAGTGACGCTGACGCTGCTGGCGATGAAGGAGAGGGTTGGCACAAAGGTGCTAGACGGAAACTGGCGGAAAAAGCGAGGCAAGCGGTAGAGGATGCTGAGCGGTTGGAAATGATTGGTATGAGCCGCTCGAGCAGTAACCGGACTTATGCCCCTCCCATCGCCGTGGAGCTCAGCGACGAGAGTGAAGACGAAGAGGATGACCAACACTATACGCAGGCACCTGGTTTCCAGAGCCAAAGGAGGCACTCATACATACCCGAAGAGGACGAAGATGTAGAGTCTGTCCCTGGTCACTCTCTTTTACCTAGCGACGAGAAAACCCTGGGAGACCGAGTATCGCGTTCTCCCCGCAGTTCGACGCATTTCTCTCCCTCAGAACGTGACGACACAGACACCCAACCAGCTACAGCTACACGTACCAACTTTGCGGCGCAGCCAGAGCGAGTCACAACTCCTCCTTTAAGTGAAAACCAGCCAACTCCTCCCAAGTCTGTTACTCTAGCCCAAGCAGCGGCCATTCCCATGCCCCAATCTCCTCCCGAAACAGATCGTACCAATACACCAATAATTGACGCTGTGGCTTCACTCCCGTCGCCAGTTCCAGCTGCGATCTCACCAACAACTCAGTCCAAACATAGCAGTGTAACGTCTTCACCTGCCTCTCCATCTCATAGCGCACCAGGGAATGATTCTTTGCTGTCGGCGACAGTCTCGACAATACCAACTTCAGTGGACAAGAAGGAGAAAACTCATCCATCCGAATGGACTCTGGAGGAAGTTGTCGACTGGTTGAAGAGTAAAGGCTTCGACCAAGATGTCTGTGAAAAATTTACCGGTATGTCTATTCTAATGTGTCCCGTTTAAGGCTTAACTTACACATTATATAGAACAAGAAATCACCGGCGATGTTCTACTCGAGCTCGATGTCAATCTCCTCAAGACAGAGATTGGTATTATGGCATTCGGCAAACGCATGAGAATTGCCAACGCTATCACGGACCTTCGTCGACCACCATCCATCGTCTATTCCGACCACCCGGAACAGCCTTCTCCCCCCTCCCCGATGATCGTCTCACCTCACCTTTTCACAACCTCCCCTGCGACATATGCTGAAGGACCGAGCCACACACACTCGCGGAACCAGTCCCAGTCTCAGTCCCACCATTCTTACCCCGGCTCAACCAGGTACTCACACAGCGTGCAGAGTTCGGTAAATGGGTTCGCGGCTCTCATCAGCCCAGAGAGCGCGCCACACACCGCAGATACACCAGTTTCACCTCGATCAACCCTGGATCCCGAACCAGAGCCAACAGGGCTCGCTATGCCCGCTACCAATGGAAAGGCACCCGTGAGTCTATTGCATATCTCTTTTCAGTCAATTTGCTAAACATGTTTCTATTTCATAGAAATCAAGGCCATCTCAGCTATCATTGTCGCCTAGTGATGGCGCATTGAATGCGTCTGTGAAAGCTGTTGGGGATATTCCTGAAGAAGCGGAAGAAGAGCGGGAAGAGCGGGCTGCGCAAAGTGAGGTGGGTCATTACGTCTCACAGTACCTAATTCATGCTCACTGTGTAATGATATAGGGTGAGGCTCTTCCTGCTCGTTCTGTACGAAGGAGATTGTTTGGTCGTTCTCATGACTCCGAGAATTCAGGGAAAGATTCCGGCTCTCGCGCATCGAAAGATGGAATCTCGCCGTCCTCTTCGATTCTTCCTCTCCTTACAGACAAGGACAAGGACAGAGCTAAGGACAAAGCCAAAGACAAATACAAGGACAAGGACCTTACGCGCCATGGACGAAAGCAGCGAAGTGTTGACGTCGGCAAGTCTGGTGAACGGCTTAGTTTGTTTGCCGGTTCATTCGGTAGCACACTTGGCAAGAGTCGTAAACCTCCTCCAAAGTATTCGTGCGTTTCTCTCCCTTTACCTTCCCATTATGACTAATGTTGTCCTTTTCCCAATAGCGGCGACGATACATCCGAGAAAGGGTCTTCATTCCATCTTCCAAGACTGTACAGTACAAGTGGTCGCAAAACCTCCTCTTCTGGACGACCGTCGACTCCCGGAACTCCTAAACGCGGATCAAAGGAGGAGAAGGACGGTCTCAGAGACGGGACAGCCCAGCGTAAAGATTCGAAGGAGGCCAAGGAGGGACGTACAGAACATGCGACTCTTCGCAAGCGGACGTCGTCTTACCCCGGATCACAACCTGTATCTCCCGAACTACCAAAAAGCGAAAGCAATGTCGGTCAGCTCAAGCCCGGGCAGAGCATATTGGAACAGATTGGCGAGCCTGATCATACCGGGTGGATGCGCAAGAGAGGAGACCGTTATAACAGCTGGAAGCTTCGTTACTTTGTTCTCAAAGGTCCTCATCTCTATTGTTTGAGAAGCGACAGTCCCTCGGTGAGTATTTCTTTTTTGTCCGAGTGGGTTCTGTTCGTGATACGAGGTTCGTTTTATAGGAAACCAAGATCAAGGGGTATATCAATATCATTGGCTACCGAGTCACTGTTGATGAGAACGTGAATCCTGGCAAGTATGGGTTCCGCATCGAGCATGAGCACGACAAGATGCACTTCTTCAGTTCCGATGAGAAGGTCATCATCAGGGATTGGATGAAGGCCATCATGAAGGCTACCATTGCACGAGATTATACTCGTAAGAAAACTGCCGCTTTGCGCTAGTATATTACTGACAGCTATCCTAGAACCTGTCATTTCCTCATGTAATATCCCTACGATCCCTTTGATGGTTGCCCAAGCTATGAATCCCGCTCCCCGACCACCGTCTCCCACAGCTCGGGATGCTACTCAGAAAGCTCTTCGACGAGATAACCCCAATCAGTTGTCAAGTCGTGACGCTCGTGTCTTGATGGGTCTGCCATCAAGCGATAACGCGAGGGAAGAACGGACACGACTAGAATCGTTTTTCAGTGATCAGTCTGTGGACCTCAGTGTCGATACGATAGATGCCACCACTAAAGCTGCACCTCCGAGGCCTTCACGGAGGAAGAACTCCACGCTTTCCGTGGTACGGCTCGTTCGTAGTATCATGCAAATATTTTCTGATAAGATTTTTAGATGACGCCTATGGACAATGACCTTATCGAATGGGCCAACTCTCACCTTCCCTCGACGTTGCAAATCAGCGATACAACAGTGTCTATTTACGGTGGTCTTCATTTATTCCGTATCGCAGAGTCTATAAAGGGCCGCTCGGTGTCGCCTCCTGTGCCAGACTCAGCCTTCCCGGTGGACTCGAACGACGAAAAGCTTGATGGACTTTTCCGTCTTTTTGATTTCCTTTTGGATCATGACGTGAAGATGGGGAGCGTGAGTATAAACGATGTTCGACAAGGCAAGCCAGAGAAGATAGTGCAGTTGCTGAGGGCCTTGAGAGCATGGGAGGATAAGCGCAAGGCTCTAGCGCAAAGCATCAGAGGGTCTGTATCTAGCGGGTCTGTTTCGGCTACAGGCTTTATGGCCTCTTCTCCGTGGACGGCAATATGATCAAGCTTTTGGACTTTCGGCATCCCACGCGGGAATAGTATTACACTCTTTTTGGTTTCTGCCTTGCGTTTCATTCGTGTCCTATATATTCTCTTTCGCCATCTTGGGACATGTTTTGTACCATACACACACACACTTTCTTTTGTAACCATTTTCTTCTTATATCATTACTCTACTTATCTTGTTGTAGGAATCATATTTAGTGCATCGTTAAGGTTCAATCATGATGAATGCTATTGAAACAGACGTTTATGAGAAGTTACGGGTTACCCTTTATCCTAGTACCCTCTACGATCATGATGAGATCAACTTCGTACGTACCGGCTAGCCGGTCCGGCAAAGAGCCCCCCGAAAGCAACATCCACCTTTAGAGTCGACCTTCTTTGTCCTTCTGAAAACCTTGGGCAACTCCAAATCTCGTTCACATGAGATTTCGTTCTTTACAAGCATCTTCTGGTCGCAATAATGGAATTCGGCAGCATTAATTATCTATCTTATCTAGTCGAACCAGACTAGATGATAACTCCAGCGGCGTCACGAGGAACCAGTGCTTCTTTTAGAAGCGTCTTCAGCATATTATCAGCGATTCTACTCGCTTCTTCCCCCCCCCTCGTAGATTCCTCGTGCCATGAGCGAAATGCCCCAGGCGCCAGAGACAAACGAGGTTTCCGATGATACAAAGGTTCCTGGCAACTATGCCCAGGATCTTGCAGGAAAGGACGCTTCCGACATTGAGGAAGAAGGCATTGATAAGCACGCGAGCAAGAGCCTTCAATTTGTATCCTCGATCAACAACAACGAACCCATTGTGACACGACGCGAATTATGGAGTTATTATCGTATGTATCCTTCTCTCCACTCTCTCTATCCGTTTTGATTGACTTCTTGCAGTGTACTATAATGGTGATAACGTACGTTTTTGATTGTTGGACTCATTTCATTAGTCTGACGATTCGCTGTTACAGGGTGTCGGCCCCAATGGGTACTCTATGACACTATTTCAGTCTCTTGCGAATGCTGCTGGTTATGATCCTGTCAAGGGACCTGGTTCTTCGTGTGATGCGGCTGACGCTTCGGGTCAATGTGTCGTACATTGGGGAGGAGGAACCAAGGCAGTAGCGAGCGTGGTTCTGGTAGCGAACGGCGTCAGCTTCGCCGTGAGTGTTCCCAGGTTCAATAAGATCTCCGTTCATGTTCGCTCAGGTCATGACTATGATATTCACCACAATCGGCTCAGCCGCAGATTACGGAACTTTTGGTCGTTGGCTCTTGCTTGTGATTACTTGCATATGCTGGGGTGCCCAGTTCGCAAGTATGAGTCTCACGGGTGAGCATTCCCACAGGAAATTCTCGCGCGCCTTCTGAATGGGTCTGTAATAGATCCTTCACGATGGGGAGCGGCCATGGCTTTGTATATGGTCGGTTTTATCTCTTATGGTGCAACCCTTGTTTTCTATGCAGCCGCGTTCCCTCGTCTTGCACGTAACACGGCCCATGCTCGTGAGCTACGCGACAAGTTGGAAGCTGGAACTGTTACCTTGGAAGAATATGAGAGGGAAGAAAGTATGGAGAAGAACCGCATTAGTAACATCAGCACGGTCAGAGCGAACAGTTCTATCTTGAATTGGCACTTAAACAACATCCCCAGACTCACAGCAATATCGGATATGTCGTGATACTGTGTCTGAACCTTTCTGTATTGATTCCTCTCAACAGCAATCCAAAAGTTGATAACTATGCCCTCGTCCTGTATGTATACCTTTCTTCTTTCTTGTGTTGGTGTAGCCTTGCTCATTCGGATCATAGAACAAATGGATACTGGGTCCTTATTGGCATCTGGTGGTGTGCGTATCACACAAGTGCCGAATTCTATCAGCCTTGTGACCGTAAACAGTTATATTCCAGCAACCTCGTCCAGGACCACCTGTTCCCAAAGGAGAGCACCGCTTTACGATTGGCTGGAAACAGGTTTGTCCATCTCAGATATCCTGCTTACATGATCTCCTATGATTCCTTGTAGATATGGCTAGCCATGAAGCAGTACAGAATGCTGCCCTACACGTTCATATACCTCTTCGCTTTCTTCCTATTGGCTGATGTATGTACGGCCTTGTGCTACCGCTATATTTATCTGACATTTCCCCGCATCGTTAAGGGTCTTAATACAACTGGGACCTTGGTGTCGATCTGTCAGAACGAGAAATTCTCCTTTAGTTTCCTACAGAACACATACCTTGGGCTGTCGCAGGCGATTACCTCAACAGCTAGCACGTTGGGCTTCTGGTATATTCAGAGATATTGGAAGATCAGCACTAAGAAAATGGTGCGTCGGACTTCTTTTTTCTGCGACGCTATCCTTTTAGTGACAATGTGGACTGTCAGTTTGTTGTGACGAATGTGGTTACTATCCTCATACCGTTGTGGGGCATGATAGGTATTTGGACTGAAACTATCGGGTGAAGTTCTTCGCCTGCATAAACTTTTGAATTTCGGATTATTGACGAGGCAATTGCGGATAAACAGATTTCACAACGCTTGGGAATTCTGGTACGACTGTTTCCTGCTCAGTCAGTCTCCGATGTATGCTGATTGAGTCATGCAGGTTCTATAATATCGTCTTCGGCCTATTCCAAGCACCGTATTATGCTTTCTCGCAAACGATGATGGCCGAGCTAACTCCACCCGGATTCGATAACATGGTGCATGTTTTTTCCCGGTCCCGGTGGTGATCGCTCACTATACTGATGATTATGCATGCAGTTCTTTGGCCTGTTCGGTCTATCCAATCGGGCGTCTTCTATGATCGGACCCAACGTCATTCAAGCGATTATCAATAATACTGGAAACAACTGGATGGGGTTCCCATTCTTGTTCGCTTTGTGTGCATCTGCTTCCTTGGTAATATGGTTTGGGGTGGACGTTACGAAGGGAAGACGAGATGCAGTTGCTTGGGCGGAGACAGCCGGACGATCTAAGGTCGATGAGGACTAGCGAATGGCATTTGATTTACGGCAGTCAATAAGTTACGTGCGTCATGATTACAGGGGAACTAAATATACATAAATCTATAAGTACAGCTGATGGGCGTTGGCAATAGAGTATTCTCGGTCCAGAGTAAGTAATAGGAAGATCGTGTTTATAGCTTTCCTTTACTAGTATTCGGTGGCTTTGAATTCAACGCCGTAGTGGTGTGGACCGCCGAAACGTACACGACGCCGCTATGTCTGTCTTGGATCTGCGAAATTGATATTGATGTATGGTCGTGAAATGGAGAGAAGGGATCTTACTTCGGTACGAGACGAGCGCAGGCGGCCATTCATTGATATTGTGTTCGATACAATGCGCAGTTGTGTTCCTCTGGAAGATGCATCGAATCAGAACGCGTGGATCACAGATAATCAGGAAGGTACGCACTGCACTGCTGGACGATACCAGATCAAGTTCATTGATTGTGATACACCAGTACCATCTGTGCCGGTGGCAACTCCCAGGGCGACGAGGGCAGAGACGGAACATCTGAAACTTGAACATCAGGACCGTCCATATCGTCTCAGCAGCAGCACTACGACTCACGGGTCAATCAAGTACGCGGCACATCCGCCGTGCAATGTTCCATAGACATTACACATATCTTGGAAACCATCAGATATGCACTCCGGCAGGCAGGAATAGCATGCAAACACACACCTCTCGTAACTTCAATTTCGCATACCGTTTCAGCTTCTTTTCGCCCGGTGGAATCTGTGAGTCCGTATACATTGACCACCGCTAGTCTGAGGTTACAGCCAATAGCTGCGCCGAATGATGTTTCAGGCTGGCCTATGAAGTGCGCAAAAATCTCGGCGCAGCGTTTCTTCTGCGCGGGGGTGATATTGCCTTCGATAGAGGAATAGTCATCGGAAGGGATGAGGGCGCTGGAGGTAGTCAACAACATCGGGATGGGAAAAGCTGAGGGGAGGAGTTATTATGCAAAAGGTTGGGAGGAATAAGTGCAATGTTTAGGTCCACATGGGACCTTTATAGTCTGGATAGCCTGGGGTCATGACCGGCTAACTCGCGCCAAGGCACCTGTGCTGATAAACCTCCGTATGAACGATTGAATAAGCGATAACACTAGTATCCGATCAATTAGGTGTCGTCGAGCTTTAATGAATCCACACCAATTCCACATAGCGCGCAAAGAACGGAATGGGGTTATTAGGCGAATGTTCCGTCGGATGATCTCCACCAGCGCCACAAACATGTACTGAGATTGTAAGATTGGTTGAAGGCGCTCACTATCCGTATGGAGACTAGTATACAGACCCATCTGGTCGGGCATTGCCGTACTAGGCGTCCATACGTTGGGGCTGTGCATGTTCGGCTGGTTATCCTATACACATGGGTCAGAGGGATAATAAAAATGAGGTCCTCTGTATGCACAACTTACTTGAGGGACACTGGCAGACGTCGAATGAAGTGAGAAAAAGGAAGGTATTGAAAATCAATACATAAAAGACCCGGTCCGTTGCATGTATGTATTCAAAAACCCGGGCTATGGCAATATAAGAGAGAATTGTGCTGCGATACCATGGTACGGCAAGTGGGGCAAATGTTGTGAACGTCATTATTGTAAAGTGACAGGCCGGCTGCGGAATGACGGTATGATAGGGCCAAGATTAGCAGTGCGTATTGTACAGACGAAGAGCGAACACTGATCAAGAAAGTAGTTAACACGAGGAGGAAACCATTTCTGAGGGAATCAACACCTTACCTAATAGTATGATCGCTTTCCATGTGGAGGAAGTCCCGGAACCTGTACCTCGCCACCATCTTCTTCACAGCCTCTATTCTACCATCAACGCCTCTTCCGGCTCAGTGATCTTTATGAATGGCCGGAGCGTTGAACAGGATGCACGTAAAGAAAAATTACCTGGATCCTAGGACGTATAATGATGCATCTCACTACTATGAAGCGCGCCCAGACGTGCTTGGAACATTCTCAGTGGTACTGCTGACAGCTGTCTGAATACACGGCAGTGGACCATGGTACTAGGCATCATTCAGAATCGCTTATAAAAGTATACGCCGTGCAGGACGGACCGGTCTGAGACTCGACAAGAAGCGGGAGCCGGACAAGTGGTGGATTGGGTAACGTGAAGGACCGGCTGGCCGCCAGCGCGACTTTTACTGTATGTTTCTGCGGGAAGGAGATGATCTGGATGGACGAATTATGATCTGCTATCTCGATGTGTGCCAGGGTACACCAGGAACGCTCTCGTTGACAGCTGCTTGAATGCATCGCGGTTGCTGTTATGATCCTACCCTTCATCTGCATTTATTCGCAGGGATGCTTGAATTGAATGGCTGGATATCGTGGGTGAAAGTCTGAGGAGTCGTAAGGGACAGAGATGGGCCGTCAAAAGCGTTGAATGCCACAAGAAAGTCTTAATGGGAAACACCATTTGTTAGATCGTTCGAGGAGCGTCTCGTGGATGAGTTGCACCAAGTCAAATACGGCACTGATGAAGTCGGCGATCCCGGTTATATTGCGGTCAGACTGACGCTGATAAATTGTCAAGGTCTGTTTGACCTTACTTTGAACTGCGCCGAATTGTCTGGGTGAGGCAGATGATCTAGTTGAACACATTGCGAATTACGGAATTATAAACAGATGTTGATAACTAATAGCATAGCAAACCGGATTGTACGATAATTATTAGTTTCGACTTGCAGAAGATCATAATTTAGCCAGGGAAGGGCGCGTATTGTTGACAGTCGTATGGACGGCAGAAACATACAGTTTGTCTCGTTCCTTGTCCCAAAGCTGCGAGTGAAGTTAGCACTAGATAGTACCAGATCACTATCACAAACAAACCTCGCAGCGAGCGGTCCGAATGCGACCATGAATGAATACGGACGTTGAGACTACCCTGAGCCTTGTTCCCCTATATGAAAGGATCAGTGCCAGAAATCACGAGGAACGGGAGCAGGCAAGTTTCCGAGTCCAAAAGACGACACTAGACGACACCTCAAAAGGTTAAGTCTTTCTTAACAGCTTTTCCGGCCTAGGGGAACATTCAGTCACGGACCGGAAAGGCGCCGTGAAGAGAAACGAGGCTCCCTTAAGTTTCTCCTACAAGGAAACCGGTCCAAGCTCGGAGAAAATGATACGTACATTTTAGCCGGCTGGTGCCAGATAACGTTGAGAGATTGCGAGACTCCTGTTCCATCAGCTCCGATAGCAGCGCCTAGAACTACCAAGCTGGACACAGAACACCTAGGAAGGGTCGATGAGAAGATGCGATTTGATGCAGGCATGACGCTGCGGGGCCGGTACATTTATACGGCGAAAGCTCAACCTGAACAGGACTTGTTTTTATACAACTATGCCTGATCTGGCTCCATACCAGCCGCGATAATTCGATAAAAACAATACCAGTTAATGTCGTATCTGCTTTCGGCGAAATGCCCAAACCCCCGGCGTACTAGTACACTTGCAGACATGCAAAAAAAAGATGTTAACAGGTCCCGCCTTTCCCGTCGTCTTTAAGTCGCATCGAAAAAATGATCGTGAAAAAAGGGTGGTCATAGTACTGAGCAACGCGTTTCTCCGTGACATTTCTCGGATCACGCCTCAAAAAGACGGGCAGGAAAAGCGATACCCGTTAACATCTTTTTTGCATAAATATGGATGTACCAGCCCAAATGTGAGGATACGAATGGACGTACGGGTCGACGATATATGCGGCGCATGCCCCGTGCAAGGTCCCATAGACATTACACATGTCTACGAGAAGAAATGTAAATCAGTATTAGAGTACCCGGTCTGTTTACCCTCACATGAATGACTCGCCTTTTTCGACATCAATCTCAAAGATCGTTTGTCCCTGGGCAGCAGTCCCACTAGCATCTCGACCCCAAATATTCATTTCGACAAGGCGTAAGCGCCTACCAACCTCAGCACCATAGGATTCCTCCCGACTATTCACAAAATAAGAAAAGATATTGGCACCGAGCTGCTTTTCCTCGTCCGAGATATTGCCTTTGATCGTCGAGACGTCGATATAGGGGGCTGCCGGGAGAGAGTGGAGAAATGACCGCGGAATGCTAGACATTTTGTAGGATACGATGGTGGTTGAAGAACAAGTCCGTACATCGTTGATTTTACAAAGAAAAAAAAAACTAGAATTGACAATTGACGCGCCAATATAGTTTTTCGGACGTCGAGGAAGGGAAGAAGCCTAATCCGGCATTTGCCACTGTCATGTCACTCTTGCCCCTCCGTCCATTTTTCACCTGCGACTGCTTTCTAATTACACCGGTGAGTTCTACTTGCCTGAGATACAATTTAGGTCAAGGCTCTCACGTCGATTACGAGCATAGAGAGGAATATATTGATGATTCCCAGTAGGAAGGACCAAAGCTGTGACCGGCCGATTATTTCGAACCCCAGGACTTAAATGACAGCAAGTATCGCAGAAGCGTGTCCATCAGTGGCATATCTAGACGTACATATCACCAAGAGATGATCCTTGCCGTTCACAGAAAGTAAAGTGTGACACCTTGAAGATTCAACGGCATGTGGTGGTGGCACAAGATGATTGAACGTGAGTATGATTCTTCGCGTATAGAAAAGGTCTTTAGTGGTGGCAGACTGAGTTGTGGTTCATATTATCCTCGGGGAGAACGCCGCCGCAGTACGTCTTCCCCATGAACGAGGGGAGTCACGAAACCATCGCACCCGAACGACGTATGTCAAGGGCAAGAAAACCTTACCTTGAGGATCCAGATGGTCGGATCATTGACTGACGAGTTTCATATCCTTAACAGTGACATATGCCTGCAGGCATACACCGCGTCGGGCCGAAGCTTTGGGTACCGATGTCCTTGACTTTATTGCGACACAACTTCAATGTGACTCTTTCTTCTCTTCACTTCAATTGATAATCTTCACTAACAGCGACTGCGATTCGCAGGCACGTGTCACGAGTCTGTCCTCCAGGTTGAGGCGTGTCTTGAGAATAAGCTTAAATACCAGCATGAAGCACCTCTAGAATGACTTCTTCCTTATCCCTACCGTCATGTCTCATCCGGCGACGTGGCCTAACGCATTTTTCTATCCGATAGGCAATACCCCCCCTATCTGCCTTACCCAGGATCTTCCCCCCAATATTCCTGCGGATATTCTCCTTCTGGGATGTGGAGATCCTCGCAGTATCTTGTATACATGCTTTGCTGACCTTGGAGCCCGTAAGTGTTCGGTGATTTCGACCGAAATAATGAATGACTGACTTGGTCAACATAGCTCGTCGCAAAATCGATGCAACATGTTGCGATATAGAGTCGGCCGTACTTGGTGAGCTTGATGTGTGATGTGTCTAACCTAGCTTGAAACTGACCTTTGGTGTCTAGCTCGAAACGTCTTACTCTTGACATTGCTTGCTGATGATGAATCGGCAACTCTTTCCAACAACATCTGGGAAATCTTCTATCATTTTTATCTTGACAAACCTTCTCTCGACCTCTTATCGGATCAGTGTCAAAAACTCATTGACCTGACCAAGTCCTTCGATGTGTGGAACCAGTCTAAGTACGGCGCATTTTTGAGGTTCTGTACCCATACTACGCTCTCAGAACTACGGAGTTACTGGGAACGCTACCTTGGCGCAAATCGCCTGTCCGTACAAGGCAAACAGCGTCTCCGGACTCAATTCAAGAACGGTATGGATACAACCGCCAAAATCTCCGAGCGTGGGTTGATGTATGCCGCGTGTCGGTCAGCGGTGCCGTTGTGGCAGGAAATTGGGAAGGTTGCTCCAAACCATTACAAATCGTACTGGAAATCCGGTGTCATGTGCACATCATCAGTTGCCAGTTCTTCACCGTTACCGTATGTCAATCCCACTTTCGTCTACTCATCGAAAGGTCATATCTTCAATGTACACTATGGCACCGATCCGATACTATCATTTCATCTCGCTGCAACGATGCCTGCCGTTTCCGGTAATCATGATCGCCCGACGACCGCAGAAACGGTCGTCATTGGGGCGAAGCTACAGTTTAAAGAGTGGTCGAATGCTTTCAGACGATCGCTTGCGCAATCCTCCCTCACCGTGCGCTTTTTTACGGGAGACGTCATTCATTTCTGTCACGCTCTTCGCTCTCTTTCTCGCACAGGGCACCGTACTACTGGCATTCACATATCTGTTTGGAGAGGAGAGATGATAACGTTTGATGAAGCAGACTATGATATCACCGTTCCCTCTACTGCTCCGATTGTTTTCAATGTCATTGACACATCCAATCCTAGCCGATCATGTTGGATTGTTGAACGTCCTTTGCGCAGCCATACCGCTCTTGCGGCATGATCACCTCTCGATGCTTCAAACCGATTCTCTTGCTCCGTTGGAAGCAGATCCTCAAGATGACTTCAGAGAGAGCCTATGTATGCCACCTTCGACATTCGCTTTGCTTACAGGTGTTGTTCCTGTGGGCTATCTGTCCCGGTTCAGTTCTCGGTTCGTAATGCATGGCATTGCCTTGCGCTTCTCTTATAGCACCTGCCTCCTATTTCACGCCAAAGCCTATCATGGAGAAGACCGGATTTCGACGGCGGCGATGATCAAAAGCAGCGCCTTTCAATAGAGGCTCACACACTCTCCTGACCTGCTCTTCAAATTCTACTTGAAGCTCTTTGCTGTAGAAGCGGGGCGCGACCTCATGAGAAACATGACGCCGGGTAATATAAGCGAGCCAGCACAGTAGCCTACTATGTTCGACGTAATTATGTTTGGCTTCTGGCTCTCATCAAAGACAGAGTCTATACAGACTGGCCCCGGGCGATGGAGATGCTAATGGATAGGATCCAGGACGATAAACAGTTGCACATGGGAATGAATTACTTCCAAGACCTCTGCAGCGAAATGCATCAGCAAAAAATATTCACCGTAAAGTATCTTCGACATTCCGATCGATACACTTCTCGTACGGGGGTCTTTCGTCGATGGCAGACCATTCCTGCCGTAGTTTGCTTGGTGGTCGAAATTCCCGCAAGCAAGCTGAAGCCGTTGAAAGACCACAGCGAGAGCGCTGGTACACCATTGTTCCAATGCGATGTCGCCACTGGGAATGTCATGCACACTGCCTTGTGCACGCCGCAATTCACCTTTGGCAACGTAAACACCACACCCAGTGGCATTTCTATTCGCGAGGATCCGCTGGGTCCATTTGGGGCATCACCTTTGGTGATGTACACGTGGATTTCTGCGTGGTTACTCTCTGTCGATCCAGCAGCCACGGTCATCAAGTTTTGTATCCGCTCAACTACGGCAACGGTGGAATATGGCAGCGTTGGATTCCATCACTCGGGGTTGACATGGCATTATACAGGGTGCCACTATTGGACGAAAGGCATGTCTTTGTCAGTTCGTGATTGGCCTCAACTCGCGGATGCGAGCTTCAAGGCCTAGCGTGGGGCCAGGATCGGATGAAGCTGATTCTGTCTCATTCATGAATCCTGTCCTCAGCATACGAGGCGGCGTCCCCTACCTGACAGCCAGGGTAAATATTGACGTCGAAGGATCTCCTGTACGTGCATCAGCAGTGTCGATGACACAGAGATCATCGTGCCGGGTGGAGATAAACGCTGCAGACAATGAGCAGCGTAGTGTACCGTTCCCATTTCCGGTCGACAGTCTCCCGTGCGAGCTTACGCCAGTTGGCCTTCAATAGTTGAGGTTTATTTTCCATTTATTTCACAAGTGCCTTGCTTGACGGATGAGGCAGGTACAAGCTCCGTTATCGGAACTGAGCGTATTGAACAGTTTTTCCTTCAATCGTTTCCCGATTGTTTTGCTCTCTTCGACGCCATGGCTCTGGAATATACCTTACATCAATCTCGATTCTATGCCCGTTATTAATGTCGCAAACTCAGATTCTCTCAAATGGCTCGATTCACATCTTGCGTTCATGCTCTCTGATCGAGAGAGACTAGCGTTTCGTCAGACCGGCCACGTCAGCGATACGCTACATTGTCTCAAAAAATCGCTGACGCAAATCTTCCTCACCTTTACTGGCGTCTATAAGCCAGAAGCGAAGATCTTTGCCCTACGAACCTCTGAAGGGGGCATTTTTACCCTTCTCTTCGTTAGAGAGCTCCGCCTCGACCTTGATTCACAAACGATTGTGGCTGATTGCTTTCTTCTCCCAATACCGTTCGGCATTGAATGCCCTTCGGCGCCACCTAAAGTCGAGCGTATTCTCAAAAACAGAGCGGTGATGGAAATAAATACCGCTCCCTCGGAGCAGAGGACTTGGATGCAGCTATTCTCGGTGATTTCTGAACGATGCCGCAAGTGGGAGCATACACCGAACTGTGAATACAAGACCAGAGGGACGTTGTTGTCACTCGATACCACTATTCCTCCAGCATTCTGTTCCTGTGGACGAGGCAAGGATGACGCCAGCTCCTTCTTTAAGGACATGGGGTTAGACGATGTTTCCTGCTTCGTGACCCGTGCAGCGTTGGGTCCTTTGTTCGCTGTCCCATATCTGGAAGACGTAGGCATCACTGCCATAGATACAGCGCCAAACGGCTGTACATCCTCAAAATGCGCTTCTTGTGGTGCACAGTCGGAGCATCTCCAAGTCTGCAGTGCCTGCAAACGGCAGTACTACTGCTCTCGGGCTTGCCAGAGATCGGATTGGAAGCGGCACAAGCCGAACTGCAGAGCGGCGTGAACCAAATGTACTCACGTTTCAGTACAGTTTCACTTACGAAAAGTATGACATGGTATTCATCTAGCGATGATTACAGATACAAACTAGAGTTGAAAACATACCGTCTTCTCCAAAACTAACCGTCCACGAATACGAACAAATAAGCTATTGGCCCGAATAGTCGGTGTCGTGCCTCTATTAAGGTTCTCAGGCATTACATCAATCCTAATTATCCAGCTAGGTCATGCGCTACGTATGCTTCGAATGCGCAGGAACTCTTGGTCGGCATCTCTGCAACACATCTGATTGTGACATACTGCCATCAAGAGGGTCTCGACTTCCTAACATCTACTACTCGCCCGTCTCATGGCACAAGCGGTTTTGTGGCCCAAGAAAACATTCTTTTACCCAATCGGAAACACATCTCCGATTTCATTAACGCAAGACCATCCGCCTGACATTCCCGCCGATATTCTTCTCCTTGGATGTGGGGATCCTCGCAACATCCTATACACTTTATATTCTGATCTTCGTTGCGGTGCTTGTGAGTAACAGTCAATGTGCTTATTGTCTCGTTGCTTAATGAATGATACTCGTATAGCTCATCGTAGGTTCGATGTAACATGCTGTGATATTGAACCAGCCATTCTAGGTACGCTTCAAGGTGACTTGATGGGCTTATCGCGTGTTTGCTGAATAGCTATCAGCGCGAAATATCCTCCTTTTCACCTTACTTGTCGACACTAAGGCGGACAATATTGAGATCTGGAACATCTTCTACCATTTCTATCTCGACAACGCCTCCATTCAGAGACTCTGGGATCAGTGCAGTACACTTGTTCGGGCATCTCAGAGCCTCGAGTCTTGGCAAAACTCACCGTACTCGTCGGCCATAAGGATGTGCACCGATCACACGCTCCAGGTCTTGCACAACCAATGGGCTTTATATCTTAATACAAAGTCTATGTCCGAAGGAGAACGGGCGCGGCGGAAGAAACAATTTTGCTTTGAGGCTGAGTCAATAGCACAGCGTGAGCACTCTATCAGTCCCTGCTGGTCCGCAGGGCCCGTTTTGGGCAAATTTCCAGGACGTCACCACAGAGCACTTCAAAAATTTCTGGCATACCGGTGTAATGATGTCCGAGACTCATTCTACTTCTTTACCACACATGAACCCGACATTTTTATACTCGTTACAGGGCGATACATTCAATGTCCATTATGCCACAGATCCCATCAGGGCCTTCCATCCTCGCCTCGTGTCACCCTTCCGTTATCTCGGGAAGTAGAAGAACTGGCCCGCCTACAATGGAATCAGTGATTCGAGCAGCCAAAACTCAGTTCAGTCAGTGGTCACAGGCCTTCCGGGACACCGTAGCAGAGGGCGCCATCATTCTTCGCTTCTTCAATGGCGACGCGCTTGCTTTGTGCGACGCTCTCCAAGAACTGCGTCGGTCCGGGACAACATTGACTTCCGTTGGGACGTCGTACTGGACCGGAACGCGTATTCATTTCCATGATGAGTACTCGCTTCTCATCTTCCCATCCAGCTCCCTCTTGCTACAATGTTATCGACACCTCCAATTTGTCGGATCATTTAGGCGACATGAATATTCTCGCTGGGACTGTACCACTCCTGCGAAAAGATCAGTTTTCCGCACTCAGGACCCAAACACTCTTGTCCAAATCACTAGGTCGAAGTCTTCCTCAATCCTTTGTAGAACGATTCTGTGGCGACGTTTCTACCCTTTCCCTTCTCCTGGGAGTAGCTCCCGTTAGCTACATCACCCGCTACTCCACGCGTTACATTCCACAAGACTCCGCAAAAAGTATCATCCCGGATATTTCTCCTGTAACTGAAGGGGACTTGATCTGGAAAAGAACTGACTTGGATTTCTCCCCTTCAGACCGTCGGAACCCTCGACTTGTCGTGGATCCCCAGGAACTATCCAGATATCTTTTCGGGGTATACTTGAAGATGTTTGTACATGAAATGACCAAGGAGGGCATGGGCCTTCCGTCTCCTGAGCACATGGCGAATGCATTCCGGCTTCTTTTATGCTCGGCCTAGCTTCGTGGCGGTTCTCAAAGTCGTGAAAGACAGAGTAGAGACGAACTGGACCGTGACAATGGAGCAGCTTTTTGACTTGATCGCATTGGACAAGAAGCTGTTTACGGGCCTGAACTTTTACCAGGACCTTTGTTCCGAGCTACATCGCCAAGGGGTCTACAGTGTAGAAACCTTGTCATCCGCAGTTTCGATTGAAAGCGCCAAAGATGGCATTTTCCGGCACTGGGTGGACCCTATTCCTCCCCTAGTATGTCTGGCAGTTGAAGATTCCCCGAGCGAACTTCAACAAGGTTCCAGACGATATAGGAACTCCAGTGCTCCAGCTCGAACTCCAATCTCGGATGGCTCATTTCCATAACAGCTTCTCTTTCATTCAGCTCGTATTTGGAACACTTTCTATTGAAGGCGATCTCAAGGATCCGTCTTTCGCCTATCACGCAAGACCCTCTTAGGTGGTCTGGGGCATCGGATCTAATTCTGACGCTCTGGGTTCCTGCCTGGATTTTGTGCGTTAGTCCCAAGACTACCGACGTCATGTTTTCGTTTCGATCTACGCCTTCGAACAAATACATAGCCAAACTCATGCGGCAGTTGGGTTCCTTGTTGACGATCTTTAAAACGAAACTGTTGGATGACCAGCATGTGTTTTTCAGCAGAAGATATCCTTCATTCTCTGATGCTTCCCTGACTTCAAGCTCCCCGGGCTTGGAACAGGTAGTTCCCATATCCGATGCAACCTCTGATAGCCAGCCCGTTTTGGTTAAGGCCTCTCTTAATCCCGACAATGTTACTACGTTGTCTATTCGAACCGACGTGGTGGATACTAATGCCCGCCAAGCGTTGTTGAAAGGACATGGCGTAACTGCGACGCAGAAAACCTCATGCAAAGTGGTACTTTCAATTTGATGACTTTTGTCATTCAGTCGTGTTTCCTTACCCCATTGATGGCGCTAAAATTAAGCTACGCATTGCACGAAAGTCTCATTACATTAGAGGTGAAGACATCTGTTGTCAAAGCATTTGTTTCGGAAGCTCATGTACATTTAGGTCTGTGCTCCCGGTATCAAACCCTAAAGTCCTTGATAGCCTCTCGTTCAATTATGTCCCTGTACCTATGCTCGAGGTACCATGGGTTTGGTCCATGCATTATCCTCTCCTTGCCGTCCCTTCCTGTGATCAATATCAATGGCGACGTCGAGTGGCTCCGACAACATATATCACTGATCTTCTCCGAGCGTGAATGCCGTCTACGAGATCTATCAGCGGCACAGAGAGATGACGCTCTCTTGGCAATCAAAGACACATTCTTCACTCTTGTGTTCGCTTCCGCTGGAATTGACATGTCCCGAGAACGTATCATCTGCCTCATGGACGAAGTACACGGACTTGCCCCAAATCGTGATATTTCTCCGGCACCTTCGTCTTGATCTCGCTTCTCATACCGTGGTAATCGACTGTTTCGTCCTCCCAATTACGAAACGCGTAGACTGGGCTTTGGAAGTGTTGAATAGAAAACCAATGCTCATAATCAAAACGCACAGTGCAGAGATCAAAGCCTGGAAGCAGATGCTCCCGGCAATCACTGAACGTTGTAGAACGTGGAGTCACACTGATAATTGCGAGTACCTGACTCGCAGAATTCCAGTATCTCTCGAAGACTTCGAAACACCGCTATGTTCCTGCGGGCTTGGTCATGGCGTTGGTTCTTATTTCAAGGATGCCGGACTCGACAAGAAGTTTTGCAACTACGTTACGACAGCTGCGATTTCCCCATTATTTGCTCTTTCTTTCCTAGAGTCAATGGGTCGGAGTCAGATCAGGTGTGCGGCCCAAGATTGTGGAAAAAAGGAGGGTTTGAGGCTGTGCGCCCGATGCAGAACGGTCAGCTATTGTTCTGCGCTCTGTCAAAAGTCGGACTGGAAAAGGCATAAAGTGGTCTGCAAGAAGGAGTAAAATATCGTTTTCAAGTGCTAGTGTTGCTTTAAAAATACCGCTGTAATTTTGTATCCGAGCTCGGCTTTTTGGCGGTGTAAAAATAAACTCTTTCCCAAAGTTCGTACGGTGCCGTGGCTGTGCACTGACTGATGTCACTTCCCTTCATACCACGCAATGTCGCGACAAAATCCAAGAAAATACAATCGACGAAGGGCAGAGATGTGGATATACCCACTGCCTCTTCTTCTCGAACCATCCCACTGCCGGTAGGCAAAGGCAAAGAGCCAGAAAAACCCAATATCGACGGACCTGCGGCAGTTCACAAGCCCAATTTTTCGGACAAAGAGTATGCCTCCCTCATTTACTTAGCGCTCTCCGACTTTGCACTATTTTCTGATCCAGACCTTCGGCGTAAAATTGATGAAGGAGAAGATGGGTGTGAGTTTTCATTCAAAAATTCGTCAAGCGGTATTAAATTTGACGCCTCTTGCAGTCGTCTCGTTACTTCATGTTCTGAAGCACGCTCTTCATGGGATCCTATTTTCCGAATCAGAGACAGCTGTTGCCAGGGCTCTGCGTTCTGAGGCTACTGATAGCATAGAAGTCAGGATGGTGTTCTCTGGGCCGTCGTGGTCAGGGCAAGGGTCGTCTAAAAACAGTGGGATGTTCGAGGTGCGGAGAATGGAGTCTCTTCAAAACAAGTTTACAAGGGAGGATTGGAGGGAACGAACGTTATACATTGTATGCGTGCTTTTTCGATTTCTGACGCGCTCATTGATTTTTTACTCAGGAAAATATACTAATTCAATATACATCCCTCCTTGGAGTCTTCCATCTTATCCAAGTGCTACTCACGAAGACTACTAATACCACACCAATCTTCAATCGTATACAAGGCATCTCCTTCCCTCCGCATCACCTCGACAAACCAGGCGACACTCCAAAATGTAAAGGCTTCGCTCTCGTCGCACTCCTCGACGCCGAAGACGCGCAGCGGTTTCTTCACGAGTGGCCATGGGCTCCCGCCGTTTCTCCCAACGAAGTCAAACCGCCAATCTCAGAATTCCAAGAAGCTGTCAAGTTCGGCTTCCGAACGATGTCCAAAACGCGCTGGGACGAAATGAAGGATGAATACCTTGCGTATCGTGCACGGCTGGTGAAGGAAATAGTGGCGTACCCTGCTCGTGCGAGACGTTATATCTAGAAGGACTGGGAGCAGGAGGTTACGTGGCATGGGAGCTACAATCGTATGACGTGGAAGAGCTCTCACATTACCAGGTCGATGGTGCGTACCGTCTAATTCCGTCTAACCTCGTCGACCTAATCGGCCGTTTACAGCTGGAGAACAATACCGTCTACTTGCCAAGAATTTTGTTCCTTACCCCATCGCAACGCCAATCTTCTACGCATACCTCTGACTGCATTGGTCCCCATCGCAATGTCTGAAGCAGCATACACACGCTCCGCCCAGGATATCCATCGCGTCTCTTTCTCAACCTTGAAGCAACGCTACCATCGATCCTGCTATGTGCAGGGCTCTCTATCTCTCCGTATTGTGGCAGTCAGCGGCAGCCTTATTGATTTCACGTATTCTCGATCCGCCGACTGTGGATATCTTGATCGGCCCTCGGAGCGGGAAACAGCTAGCTGGGCGCTAGCGTCAGCTTCGCAGTGCCTTTTCTCGACGACGATCAGGGTGTTCTTACCTCTGAATCTGAGGGAACCATTTCCCTGGAAAATCCTGATGCCTGTATTTCTTCGCTAGGGAATACGAGTGGCAAAAGTCAGTTTGAGATGATCGGTGCGGTGTTTCTGCGATGGTACGAAGAAGATCAAACAGATATCCGTGCGTCCTGCTTCATCGTTCGTTTTTTTTACCACGTTGGCCTCATTAATTAATGACAGATGCCGAAAGCCCAGCTCGACACGCTCGTAAACTGCTTCTTTTCACACTGTGGTCGATCGCTACTCTGCGCAAAAGGAACCTTCGCTAACTTCTTGACTCAAGAATCAAGACGAGCAAGGCACAATTACGTTCGTCCTTTCCAATAATCCTCCGTCTTTGACTGACTTGTCTTCAATAGACACTACTCTCCGACCATATACGACAACAGTGACGTTCCACCTCGGACACTCTCTTTAGAGTCGGCATACGTGATGGTACTGTGGTTTGATGGACTAGTGAGCATCAAATGGAAAGCAACAGCATCCTTACTCCCGGACAAGATGAACTGTATTGCATAGCCCACGTACATTGTGGTGGCTTCAGAGAGATGGGAGCTGTTCGGAGCAGTCCTTTTGGGTGGGTAAAATTCGGAGATTTGGTTACATAGGGCTGTGATAATGGTTCGTCTTCCGCTATCCGTGTTAACTAATAATCAGCAATGTACTTGCAGATGAATATGTCTAGTTGCATGGCGGATAGAAGACCACTGTGTGAATTTGCGCGCCGTATTTCATGACAATGTTTAGGCGCCTGACTCTCACGATGGCTTAGCGCTGAGAAGTATGATGCCAATTCTGTTGCCATCACTGATACTCATCTTCGCACAGATTCTGAGCGTTTGATGCAATCCTTATTGGCCAAAGGTGCGACGATACGTATTAGCCTCATACCAATGTCTCGATACTACCAGTGGAGAATGAATTCACTATTCATGCAAACCTGACGGACGTATACCTCGTCTCGGTATTTCATTTGTGTGAGACGGACAATAAGTATAGTCATACAATAAATTCCGCCCTGTACGGTGTACTTGACTTGCGGAGATCACCGTGTTCTTTCGGCCCGGACCATGCAGGATGGCAACAGTTCTATCACGCTGTAAATATACCCCGGGAAACCTTCCACCCGCTTCGTACCAGCACACCTTCGCCTCGCACCTACTTTGCATGCATATCCGTCTGGGTTCAGAAAATGGGAAATAGTGCGTCTCATTAATTTACGTTTGCTTCGAGTACTCAGTACGATATTGAAAATGATAGAACGAAAGCTTTCGAGCCCTTGTCGAGTCAACGTGTAAACACTCACGCACGGACTCTGCGACTGACAGAACATCCAACCTCTATCTGAATGGCAACACAATCCCGCTGTCAGAGTCGCAACCAGCTACAGTTCACCAAAATTCCAGTTCTATTTCAGGGGACATCAATCATGCCTTGGATGTGACACCGAACCCATCATCCCCACTGTCGTTCCGAGCGGCTCTTGGACACCCCTATTTCGGACTCACAGACTGATACAGTGGAGGAACAAATCACCACTCCCAGCGCCAGTAAAGGCGATGAGTTGCCTTATCATAGCGACCATGAATCTGTCGCGCGATCTAAAATACAAACAGTCAGTCAAACAAAGATGAATGGGCAAATTACCTACTGAACGAGTGTATTCCTAGGACGATGAGGTTATTTCTGATTTCACTGGGACTGGTAAAGCGGAGTCGTCCATTAAAGTTCCTTTGCAAGGGGAATATAACAGCGCAGAGCGCGAAGTGATATCCTCCGCACTAGCGAACATTTCTTGCGCTTCCCTCGGCATTCAAGGTATCTTGGATCTACTCAATGCCATCCTTCGAACGTCGCTCGCCCTGGATACACCATCCCTCTCCTCCATTCTTGAAGACTGTATCACGTACAACTATGACTTTGGCACCGCATACGGCCGTCTCCGCCCGGTATGGAAGACCTATTATCCCAGCACCATCAGAGACGAACTATGCAGAGACGAAGAGGAGGACCCGAAGAAGCGACCAGAAGCACTGGAAGGATCTACCTCAGGGGGTGTCAATCACATCATGGAGGTGACACCGCACCCATCGCCTCGCCGTCATCCTGAAGGACCTGAACCACTCTTGGACACCTCTATTTTGGATTCTCGGACTGCTACAGGGGAGGAACAACCCGCTAGTCCCAGTGTCAATAATTATGACGACTACGAATCTGTTGTACGATCTAGAATAGAAACAGTAAGTCACGAAAATGAATGGATGAAATTATTAGTGATCGAGCATATTCCTAGGGCAAAGAGGTTATTTCTGCCTTCACTGAGACTGGTAAAGCGGAGTCATCGATTGAAGTTCCTTTGCAAAGGAAATTCACAGGGCATAATTTCCGCCCACTCAACAACCCACAGCGCGAAGTGATATCCTCCGCCCTTACGAATATACCTTGCATTTCCCTCGGCATTCAAGGTATCTTGGACCTACTCAATGCCATCCTTCAAACATCACACACCCTGGAAACACCATCCGTCTCCTCCCTTCTCGAAGACTGCATCTCACAAAACTATGACTTTGGTACCGCATATGGCCATCTCCGCAGGGTATGGAAGTTCACTTACCACGGCACCATGCAAGATGAACTACGCAGATGTGAAGAGAAGGACCAGGAGACGCGACGAGATGCACTGGTAGGAAATCAGATCGTCAACCCGCAGTTGCCACCTCGACGCGTATGGGACCTGTATAGCAACCGTGTGATGCCATACTGGATTGCTGGGCGATTGCCAGAGTCAATATCCCATGCGTGGATGGATGAGAAGGATCGCATTGATGTGTGGACCCCTATCAATGGGAAGGAATGGCCGGTGCCCATCCCCAAGGATGCGGACCTCAACTTGATCAGGATCGAGATGCTGAATCTGGGACTGGAGTACGCTTGGCTGGATGTGCTTTGTTTGAGACAGGTGGGTGGGCTGAGAGAGGATCTGCGCATGGAGGAATGGGAACTCGATGTGCCCACAATTGGAAATGTGTATTTGAACAGAAGGTGGAAACCGGTGATGATCTACCTGAGTGGGTTAGGGCGGCCTTTGAGTTTGAAGGACGGCGACATGGACAGTGAGCGGAGTTGGTTTAGGCGTGCATGGACAGTGCAGGAGATTGGGGAGCAGAGGATCATTGCCGGGGATACACCTGATGGACCAATGCATGCCAAGCCAATAAACAAGGATGGAAACTACGAGACAGCAATACTGACACGATTTCACATGCAGTGGGAGTCCTTCAAGAGACTAAACAGGGGTATTTTTAGTACACTGGCAGACATGCAGAAGCGAGTGTCGACCAATCCTGTGGACAGAATCGCGGGACTGGCATTTCCTCTGTCACCCAACACAATACCAGTATACCATGAGAGTGAGCCTCTCGAGGATGCATGGACAGCACTGGTGAACACAATGTCCCCTTGGATTCGGGTGGGCTTCCTCTTTTTGTATCCTGAAGCAGGACGAGTCGGAAGCAAGAAATGGAGACCAGCATGGGAGCAAGTCATGACAGAGCCTCTGCCAGTGGATGCTCCCTGGCTCGGGACTGTTAGGCGTAATGATGAGAAGGATGAGGACTGGTATGAAGGATATTGCATTGAAAAGGGGCTTGTGTGTGGTTTCAATGTGGGATTGGCAGCGGGGGGTGATCGACACGGAAAGTTAGTTGTTAAAGATGCCGATGGAAGGGAGCACATATTCAAAATCATCGCCGCCCATCAATACCCAATACCAGAAGACTCATACACATTGCTTGGTAATGATCAACGGGCTTCAAAATATTGGGCTGTTGGGCGACGACTGCCAGAACAGAGATTTGAGAAAGTGTCCATATTTGCACTGAATGACAGCAAGGAAGCAGATAGGTTGGTTGACCTAGGTATTAGGAGTCGTAACATTCTTGTTTGATATAGATGTGAAACTATCTGATCATTTTTGAGAAAAGCCAATACTAGCCTACAATATGCACTACATGGTACATGCTGAACTCTCACAATCAAGCTGTGGAGTGTATGTATCGAGTTTCTGCCAGAAGGCTGTGTTCAGTACCCTGATAATCATAATTTTCATCTCACTAGAAGGTAGCGATCGCCGATATCACGATGATCGTAAAGATGAAAGCGATATTTGTGAGATTTGCCTCAAAACTTGATAAATCAGGAATATCAAGAAAATATTTTAGGCTAAAAAATGACTAAAAATAAATATCTTTCAGTTTCGATATTCATATTAAAGCCATCACATAATGTGGCGTAAAAATAAACTCTTTCCAAAGTTCGTGCAGTGCCGTGGCTGTGCACTGACTGATGTCACTTCCCTTCATACCACGCAATGTCGCGACAAAATCCAAGAAAATACAATCGACGAAAGGTAGAGATGCGGATATATCCACTGTCTCTTCTTCTCGAACTATCCCACTGCCGGTAGTTAAAGGCAAAGAGCCAGCAAAATCAGACATCGACGTTCTCAACAAGCCCAATTTTTCAGACAAAGAGTATGCCTCCCTCATTTCCTTAGCGCTCTCCGACTTTGCACTATTTTCTGATCCAGACCTTCGGCGTAAAATTGATGAAGGAGAAGATGGGTGTGAGTTTTTCATTCAAAAAATCGTCAACCGGTATTGACGCCTCGCCTCTTGCAGTCGTCTCGTTACTTCATGTTCTGAAGCACGCTCTTCATGGAATCCTCATTTCCGAATCAGAGACAACTGTTGCCAAGGCTCTGCGGTCTGAGGCTACTGATAGCGTTGAAGTCCGGATGGTGTTCTCTGGGCCGTCGTGGTCAGCGCAAGGGTCGTCTAAAAACAGTGGGATGTTCGAGGTGCGGAGAATGGAGTCTCTTCAAAACAAGTTTACAAGGGAGGATTGGAGGGAACGAACGTTATATATTGTACGTGTGCTTTTTCGATCTCCGACGCGCTGATTGACTTTGTATCTCAGGAAAATATCCCAGTTCAATATGCATCCCTCCTTGGAGTCTTTCATCTAATCCAAGTGCTACTCACGAAGAGTACCAATACCATACCAATCTTCAACCGTATACAATGCATCTCCTTCCCCCCACATTACCTCGACAAACCAGGCGACATTCCAAAATGCAAAGGATTCGCTCTCGTGACACTCCTCTCCGCCGAAGACGCGCAGCGGTTTCTACACTCGTGGCCATGGGTCCCCACCGTTTCTCCCAACGAAGCCCAACCGCCAATCTCAGAAATCCAAGAGGCTGTCAAGTTCGGCTTCCGAGCGATGTCCAAAACGCGCTGGGACGAAATGAAGGATGAATACCTTGCGTATCGGGCACGGCTGGTGAAGGAGATAGTGGCGTACGAGGATGAGATAGCCGTACATACCGCCGCCGCCACCATCAAGAGAAGACGATCGCCTTCGCCTTCACCTGCGATATCACCGATTCCCAACTCGGAGTCGACACTGACATCTTCATCGCCATTCCCACCAAACTGTCTAGTGTTCGTTCGGAATCACCATTGCGAGACTAACAAGACGACGTTACGAGCGCTGTTCTCTAAAGCTTCTAAGTCCCTTCCCGATGGTATCGATTATGTCGACTTCACCAAGGGCATGGATTCCGTGAGTAAAAAAGCTTTCGGAACTTAAGCTACCCTAACTGATATCGATTTCTAGTGCTACTTGCGTGTTGCGACGCCGGAGCATGCGCGCGTCCTCACGGAATATTTCACTCAAACCAAGATGGCGCAAACAAATGGGCTTGATAGCGAAGGTAGTGGAGATGCCGAGGCCAAGGCGATCACTGTGGAGATGGTGGGAGGGCGAAGAGAAGAGATTTACTGGGAGAAGGTGCCGTCCAAAGTTCGACGCGAGGCTGTTGACAAGGCACTGCGTTTGCTTAAAACAGATACTACGACACGGAAAGATGAAGGTGGAAACAAGAGAGTCAGGGGGAAGAGGTAATGTGCACCGAACTGGAGGCCAAGTCTTTGAGTATTATGGAGGCAACCGCCGGCGTAAAACCTAGCTGGCTGTTTTAGTGACGAAAGCTCACAAAGCGGGGGGAGCGGGGAGATCGTGGTGAAAGATGACGGCTAGGAAATCCGGTTAGACCAGGCCAGGCCCAGGTCCCAGGATAATGGCATAATTATAGCTGAGCCTACTAGCATTGATTGTGACAATAAATAGTAGCATGATATCCGTAAATAGTCTAGTTGTAAAACACATCCTGAAGTCTTAGAATAACCAATTCTCAGTTGAATGATCACGGGAAGTGTAGGTATCACGCACATAAAATCCTGGACTCAGCCTAACAAGATGAAGGAGGGCGTCAAAACATAGCAAACAGCACATGAAAGTGGCACATAACAAATGACAGCAAAGGGAGAACTTCATTTCTTGTAGCCCATCGCTTTCAGTCGTTCTCGGACACGCATGAGAGCCTTGCCCAGGTGATTCTGACCCTGACCACCTGGGCCTTCGCCCCAGTAAGAGTCGTTCGGATCAGAGTATACCAATTCCGCAGAACCAGTACTCAGCAGGAGGTTCCGGACGTCTGGATTTTGTCCGTACTTGTGGTAAAGGACCTCTTCCAGCTATTTAAAAAGGTTAACTGAGATGAGAAGGCCTACGGGATACGAAATCCACGTACGATAGTTTTATGCACGTCACCCCAATCAGATCGCTGATACTGCGCAAAATTAGCTGATAAGGGAAAGACGTCTCCGATGTTCTTGCACAGTCGGATGTTATCTGCGATCTGGGGGTTGTCGGGGAGGAACTTCATGGCTTCGAAGAGATGCATGGCGGTGTCGTATGTCTGGTTGTTATACAGGACGCGATGGAAGGAGTGATTGCAAAAGTCTCGGTACTCATTATCGAAGGTGATTCGTATGACGGAAGGTGGGATGTCGGGACGGGTGTCTGGAATCACTGGCGGGGAAGGTTCGGCGGGTTCTGGTACAGGCATTTGTACGATCGGAGGAGGAGGACCGGAAGCCGCACTCATGGCAACGGGTGGTGGAGCTCCTGGTGTCGAGCCAGACATGGATCGATTCAGCATCGAAGGCCCAGCGTCTGGACGATAACCGTTAGCCCCGACATTCACCGGGACGAAATGTATCCGTGGTTCTTCCTTCTTCTTGGATGACAGTGACCTTAGGAGACCTTTGCTTTTCCCGAATATGCCTTTTGATTTCTGAGGGAGGGGGAGGTCTTTTGAGAAGCTGGCTGTTAGAAGGGCTGTCGTTTGGGGAAGGTCGAGGATAGCGTTGTAGGGAGATGAGGCGTAGAGGTCGCGAGGTGGTTCTGGTAGCGGGTTGTTATGATGCACTGGGGGAGGGCCAGAGCGTGGTGGAGGACCGTATGCCGCTGGTGGTGCCGGAGACATGGGTGCGATGAGGTCAGCTAGCTGGCGGTCACCTGGATCGTCTTGGGGTAGTGCGGCGCCACTTGGATAAGGTGTGTGAGTACCAATCGAGCGCCTCAGAATACTTGGTCCAGGCTGTAGTCTTTCATTGTGTACTGGGTAAAATTATCTATAATTTTATTTTTTATTATCGCAAATAAACTGACCGTGAATCTCACTGCCTGCCCTGGAAGCTGGAATGATGCGTCAACCATGACCGGGGCCCATCAGAATACGCAGAGACGACGCACGAATCACTGGATCGGGAGCTGGTAGTGCATTAGATAACATTGAGCAAAATACCACCAAGTCGACGCACCATCATGGTCCTGATACTCATCATGCCTTCTCCTGCGAGACGAACGATGCCTCCTCCGACTCCTCCTAGCACCATCTGAATTGGAGCGTGGCACAAAGACCGTTTGCTGCGGTAGAATATGTCCGTATACGGGGGCAGGAGCGTATGCAGTAGCAGGGGCATATCCATAGCCGTATGTAGGTGCAAAAGGTGGAGGTGGAGGGTAGAACCCTCTCTGTCTTGACGATGACTGGCCCATCGATGCTAAAGGTAAAAGATGAGATAAAGCTGGTACTAGTTAGATAAGCATGCCTAGTAATCGACAATGAATGAGGAAAACATGAGGCCGGCAACACTCGGTATTGGAAGTGACAATAGAAGATCACAACGCGTCCGAACCACGGTCCCGTGCAATTTCCTCTGTTCGGCATATCGGCATGAACTTTTGGCACTCTTCTACCGCGAACACTACAATTTACACACAAGTATTCCAAAGATAGGCGGAATAAGTCCGAACCGCAGCGGAAACAACTGATATAGCATTAGACGCTATCATCTACAGTGCCAGTGTACCACAGGCTGCCGAATTCAAGCAACTTGAATAAAGCTGGTAATTGCGAGACAGTAGCAACACAAACGTTCGCTATGTTCTACACTATAGAATTAACTCCACAATCAGTTCCAATCACCGGCATCATGTATCTCTTTCCCCTCCCGAACCGCTCTCAACAATTCTTCAACCGTCCACGGTTCGTAAGTATATCCTGGAGGAGTATTCGTGTTCGTAAACGGCGCTCCCTCCAACACATGTTTCGCACATGCGTCGTAATTATCGTAAGCGTACTTCTCCGCATCGTGCTTGGACAACCACGTGCCGACAAGCTTACCGAACGCTGCTTGAGGATTCTTCAAAGCAATCTCCCAATTCGTGTGATGCAACTTTTCGCGCGTCTTTAATCCCATCCTTTGCGCACAAGACACACGCTCAAATCTAAGCATAGAGCTGTATCGGATGCTGAAAAATACGGGCGAGGAATTTGACATACCGGAGCTTGTTGTAGACCCATGCAGCTAAAGGAATACCGTTCTTTCCACTAATGTTAAGACAGGCCGCGAGAGCGATACCATCCTCTATGGCCATGGTCGCCCCACTGGCACTACTAGGAAGAAGAGAGTGAGCGGCATCTCCAATTTGAGTGATACGACCCATAGGAGAAACCCAGTTAGGCTGGGGGTCGCGCCACAGGAGCTTCCAGTCGATGACCTCCCTGTTGGGTATCGCATTGAATATGGCTGCGACAAATGGGCTCCAGCCTTTTACATGCTGAAGGGCACGATCAGAGCTCTGTGTCTTCGACGAATTCACAGTCGCATTGTCACTGTCCTGATGTGAGGTCCGTCATCAGCAGGGGGGGTCACAGAGAAAATAAAAAGTAAATTAAACGTACCAGATAAGTCATCAGAACACAAACGCTGGTCTTGTTTTTACCAATGACTGTATGTGTGTTATGCCCGATGTATATGGCCCCATATGGGCCTTCACCACTGAACACTTTAGCGAGTTCGGGAACCTTCAACGCATGTTCGAGCGGGAAGGTTGCGCGGTACACAGCGTATCCGCTGCTAACAGCCTTGTCCTTCTTACCATTGATTATGCTCCATGCCTTCCCTCCAACTCCATCCGCTGCAATTACAACGTCCGCCTCAAGCCTCCTCCCATCTGCGAGAATAGTAATACCCTTGTCAGCAGTCTCCAAATAGTCCTCGACGCAAATTCCATGTTCAATGGGTATATTGAGCGCCGTAGCGTATTCATGCAACGTCCGATGCGCTTCACGACGGCTAACAGCGACAGCGCGCTCTCCTATCTCCGCGTCAAACTCGCCCATGGGGATAACCCCGATCAGAGTCCCGTCGAACTTGTACATATGCAGGTCGGTCCCAAAGTCGTTGTGGAGAAGCTTCTCGACGAATCCGGGCCACTTGCGCATTGTACGGATCACGCTGGGCTGAATGGCGACCAAGTCACCTGAAGAGAGGTGGTCGTTCAACGATTCGAAATCTCATAAAGTGACGCCTACCGAAGGGATCGAGACCTGGTCGACGTTCGACGACGCGGACGTTGTGGCCTTTTCGATAGCATTCGATGGCAGCAGACAGGCCACCAAGACCTCCGCCTACAGGTGATAATAAATACGGGGTTACCATGTACAGAGCTTTGACATACCAACAATCAGAATGTCTATTCCCGAGAGTGGTTCGCGTTCCAGATGTTCAGCCATGATAGTATAGAGGCAGTCAAGATGTTCCAGTTGGTAGAAAGATGTTGGTTATGTTCAACAAAGACGTGTCGCCTTTTATCTCGCCTGGGTTTGACGAGACTGTCAAGGAGAATGACTCAAGAAATCATTTGATGATAAAGCGAAGCATTGTTTTATCCGGAATGAATTCAAGAATCGAGTGGAGTTACAGCGAAAGTTGTGGGTTTACTCGAGTGTGTTTGCCGGTGTAAGTTTGGGAGAAGACCGTTTCGCCGATATATGCATGGATACATAATTATAATGCGCCAAGTTCTTCCTAGAGAATCCTAGATGCGAGCCAGCGAAGAATGTTATCGGCGATAAACATAGGGACTTGCGGTGTAACTTGCACCCAGAGTAGATGCATGAGCGACGGATGGTGGGTAATACTCGACCTCAAAAGATGTCTTGGCGTTTTCAGAAAGCTTGGTCTGTAAGTGGCAATTTGGTAAAACGACATCAACTCCAGAGAACCAGCGACATACCGCACAACACGCCACTACCGCGTAAGCCAATGAAAAAACTCGACGCTTACGTCCGAGAGTTCGCTAGCTTCTGCCAGCAGGAGTGCTTTACGCGACAATGATTTCACAGTTCGGTACTTGCAACGCCGATTAGAAGGCCGCGTTTGTCATTCAGATGAGTGTTGGTGACTGTACGTGTTGATTCCCTGGAACTACAAGTAACCCGATGTTTGACTTGCAACTCGCAAAATGAATGCCTCAAATCGCCTGCGTGTCTGGACAAGGAAAAGTGGGACTAGCTGAGTCACCATGCGTCCAACTGGGTAGTACCGGCCCGGACCAAATATGGATTTTCCTGCTCCGCTCATCTAAGTATCCTTGAATATGAGGCAGGGGAGCCGATGTTGGCATATATTCATTTCTTCGAGTACTATCTACATCTCTGTACGTGCTTCAGACTCGTATCTGCCATTCTCGCAGCCACCCGCTTCGCTAAGTAAAAGTGCGGCAAAGGAATGTGATGATATACCGGCGGCATCAGTCTCCGTACGCTGGAGGTGGTACCCCCATCAACCGTGTATTCTCCTCAGTCAACATCTCAATTCGATTCTGCAGCTCCTGTATCTGTGTCATTTCGTTTGAGGGTTGCTCTATCTGGGCTATCAAACTGTTAATCTCATCTGGTCGGCGTCTGATTTCCGCTTGGTTCTCTGAGGCAGACCGAGGTAGAGAGAGGGTAGGTGATGAAGGAGACACATGTGAGGAGCCGGCAGTCGATGCGGATACCACAACCGACATGCCTCGGCTTTGTCGCCAAGTCTTGAAATTCTGCTCGGTTGTGGAGGGCGTTGGAACAGACGGCTGTGTCTGGCGAGGAACAGATTGTTCTGGGGTGTCTTGAAATAAAGTAAGCGTTAGAAAAAGACACTAAGTGCAGGACGGAAAACGAACGAACAGGGAAACGGTTCAGACAAGCTAATCAAATTAGCCTTATGATAAGCTTGTTTTTTTCGTCGCCACCAAAACAGAGTGCCTGCTATTACCAGGAGTAGAATGATACCGCCGCCCACCGACCCTCCAACAATGCCTTTGAAGGCAGTCGTTTTTGGTGGTGAATATGACGCGCTGGAACCAGACGGAAGATTCGAGCGGGAGGAACTGGTACTACTACTTGAAGGTGACGGTGAGCCATTGCTATCGGACACCTGATCAGAATAGGTGATGTAATCAAGCTTCAGCGACTGGTCACCAGCGACCACTGTGATATTCATGATAAGCGTGTGAATTCCAGAGCTGAGGATTGGGGAAGAAAATAACACTGTGTTGGCTAAGTCACTACCAGAACGTGTACTGGTTGTAGAGAATGTAGTCGTTTTCCCTCCATCTACGCTGAAATCAGCGGAGATGACTCCGACTATAGAATTCCTCCGAATCCCGAACACAGATACGCTCGTCCCTGTCAACAGTATTAAGTTGTAGGTGCCTCAAATGCGATCTGCGCTGACCTGTAAACTCGAAAGAAAAAGAGTCCCCAAGCGGGTGATTGATGATGTAAGTCTCCGTGATATGCGTCAGGGTACTTGTATTTGTCTGCCAGTCTCCAGTCCAGATAATACTATCACTGGTGTCGTCCACCAGGATGTCTTTACCGAGGACAGTTGTTTGATTGCCAACACCGACGATCGCATAATCAACGTCGATATTATCCATCTCTGTAAGAGTGATAGTATGGGTGCCCTCTTCCAGCGTCGGCGACATATACCACTGCATATACTCCCACTGAGAAGGGTATGAAGCGACATAGGCGTCTGCTCCATCAATGAAAACGGAGAAATTCTGTTTGTTCGTGCCAGGAGGAGTGTTACCAGTGAAAGCAATCGAAATGCCTGTTAAAGTATTGAATTCGCTTCGATTAGTCAAGAAAGACGGAAGCACCTTCGAATGTAACTGAGAAGGATCCATATGTGGAGTTTCCCGCATTACTATTGTATGCCCAAGAGGAATAATGTTGATACCACTGTTGTAACCACAGCTGGCCAGGATCTTGGGTCCAAAGAGAGCTGGGACTGAAGCCAGGCGAGAAGGCCGAGTCATCTAGTAATATCAGACTGCCAGACATCTGGCGGTGGGAAAGGAGAGGAAAAAAGGAAAAGGAGGTTGGAGATGGGTTCAGCATTAACCTGTGCATCATGATATAAGATGCATGCACTCCTTCACCCGCTACCTTTCTGCAATTGCAACCATTCCTCTAAATGCATCATGATGTCGAAGTGAGATCCGTCTGTCTTTGCTGATATTGCGCGATGCATCGCATCGATGAATCGACGGTTTGTCCCACTTGCGTGGACAAGGGACTTCGGGATGATTATCACCGAGAAGATGCTCCTTGGGTGATCTTCCTCCATGTCAAGGTCGAATCCTATACGAGGGTAGGGTTGGTCCACACCTAACGCACGGCGTGAGAGCGCATTGGGTGCCTCACCAGCTAATATGCTGTCAGAAGAGGAACAGGTCGAATTTCTACGTCATCTCCTCCTAGTCCAAAAACGTTTGATGCAGACACCTGGCTACATTTGCGCTTCAGTTCCATAGAAGTTCGCCGGTTCTCTTGATGGTACCTCGAAGCAAATGTGGAGCTCTGGCGACGAGGACGTCGTTGCCAGTTAGGGGATCTCGCCATCGTACTTCGTGATCTTGGACTCCTGCTAGACGATATGAGTTTGATAGTGCAATACCTCCTGCGTCACTTGCCACTGCCTACCAGCAATTCCATTGCACGCAAAATTGATAGGACTAGTCGTCTTGATTTGGTCTAAGGATGAAATGCCTGCACCAGCATCGATCTCTTGTGCATCCAAGTTGAGGTCCTCGTCCTCGAAAGATTTCTTGTCGCTTTCAAAAGCTCTGGTCTGTATCGCGAGCCCAAGTGGCAATCTAGTAAAAAGCCATCAACTCCCGACAACATTGGCTTATACCCTCGGGAGTCGACAAGACATAAGCATTTCGCAGTCAGCAACCCATCTCTGAATAACAACATGGGGACCGTTTTGGTATTGCACCCGAACTGTAAATCTTGGCGCGTAACGCGTTCTCAGTAGTAGCGAGCTCTCGGATGTAAACGTCAAGTTTTTCATTGCCCTGCGTGGTAGTGTCATGTTGTGCGGTATGTTGCAGTGGTCCGAAAGCTCCGAATTGCCTGCGGACAAGAAAGTAGTATAGCGTCATGATCTAGGAGCATAAATAAGACAAATAGTCCTTGAACCGAGTCTGAAGTTTCTCGTTGAAGTCAAAATGTCCCCACGATCACGTACTCGTACTCGGCATATCGGCATGGACATCTGTACCACTCTTCTACCATGAACACTACATGACATGAAATAATTTACACAGAATTGATCAGAAGACAGGCAAAACAGATCCGAGTCGTAGGAGGTTAGAAGCGACACATTCGAGCCAAGCACTGTCAGACCCTATCATCTGCACTGCACCGTGACAAGCCTACTCAAATTGCTCTTGAATTGAATTCAAACAATAAAGCTGATGCCACGGTTATGTACAAGACAGTGGAAACATACGCGGTCTCTATGTTCTACTACATCGTAGCATAAAAATCAGAATTGCTTTCAATCTCCAGCATCATGGATCTCTTTCTTCTCTCTTACCACTCAGCAAATCTTCAACCGTTCACGGTTCGTAAGTGTACCCTGGAGGAATTCCTTCAATTCATGTTGGAGCGGGAAGGTCACGCGGTATATAGAGCAGCCGCTGCTAATAGACTGTTTGTTCTTACGATTTGTCATGTTCCATTCCACCTCCAACGCCATGCGCCGCAAAGATAAAATCAGCCTTAAGATATTGCTCCCATCTTCGAGAACATCAAAACTCTTGTTGGTAGTCTCCGAATAGTCCTGGACGTTAATTCCATGCTCGATGGATATGATTCCAAGCGCCAAAAGGTAGTCATTCAACACCCGATGAGCCTCGACGCGCCGACTAGAGGCGAGTCAGCGACGACACACTCTCTGATATTGGCATCGTATTCGCCCAGAGGGAAAACCACAATGACAAACTTGATACTGGCCCGGACAAAATATGGATTTTTCGCGCGGCAGAATTAGATATTCTTGAATACGAAGCATGAGGGCCGACGTTGGTGTACTTATAGACATTTTCTTCGAGCTATCTACATTTCTGTACCATATTTCAGACTCGTATCTGCCGTTCTCGCAGCCCACCCACTTGGCGAAGTAAAAGTGTGACAAAGCAATGCAATATCCCACACCAGCGGAATCCTTCAGTCTTCGTAAGCTGGAGGCGATACTCCCATCAACTGTGTATTCTCCTCAGTCAACATCTCGATTCGATTCTGCATCTCCTGTATCTGTGTCATTTCGTTTGAGGGTTGCTCCATCTGGGCTATCAAACTGTTGATTTCATCTAGTCGGCGTCTGATTTCCGCTCGATTCCCGGACGGCTCAGCCTGGCGAGCAATAGATTGGTCTGGGGTGTCTTAAATAAAGTAAGCGTTAGAAAAAGATACCAAGTGCAGGACGGAAACGAACGAACAGGTAAACGATTGAGACAAGCTGATCAAATTAGCCTTATGATGAGCTCGTTTTTTTCGTCGCCACCAAAACAGAGCGCCTGCTATTATCAGGAGTAAAGCAACACCACCGCCCACCACCCCTCCAACAATGCCTTTAGAGTTGGTCGTTTTGGATGGTGAATACGACGGGCTGGAACCAGAAGGCGAATCCGAAGTGGAACTAGAAGGCAGATTCGAGCTGGAGGAACTGGCACTACTACTTGAAGGTGATGACGAGCTGTTGCTATTGGACACCTGATTAGAATAGGTGAGGTAATCTAGCTTCAGCGACTGGTCACCAGCGACATCTGTGATGTTCATGATAAGCGTATGGACCCCAAAATCGAGGATCGAAGACGAAAAGAACATCGTGTTGGCTAAGTCATTACCAGAACTCGCACTGGTTGTAGAGAATGTAGTGGTTTCCCCTCCATCTACACTGAAATCAGCGGAGATGACTCCGACTATAGAATTCCTCTGGATCCCGAACACAGATACATTCGTCCCTGTCAACAGTATTGATATGTAGGTACTTCAAATGCGATTCGAGCTGAACTGACCTGTAAACTCGAAAGAAAAAGAGTCCCCAACAGTTTTACTGTCCTTCGTAGAGTTCCCAAGCGGATGGTTGACAATGTAAGGCTCCGTGATATACATTAGGGTACCTTTATTTGTCTTCCAGTCTCCAGTCCATATTATACGATCACTAGTGTCGTCCACCAGGAGGTCTTTACCTAAGACAGTTGTCTGATCGCCGACACCGACGAGGGCATAGTCCACGTCGGTCTCATCCATCTCTGTAAGAGTGATAGTATGGCTGCCCTCTTCCAGCGTCGGTGACATATACCACTGCATATACTCCGCCTGAGAAGGGTACGAAGCGACATAGGCGTATGCTTCATCGATGAACACGGAGAAAGTCTGTTTGTTTGTACCAGGAGGAGTGTTACCAGTGAAAGCGATCGAAATACCTATTAAAGTATTGAAAATATGTTTAATTTAGTCAAAGTAAGACAGAAGCACCTTCGAATGTAACTGAGAAGGATCCGTATGTCGAGTTGCTTGCATTGCTATGCTCTGCCCAAGAAGAATAATGCTGATACCACCGTTGATACCACGGATGGCCAGAATCACGGCTCCAAAGATAGCTGGGACTGAAGCCAGGCGAGAAGGCCGAGTCGTCTAGTAATACCAGACTGCCGGACATCTGGCAGTGGGAAGGGGAGGAAAAAGGAAAGCAAGATAACGATGGGGGTCAGCATTAATCTGTGCATCATGATATAAGATGTATGTGCTCCTTCACCCGCTACCTTTATGCAATTGCAACCATTTCTCTAAATGCATCATGACGTCGAAGTGAAATCCATCTGTCATGCCTGATATTGGGCAACTACCTTGCTTCGATGAATCGGCGGTTTGCTTGCGTGGACAAGATGTGAAGGTCGAATCCTATACGAGGATAAGGTTGATCCACACCTAACGCACGGCGCTGAGATTGCATTGGGTATCTCACCAGCTAATGCGGTGTTAGGAGAGGCGTAGGTCAAATTTCTACGTCTTCTCCTCCGAGTCCAAAAACGTCCGATGCGGACACCTGGCTACATTTGCACTTCAGTTCCACGGAAGGTCACCGGCTCCCTCGATGGTGCCTTAAAGCAAATGTGGAGCTATGACGACGAGGACGATCTCGCCATCGTACTTCGTGATCTCGGGCTCCTGCTAGATGATACGAGTTTGATAGTACAGTACTTCCTGCATCACTTGCCACTGCTTGCCAGCAATTCCATTGCACGCGAAATTGATAGGACTAGTCGTCTCGAGGTCCAGGGATGAAATCGATGGCTGCTGTCACTTGGACGCTTACATCTACGAATTTAAAGTCCACTGTCAGCTTGCGATGAAAAAAAGAGCAGTGAGCTACCAAACAAGCATGCGAACACCAAATCGAGTTCATTCCATCGGCTCGACCACGCAAACGGCAACGAAGACGCGACGGCGGCGTTCTCGGCGCTTGTGGTCACTGGTCACATGATGAATCCCTTAAAAGGAAAACGCCGTGCGGCGGTGCAGACTCTCTTGAACTCTCAATCAACTCTCAATTGCTTGCTTGTCAAGAGATTAAAATTCGGCCTAGGAGAGACTACCACACGTTCTATTTGATACCGAACCAGCTAATATACGGGTTTTTGCCCTTGAATACCAAGCATGGGAGCCAACGTTGGCATACTTATATTCATTGCTTCGAGTACTATCTACATTCCTGTACATACTTCTGCCGAGCTCGCAGCAGCCAACTTCGATAAGCAAATTTGCGACGAATACAATGCGATGTCTAAACCTTCAGCCTCGACTCTTCAGTCTCCGTACGCCGGAGGCGACACTCCCATCAACCGTGTATTCTCCTCAGTCAACATCTCAATTCGACTTTGCAGCTGTTGTATCTGTGCCATTTCGTTCGAGGGTTGCTCAATCTGGGCTATCAAACTGTTGATCTCATCGAGTCGGCGTCTGGTTTCCGCTTGATTCTCGGAGGTAGACCGAGGTCGTTCGAGGGTAGGTGATGAAGGGGACACATGTGAGGAGCCGGCAGTCGACGCGGATCTCACAGCCGATGTGCCTCCACTTTGTTGCCAAGTCTTGAAATTCTGCTCGGTTGTGGAGGGCGTTGGAACAGACGGCTGGGCCCGGCGACCAACAGATTGGTCTGGAGTGTCTTGAAAGAAAGTAGCGTTAAAAAGGATAAGTGCAGGGCGGAAATTGGACGAACAGGTAAACGGTCGAGACAAGCTTATCAAATTAGCCTCATGATGAGCTTGTTTTTTCCGTCGCCACAAGAACAGAGTGCCTGCTATTACCAGGAGTAAAATGATACCACCGCTCACCGCCCCTCCAACAATGCCTTTGAAGGAATGCGACGTGCTGGAACCAGAAGGAAGATTCGAGCCGGGGGAACTGGTACTACTACTTGAAGGTGATGGCGAGCTATTGCTATCGGACACCTGACCAGAATAAGTGATGTAATCAAGCTTCAGCGACTGGTCACCAGCGACCACTGTAATGTTCATGATAAGTGTGTGAATTCCAGAGCTGAGGATCGAAGATGAAAAGAACACCGTGTTGGCTAAGTCATTACCAGAACGTGTACTGGTTGTAGAGAAGGTAGTGGTTTCCCCTCCATCTACGCTGAAATCAGCGGAGATGACTCCGACTATAGAATTCCTCTGAATCCCGAATACAGATACGCTCGTCCCTGTCAACAGTATTAAGTTGTAGGTGCCTCAAATGTGATCTGAGCTGACCTGTAAACTCGAAAGAGAAAGAGTCCCCAACAGTTTTACTGTCCTTCGTAGAATTCCCAAGTGGGTGATTGACGATAGAGGTCTCCGTGATATGCGTTAGGGTACTTGTATTTGTCTGCCAGTCTCCAGTCCAGACAATATTATCACTGGTGTCGTCCACCAGGATGTCATTGCCGAGGACAGTTGTTTGATTGCCAACACCGACGATCGCATAATCAACGTCGATATTATCCATTTCTGTAAGAGTGATAGTATGGGTGCCCTCTTCCAGTGTTGGCGACATATACCACTGCATATACTCTGTATGAGAGGGGTATGAAGCAATATAGGCATCTTCTCCATCGATGAAAACGGAAAAATTCTGTTTGTTCGTGCGAGGAGGAGTGTTACCAGTGAAAGCAATCGAAATGCCTGTTAAAGTATTGAATGCGTTTTATTTAGTTAAAGTCAGACAGAAGCACCTTCAAAGGTAACTGAGAAGGATCCATACGTCGAGGTATTCGCATTGCTATGCACTGCCCACGAGGAATAATGTTGGTACCACTGTTGTAACCACAGCTGGCCAGGATCTTGGGTCCAAAGAGAGCTGGGACTGAAGCCAGGTGAGAAGGCCGAGTCATCTAGTAATATCAGACTGCCAGACATCTGGCGGTGGGAAAGGAGAGGAAAAAAGGAAAAGGAGGTCGGAGATGGGGGTCAACATTAACCTGTGCATCATGATATAAGATGCATGCGCTCCTTCACTCACTACCTTTATGTAATTGCAACTATTCCTCTAAATGCATCATGATGTCGAAGTGAGATCCATCGGTCCTTGCTGATATTGCACAATGCATCGCATGGATGAATCGATGGTTTGTCCCACTTGCGTGGACAAGGGACTTCGGGCATACCATTGAAGTGCGGTTATTAAAGTGTTTATCACCGAGAAGATACTCCTCGGGTGATCTTCCTCCATGTCAAGGTCGAGTCCTATATAGGGTAGGGTTTATCCACCTCTAACACACGGCGTTGAGAGTGCATGGGTGCCTCACCAGCTAATATGCTGTCAGGAGAGGAACAGGTCAAGTTTCTGCGTCGTCTCCTTCTAGTCCAGAAACGTTTGATGCAGACACCTGGCTACATTTGCGCTTCAGTTCCATAGAAGTTCGCCGGTTCTCTCGATGGTGCCTTGAAGAAAATGTGGGGCTATGGCGACGAGGACGTCGTTGCCAGTTGGGGGATCTCGCCATCGTACTTCGTGATCTTGGACTCCTGCTAGATAATACGAGTTTGATGGTGCAATACCTCCCGCATCACTTGCCAGCAATTCCATTGCACGCGAAATTGATAGGACTAGTCGTCTCGAGTTGGTCCAAGGATGAAATCGATGGCTGCTGTCACTTGGACGCTTACATCTACGAATTTAAAGCCAACTGTCAGCTTGGATGAACAAAGAGAAATAAACTACCAAACAAGCATGCGAACACCAAATCGAGTTCATTCCATCGGCTCGACCACGCAGGCGGCAACGAAGACGCGACGGCGGCGTTCTCGACGCTTGTGGTCACTGGTCACATGATGAATCCCTTAAAAGGAAAACGCCGTGCGGCGGTGCAGACTCTCTTCAACTCTCAATTGCTTGTTTGTCAAGAGATTAAAATTCTGCTTAGGAGAGACTACCATACGTTCGATTTGATACAGGATCAGCTAATATATGGGTTTGTCCCATGAATACCAAGCGTGGGAGCTAATGTTGGCATACTTATATTCATTGCTTCGAGTATTAATATATCTACATTCCTGTACATACTTCTGCCGTACTCGCAGCAGCTAACTTCGATAAGCAAATTTGTGAGGAATACAATGCGATGTCTAAACCTTCAACCTCGACTCTTCAGTCTCCGTACGCCGGAGGTGGTACCCCCATCAACCTCGTGTTCTCCTCAGTCAACATCTCAATCCGGTTCTGCAGCTCCTGTATCTGTGTCATTTCGTTCGAGGGGTGCTCTATCTGGGCTATCAAACTATTAATCTCATCTAGTCGGCGTCTGGTTTCCGCTTGATTCTCGGAGGCAGACCGAGGTCGTGAAAGGATAGGCGATGAAGGAGACACATGTGAAGAGCCGGCAGTCGATGCGAATCCCACAACTGGCGTGCCTCCGCTTTGTCGTCGAGTCTTGAAATTCTTCTCGGTTGTGGAGGGCGTTGGAACAGACGGCTCAGCTTGGCGACCAGCAGATTGGTCTGGAGTGTCTTGAAAGAAAGTGAGCGTCGGAAAAAAGATAAATGCGGGACAGACATCGAACGAACAGGGAAACGGTTCAGACAAGCTTATCAAATTAGCCTTATGATGAGCTCGTTTTTTTCGTCGCCACCAAAACAGAGCGCCTGCTATTATCAGGAGTAAAGCAATAACACCGCCCACCGCCCCTCCAACAATGCCTTTAGAGTTGGTCGTTTTGGGTGGTGAATACGACAGGCTGGAACCAGAAGGCGAATTCGAGCTGGAAGAACTGGCACTACTTGAAGGTGATGGTGAGCTATCGCCGTCGGACACCTGGTCCGAATAGGTGAGGTAATCTAGCTTCAGCGACTGGTCACCAGTGACCTCTGTGATGTTCATGATAAGCGTGTGAATTCCAGAGCTGAGGATTGGAGAAGAAAAGAACATCGTGTTGGCTAAGTCATTACCAGAACGCGTGCTTGTTGTAGAGAAAGTAGTGGTTTTCCCTCCATCTACGCTGATATTAGCAGAGATGACTCCGACTATAGAATTCCTCTGAATCCCGAACACAGATATGTTCGTCCCTGTCAACAGCATTAAGCTGTAGGTACCTCAAATGCGATCTGAGCTGACCTGTAAACTGGAAAGAAAAAGAGTCCCCAACAATTGTGCTGTCCTTCGTAGAGTTTCCAAGCGGGTGGTTGTCGACATAAACCCTTGTGATATGCGCCAGGGTGCTCGTATTTGTCTGCCAGTCTCCAGTCCAGACAATGCTATCACTGGTGTCATCCACCAAGATGTCTTTATTTAGGACAGTTGTCTGATTGCCGACACCGATAAGGGCATAGTCCACGTCGATACTATCCATCTCTGTAAGAGTGATAGTATGATTGCCTTCTTCCAATGTTGGTGACATATACCACTGTATATACTCCGCCTGAGAGGGGTACGAAGCGACATAGGCGTCTCCTCCATCGATGGACACGGAGAAATTCTGTTTGTTTGCCGTGCCAGGAGTGTTACCAGTGAAAGCGATGGAAACACCTGTTAAAGTATTGAATACGCTTTATTTAGTCAAAGTAAGATGGGAGCACCTTCGAACGTAACTGAGAAGGATCCATATGTCGAGGTACTCGCGTTGCTATGCTTTGCCCAAGAGGAATAGTTTTGATACCACAGTTGTCCATTACTATGGGTCCAAAGAGAGCTGGGACTGAAGCCAGGCGAGAAGACCGCGTCGTCCAATAATATCAGATTGCCGGACATATGGTAGTGGGAGAGGGGAGGAACAGGGAAAGGGAGATGGAAATGGGGGTCAGCGTTAACATCATGATATAAACTGTATACATTCCTTCACGAGCCATCTCTAGGCAATTGAAACCATTCCAGATACATCATACGTTGAATTAAATCTATCCATCTTGCCTGATTTTGGGCAATACATCGCTTCGATGGATTGATGGATTGACCCGCTTGCGTGGATAAGGGACTCCGGGCCTAGCATCGGTGCGGTTATTAGAAGCGTTCGATGCAGGCACTCCTCTTCACAGAAACATGTATCCTTCCGGATCCCACCTAATTCCGCAGGGCTACATTTACGTTCCAGTTTCATGGACGGTCACCGCTTCCTTCGATGGCGCCTTGAAGTAAAAGTGGAGCTATGGCGACGAGGATGTCATTGTACTCCGTGATCTCCTAGCCGATACAGGTTTGAGTGTCCTGATAAGCGCCGATGGTGTAAAGTACCTTCTGCTTCACTTGTCTCTGCTTGCCAGCGATTCCATTTGCACGCGAGGTCGATACAGCTAGTCGTCTTGTAAGGATGACAGCGGGCCCTCTGGTTGTTCGGGCGTACCTCCTCCTCCGGATACCAGCTCATCGTGTAGCATTGGCAAGGCTTCTGGCGTCAAACTACGCATTGGGCCTAGAACACAGAAGACGCTGAGGGTGGATGAAACAACAGTGACTGTCTCAAGGGCATTTCGGATCTGCCGTTGATGTGGAAGGTCCTGTCCACCTGCCCTGATGCTACACTTCATGATATGCACGCCGATCGCAAACGCGAAGATTGAACCCATATGGACCCACGAAAGCGATCACCCATGGCCGTCGATCCGGGAAGGTAATTTCATTCAAAGGTTAGTTACATCACGTAGCTTACTACGAACGAAAGCGATAGAAGCAAGACGAACGACGCACGCATTATATACACTAACACGGTCGTCAACGACTGGTGTAAGGAAAGAGACGGAGACATACCACTATACTCTCAGCCAACTCATGGAAAGAACAGAATAAAGGTACATAGATAACACTATGACGCAAATCAGCTACATCCAAAGGTATTGCGTGATCCAACATACCGACGGATAGACATTCACCAACCCAGACAGAAGAAGGAACGGAAAAGATTACGATACACACACTGCCAACGTAAGGTGAGTTGAAGAGGTAGACGTACGCTATATACCTGCCGACCAGTCAGAACGATCCCGTACGAAGAATAGAAAGCTCACGAACGTCGCGTCAGTACTCCACAGCCTCATCATCATCAGCCTGCATGGGCTCTTCCTTCTCCTTCTCCCCTCCGTCATCCTTTTTACCCTCCAGCTCATCCGTATCCATTTTTGTTTCCACGTCACCCTCTTTTCTCCCCTCCCCATCCTCTTTCTTATCCTCCGTCCTCTTGTTGTCCGCGTCCTCTTCGTCTTCGTCCATAGGCTCACCTTGAGATTTCTTAGCTTCTTCGACCTTTAACCGCAGTGCCTTTATATCCTCGATGCCCTGTGCACGCTCAGCATGGAACGCCTGCCATTCTGCTTCAGCAGCGTCTTTTACGGCGGTACGACGCGCTGAAATGAATGCTTCCTGTGATGGCAGGAGGATAGCAGGAAGATAATATAGGGGTGGTGGGTGACTACGAGGTGGATTTGCAAGAGGGTTTGGGAAAGAAGGAGTCTGCTCCTCGTCTTGATCCTGGGGGATAACATCTGACGTGAGCAGGAAGTTCGCCAAAATGGGCAGACGACTCCTGCGATATTTCACGACAGAATCTCGCAGCTGTAGTTCCTCCTCTTTCCTGTTTGCTGTCAATTTGTCCTTGCGCGCGTCTTCGGCTTTACGCACAGTGTCGTTCTCCCGCCGCAGTTTGGACTGGAGCCGGGCTTCCAGTTTCATGCGTTTTTTTGCCTAATGTCCGGCATCGAGTGAGATTCGGTCAATAAATGAGATTCATTTTTACACACCGCCTCGCTTGCATTGCGCTCCTTATCTTCTCTCTCCGCCTTTTTGAGTGTGCCCACGAGCAATCCGAACATGCCCCGACGGGTGGGGGCTGCGAGACGAGGCCGGGCCTTCACTGTAGGTTCTGGTCTGAATGAAGAATGTTAAACAAGGCATAGACAGGCAACATATAAACACGTACTCTTCCGTCGACATGTTGAAAAGTAGGTGGTGGGAGAAGGTAGAGTGCTGTGGGAATTCGCTACCGTTTAGATGGAGTTAGCCGGTGCTGCCGGTTTCGGCCCGAAGCTTGGCCGACTAAAGAGAACTCACTATGAGAGCTATTTTCGGAATGGCATGTCATGTAAATTTAATTGCTCGAAAATGAAAACACATATCTATTTTCATACCTTCATAAGTAAACGAAAACCAGTTCCTCGGCCTTAACCTCGCAGGACTGCCGATTGATGGCCGGGCCTCCAAAAATTTTTTGTCATCAGCTCATGTCGGCATCATCGGCATCGACATCGTGGGAAAGTACCCGATCCGAAGGTTCTGACATCGACATTGACTCATGTTGGATTCATGCCTGCTCTAACACTACAAGGAATCATTCTGTCGCTTTAATCAGTGCACTGGGCATCCATACACTTGTACTGCAATCTTGGGTTTCTCCGTAATCTACGACTGAGTCCGAAGGAATCGCAATAGTTCTCAGTCCCCTTCAGCGAACTTCCTGTTGGCCCTAGATGATAATGTTCTTCTTTGGTTCTCCCTCATGATTATAGCCATCACGGTTTTTGCTTCAAGTGGTCTAAAAGTCTTGTCCATAGGAATACGAGCCGTGGTAGACTGTAGGCCACCGACGTAATTTTTCTGGACCGCTTGCGTTTCTGCGCCTTATGTCTTTTTTTGAATTCTGCATTCAATTAAACCGCGTCAAGTATGCCATCGGACGTAGAACTTCTCAGGCTCCTACTTCCTTCTCAATTTCAGTACCTCTGCTCGGTGTTTTGATACCTACTGCGGTTTCGGCATGTAATGTAGCATGTATGCCGTCGTCATCTGGACTTGATTTCTGCTGGTGTCCACAGACATAGATGTCTGCGAGTATCTCTGTGTGTAGTGATGCGTGATGCGACGTTTGTACTCTCATAGACATACTAATAGTGCCATGGATAAGTTCCTGAAGGCTATCCGTGCTCGTCCGCAGAATCTTCCTTCTCATCTTCCTATCATCCTTTTTACCCTTTTATTTCCGCGTTTCTGTGCCTGCCAGTGTTACAACTGTTAGCTGCACCCCATACTGGTGCTTCTGTTTCTCCATCTATCAGATTCTGTTCTGGTTTCTACGTGTTGCGTGCTCTTCTTCATCGTGATCGCGACGGTATCCTCTGAGACGATGCGCAGGCACTGGCACTGGACCCCTTGAACATGTACTGCATGTGAAACCTTGTTTTCTTCACTCTAAGCACATCTCGGTGCGCGGACTCGGAGAGTCGGAAGGCAATATCAGAAGAGTCGCAGCCTTTCCGGGTCCGATCGCAAGAGTTGATCACAAGTTGTAAATCACGGAGTACTAGGAAACACAGCAAGTCGGATCCAAGGAGCACCCTAGGCCTAATCCCTGGAGACAATGTGATATTGACCGGTTGGAAAGGCATTCGTTGTATTCTATTCGTGTGGTATCAAATGACAAAGATGGTGATAGCACGAACATCCGCGAAAAGCTGTACAGAACTTATAATCAATATCAACTTTGGTTCCTTGATATGGATCTCTTTGGAATCAGGTTGTCTGAGGGATCTGCATCTTCTCGCTCTCTAGCTCCAATGACCGCACCTTCAATGCTATGCCCCGAATCCCTCGTCCGATATAAGCGGGACAAATGATTGATCCATCGAAGTTATGCATCGCGCGCTCAATATCAGGCTAGATGAATTCGATATTTGACATCATCTGCCTAGAGGAATGGTTGTAGTTGCATAAAGATAGCTCACGAAGGAAAGCATGCAATATATATCATAGAGGTCCATTTATGGTACATAAGGTATAAAATAACTGGAGGCATTAGGTAGATAAATACATCAAAAACATGCATTGAAATAAAACCACGAAAGAAAGATTACTTGGGCCTGGACTATATGGAGAGAAACGATGAATTTGGGTGGCAGCGCGGAGTATGCGTGGGGCAGAGTAGAAAAGTTTAACCTTTCACATTGACGACACTGGTTGTGCGGCTCCTAGGAGAAATGGGACTTGCTGTACCGCTGACTGCCTCCAGCCTCTCCTCCAGCCCCATGCCGAGTCCCTCCCTGACCCACTCATCGAAACCAATGCTTTTGCCAGTGCCACTATCCATCAAGCTCGGCATATGCGGTGGTGTGGACGGTTCAGTGGTCAGCGAGGACAAAGGGACCGTATTTGTCGGATTCGAGGCAAGTAGGTCGCTGTAGGATAGAAACGATAACCGTTTCGCAGCTGTATTGGCTGATGGAGATGGTGAGGGGTCACGAGCAACAGCAGTGGGTGAAGGTGGGGTAATTGATGATGCAGGAAGGAGCATTGAGGTTCGTGGAGACGGGTTCTGGCTGACCAGCGGACTGGCGGTAGGACTAAGTACCTCCACGTCGGTCTCTCCTGGGTGCGAATCTGTTAGAATCGCTGCAGCAGAATCGAGGACGGAAGGAACAGAAAGCTCTGTGTTCTTGGCACGGGGTATTCGGTGAGGATTGGGGTGCACAGGCTGTGGAGGTGGTGCTGTAGGTTCGATGTCGCGCTCGAAAATAGCCGAATCCGACGACTGTACCGACGTGGGCGACGAGGGGATAGATGATGGTGACAGTGCACACGGCGACGGCGACAAACGGTGAGGAGAAGCCTTCACGTTGGGGGATGATGTAGGCATGGTGGTAATAGTTAAGAAGAAAATCCTGCCATCAATTTCTTCAAAAAGCTTTCGACAACCGGTTGCTGACGTCATGTCATGTGACCATTTGTCTGCGGGTCGGTCCGGAACCCGGATCGAAACCTTGCCCGAAACTTTGTACGTGTTCTGACTTTCTTTAGTTCTTGACGGTTGCAGTTAAAACACCGTTTTGTTGTGTTCCGAGGGGACGAATATCATCTCCTGACTGCTCAAAATGATGTTTGAATAATTCCGGTGCAATGTCGCAACCGGGAACAGCTTCTAGTTCCTTCTTCAAGAGCTTCTACCGGACCTCCAAAATTCCACGGTCTATAAAACTGTTACACTGTAGCTCACCTGACTTCATTCAACGGTACTTTCTATCTAGCCTTCACAGAATTTTCGTCCGTCTAAGTCCTCTTAAATGACTCCGGAAATATAATTCTTCATGCTTCTGCTTCCTTCTCTGTCCACGCCGCACCACTCTCCCAGGTACATGCATACCAGCATCCAATTGTAGCCACCTCGGATCTCCGTTTAATTACGCTCTGTCTCGTTCTGAGGTCTGGACCAGAGGCATATTCGCAATCTTCCGATAGAGTGTTGACTCTGCCGTACACGATTCCTGTGCCCTCCATATGCGCGCGATCCTCATGGAACATTTTTCAGTGCTACCGCAGAGCAGTTCGAAGCTTCTAACGATATCGCCGCTATCTCTTCCACCACGGTAAAGATCCGGTGACGCCTGTAGGCGATGATAGCAGATACTCCGGATACTTACTGCTGTGTATGACTTGATAACACCTTATTGAAACTCAGCGATTGCGGCTACAGACGCTGGGCTGACAGACTACGGATCTGTGCCTAGTTTGACTATCCTTCAAGCAGAAGAATATTCACGTCCAGTAGCCTACCGAGTTGCAACTTTGTAAGCCAAAAGGACAGCGGAGAGTGTTATCATTTTTGTCGCGACCGTGGCGCATCTGTCAATATATTTTCCTTCCATAACCATTTAGCTCAAAGTCGACATAAATTACTAGCATTACATTGATTTCCTGACCACCATATCGTTGAGCTGTTTGACACTCTGGTTGGCCACTGACACAGACCACAAACAGAATGAATACTTCGTAGATTGGACTCATGGCCGTCTTGCATAAGCCAAGGCTTGATCAAAGCAGTAGCCTGTGGGAATCTTTTCCCATTAGCTAACCGACACGCGCCATGCCGCTTTCGGCGCGGTGAGTTCCCGATCGCAAACACGTCTTCTACTTCGACCTATAGCACCAGTTTACTGCTATGGCGCCAAGGATAAAGCCGAAGGCTGCAACAAAGAAGGCTCCTCTGCTTCTTGAATCCCGACTGCAGCGTCTATTCACCTCTCTCTGTGCCCAGATTGACGGAGGACACTTTGTCAACGCGCTCAAGACTTGTGACAAAAGTATGTAGATTTTACAACGATTGGACTATGCTAACAAGAGTATTCCAGTATTGACTCTTGCTCCTGATGATCCCGATGCCCTACAGACCAAGCTGTTCCTTCTCCTTCAGACAGAGCGTTACGATGCAGCGCTTGACCTACCAGGATGCGATGGATTTGAGAAAGCCTATGCGCTGTATAGGATGCAGAAGGGGGATGAGGCACGAGAAGTGTTGAAGGAGGTAACAGGCGATGCTGAGAGAGGCGCGATGCATTTGGAGGCTCAGCTCGTACGTTCGCTTTCTTTTGTTTTCCTGTCTTCAGGCTCACCTATTCACCAAGAACTACCGAAATGGAGAATTCGCTACGGCAGTGGATCTATATACCGCCCTTCTCGACTCGGCTGACCCTGCATCCGAGGAGCATACCGACATCCTCACCAATCTCTCTGCAGCCCAACTGCACCTGGATTTCCTCCTTCAAGATACTGCCTCTTTCTCGCAACTACTTCCTCCCTCTATCGCGTCCTCACTAGAGAGCGGGCCGCCTCCAGCTATAGCGTCGTCGTCTATTGCCTCTACTGTCCACGTATCGACGACGCAGCCCATTCCAACGACAAAGAAAGTACGGACGTCGCGTGTTCCGAAGGGTATAACACCTGGTGTGTCTCCGGCACCAGACCCAGAGCGATGGCTGAAGAAGAGCGAGCGGTCCACATATCAGCAGAGCAAAAAGAAAGGGAGGGGCGGCGGGGGCGGCGGTGCGACCCAGGGATTGACAGAACCCGCTACTGGAGGGGGCGGTGGCAGCAGCAACAATGGGGGTGGAGCAGGAAAGAAGAAAGGGAAAAAGAAATAAGTCTGGTGGGACCGGGAAGGGTAAGTTCATCCACTGTCGAGCTAAAATGTTTTTTGATGTTGTTGTAGATATGGGTAGTCTTGCTCTGCGTATATAGAGAAAATGCTGCATACCTCCGAATTCGACTTCTTGAACTATATGACGGGTTGTGGAAGTTCAATATGGCCCGAGAGTCCTAAATTACGGCGTTCAAGCATGAGGACAAGGTACCCTATGATTCGACGATATTCTCAGACCAACGACGGATGGCGCAACCATGGTGGAAACGCTTGACTGCGTACCAGACCTACCCCGTCTCTTTCTTTGATTCGAACTGAGACAACTTTGGTAGCCTCGTGGTTAAGAACTCGGTATCGATGTCATGTAGCTTTCGCCGGCTATGACTTTTAACGACTTTGCTCCTCCATTGTCGATATTTCAGATCTAAATATCACAGATCGACTTCAAGTATGGAGTATCACAAGGCTGGGACAACCTCCAGAAAGGTGTACATGACCAAAGAATGAAGTTTATATGAGGCCTTGTACTCCTCATTTGTGCCATTTCGAAGCAACGAAGACCGCCCGACGTGCCGTTGATACATCTGGTGACCTCTGAAGCACGACTCTGAAGGAGAGGGTCGTCGTAAGTGGAGAAGGTATCAGTAATTGTAAGATATATATGACGCGTTTTTTTTTTGGTTAGGTGCGACAGTGTTCCGTTGATGCTAAATGTGACCATTGACGAAGTTCTGGCTCGATGGGCGATGGGGGCGTGTTGTATTGTTATAGCGGCCGTTGTAATATTACCTTCGCAACAGATTACTTTCTATATATGCCGTGAATAAGAAAGAGACGGAGTTGGTATATCACAATTATTCCAACTAGGACTGGGAAACTATGGTTCTATCACAACCATAAAGACTGCAAAAGCGACGACTAAAAAATGTTACAATCATGGCCGAAAACAAAATCAAGGATCTGGATTAAAATCGCTCTGTTGCGGTATCTCCTTAATCTTTCTTCTAGCCTCGTCTGTTAGGGTCACGGAGGTAACTTCTCATTGTAAGTCTTGGCCAATCGAGCAATCCTCGTATGTGGAGAGGGAGAAGAGCTGCACAGGCGATTATTATACATATAACCAACAGAAAGTGATAGGACATACATCTGTCAGTTGGGCGAGTAAATCTGCGTGCTCGGTGAGTTTATCTTGAAAAAAGACCATATCCTAGATGAAAAAAAGAAGAAGGGAATTAAGCATAAGGATGGTCAAATTAAAAAGACTCACCTCTTTCAACTCGCAGATTTCCTTGATCAAACCTTCGTCATTTGCTCAAGGACTTTTCAGTTGGAAACTCTCACCCGTTTCCTCTCGCGGAACTCCTAGTTGAATTCTCATCATTTGCTCAAGAACTGCCAAATTGAAACTCTCACCTGTCTTATCTCACAGATTTCCTTGTTCAATTCTCATCATTTGCTCAAGAACTGTCAAATTGGAAACTCTCACTTGTTTCATCTCATGTTGTTTCTTATTCAAATCGACATCATTTACTCAAGGAAGGAAGGAAGTAGGCTGGAAACTCACCTCTTTCAACTCATGTGTTTCCTTATTCAACCATCGTCATTTTCTCAAGCACGGTCAAACCGAAAACTCTCACCTCTTTCAACCCACGGACTTCCTTCCATAACAGCTTGTTCTCCTGGATGCACTGTCGTCATTTTCTCAAGCACGATCAAACCGAAAACTCTCACCTCTTTCAACCCACGAACTTCCTCCCATAGCAGTTTGTTCTCCTGAATGCATTGTCATTTTCTCGAGCATGGTCCAATCGAAATCCCTCACCTCTTTCAACCCACGAACTTCCTCCCATAACAGCTTGCTCTCCTGGATACATCGTCGTTTTCTCAAGCATGGTCAAATTGAAAAATCTCACCTTTTTCAACCCACGGACTTCCTTCCATAACAGCTTATTCTCCTGGACGCATCGTCATTTTCTTAATCACGATCAAACCGAAAACTCTCACCTCTTTCAATTCCTCCCATAACAGCTTGGTCTCCTGGATGCAAAAAGGAGAAGGATTACACGAACTCAAGCGCTCAAGAACACTCAAAAGTCTCACATTTTCCAATGCTGATATTGCCTTGTCGCAGCTTGTTGCAGCCTGACAATAAAGTTAACGGAATGGAAAGCTGGTAGGAATCATTGAAATTGTGTACCGACTTTTGTCAAGTTCATCTGAAGTTGCTAGAGACCGAAATGGGCTGAGTATGAGAAAGAAAGTATCAGAAACCTACTTGCCTTCAGGATCCTTTCTTCCATGCTCTTAATGAACCGAAATGAGTATAGTAGTAGAAGGCTCAAGCTGAAGACTCACACTCAGTATTTTGTCAAGATCTGGTGTGATCTGCTCGGCATCCACAGTAGTATCTGTTAGAGGATAAGCAATGATTGGGAAATCGCACAAGCATCTAACACTCACCCGCGACAAGTTGTTTAATTGAAAATGTTGACTTGGGTCTTTCATAACCTTGTTGGGCTTCTAATACGTATGAGAAATTGAAAATCGAAGCCTGGATGCATACTTGTGCTATCTCGGGCAGGGCGGCGCTCGATGAAGACCCTGATGGACATTCCTTGCTCATCATACTCTAGGTATTTCGGGGCTGCGCCCTCGTCATCTGCTAGATGCGCTCTTAATACTTCGAATCAAAATCCTGAGGATGACCCACCAGAGAGTATAGGGTACATATTCGTCGAGGTAGCGTCTGGGTTTTGGCAGGCTTAGCACAGAGTTTGGAACCGGCTGTAGTTTCAGACGAGAAGGCTCTACTAACCGAGTGCTCTGTGAGGTAGACCTGGACAGTACGACTTCATGTAGGAAATGGGACTACAGGTAAAGGTACTGGAAGAGCAGAGGTAGGGGTAGAACCAAGGATCGGACTCGGACTTCATGGCGGCCTAAACACAATCGGCGCTGATTTCCCTTTTTGGAAGCAGCGGGATTTCTAACCTCTTTTACGTTGTCGTCTCCTCTATCAACGTTTGCGACAAGAGTATGTAGATTCTGTAGTCCTTAAACAAACTTTACTGACAAGTTTATTCTAGTATTGACTCTTGCTCCTGCCGATCCCGACGCTCAACAGGCGAACTTGTTCCTTCTCCTTCAGACGAAATGTTACGATGCAACGATTGACTTACCGAGTTGCAATTAATTTGAGACGGCCCATACGTTGTATAGGATGCAGAAGGGTGATGCATTGATGAGTCACGAGAAGTGTTGAAGGCAGTAACGGGTGATGCTGAGAGAGGCGCAATGCATTTGGATCAACGCTCAGCTCGTACGTTCTTTTTTTGCCTTCCTATCTTTGCGCTCACCTATTCATCAAGAACTATCGCAGCGGAGGATTTACTACCACAATGGATCTATATATCGCCCTTCTCAACTCGCATCTGAGGAGCATACGGACGTCCTCACTAATCTCTCTGCAGCCCAATTACGCCTGAATTTCCTGCAGTACATTGCTCCTTCTATCGTGTCTCTCTAAAGAGTCCACCGCCTCCAGGCATACCATCATCGACTGTCGCTACTACTGTCCACACGTTGACGACAAAGAATTCCTCCCGTGCCCGAAGTGTAACACTCCGGCACCCGGAACGACTGTTGAAGAAGAGCGAGCGGCCTACATATCAGCAAAGCGGAAAGAAAGGAGGGGCGGCGATGGTGCAACCCAAGGATTGACAGATCACGCTGCTGGGGGAGGCGGCGGCAGCAGTAGAAGTGGAGGTGGAGCAAGAGATAAGTCTGGGACTGGGAAGGGTGAGCTTCATCCTCTCTTGAGTTAAAATATGTTTTGACGCTTGTTGCAGATATGTGTTTTCTGGTTAGTTCCATAGCGCATATATTGAGAAAATACTACATACATCCGAATTCGACTTCTTGAACCGAACGGCGGGTTGTGAGCTCAGTACGGTCCGGGTAACCGTTTCCAAAATAAACACGAGGGCAAAGCTCGAGAAGCACCCCACCGATGACACGAGACTCCACTTATCGATTCTGACCAACAACCATCTCATGCGATGGCCCAACCTTGGTGGAAAAGCTCGACGGTGTACCAGATCTACCCTGTTTCTTTCTTCGACTCGAACGGAGATGGTTTCGGTGACCTGAATGGGATTGCAGCCAAATTAGATTATCTCAAAGAACTCGGTGTCGATATACTGTGGCTTTCGCCGATTTACAAGTCGCCTCTAGCGGATATGGGTTATGATATGTAAAGGCATCTGAGTACTCTGGTCCACTCCTTATTACTCACTGTTGAGATCGCAGATCGGATTATCGCGACATTGACCCCAAGTATGGCACATTACAAGACTGGGACAATCTCTTGAAAGGCGTACATGACCGCGGAATGAAACTAATGTAAGGAGTTGTTTTCCTACCAAGCTTGGTACGCTCAGACTACTCATTAGGATGGACTTGGTCGTCAATCACACCTCGGATGAGGTTCGCGTTACCGATGCATTTGAGGTTCTACTTTCCTTGACGATTCCCTCCAGCACGAATGGTTCGTCCAATCTCGAAGCAGCAAAGACGACCCCAAACGGGACTGGTACATCTGGCGTCCTCCGAAATACGACTCTGAAGGGAACCGTCGTCCGCCTAATAACTGGAGATCTGTTTTTGAAGGTAATTGTAAATTGTATATGCGGCGTTTTTTCACTGAACGCTACAGGTTCGGCATGGGATTATGACCCTGCCACGGACGAATACTATCTTCATCTGTATATTTCGAAACAGCCTGATCTCAATTGGGCCAACCCTGCTGTACGTGAAGCTGTATATGACTTGATGAGGTTCTGGCTTGATCGTGGGTGTGATGGTTTCAGGGTAAAGTTCCTTGATGTTTTCACATACTCCGGTATCTCATCCAAGTGTCGTGAAGATGGATGTGATCAACATCATCTCCAAAGTCGATGGTCTCCCCGATGCGCCTGTTCTGGACGCCAATGAAACCTTCCAGCCAGCCGGTGTGCATTTTGCTAATGGGTAGAGTTGTTATCTATATGTATGGTGTTCATGCCCAGGCTAAATCTGTTGCAGCCCGCGTGTTCATGAGTACCTGAAAGAAATGAGGGACAAAGTTCTGTCACGTTTGTATCGCAGCTTAATTCCCATGCCGATTTACAACTGAACGATGTTAGAATACGACGTTATCACGGTTGGCGAGACGCCTTTCACAGATTCGATGGATGCATTGGCGCTGTATGTTTTACCGGACCACAAAGAATTGAATATGGTCTTCCACTTCGAACTCATGGAGCTAGACACTCCAAAGACCGTGAAGGACTGGAGTCCTTTGATGCACCGACAATGGAAACTGTCCGAATTGAAGGATATCATTAGCAGGTGGCAAGTTTTCAAGAGCGATGACGGATTTTGGAACGCGTGAGTCGCTCTTCCGTTTATCTGTATCTATCTTATGCACTTCCTAGTATCTTTATTGAGAATCACGACCATCCGCGCGCCGTCTCCAGATTTGGGAACGACACGACAGACGAGCTACGCGCTCTCTCAGCCAAGATGTTGGCTATTCTGGAAGTGACTCAGAAGGGCACGCTGTACATCTATCAAGGGCAAGAATTGGGTATGAAGAATTTCCCGTCAAGCTGGAAGCTCGAGGAATACAAGGATGTCGCTTCGCAGAATTATTGGAATAGGTAGGTCTTTGTGGATGGGTTAGAACTAGACTAATGTCCCGTACCATAGAGTCCTGGAGCGGCGCATCCGTGAGACAGGTAAACAAGCTAATGAGATCGACATGGAAGACGTCTTTGAGGGTTTCCGAAGAAAAGCACGCGATCACGCCCGTGTACCGATGCAGGTAGGTATTGTTCGCTCTCTCAAGTCTGAATATGTCTGACAGAATCTTCAGTGGGATTCGTCTACGAATGCGGGATTTAGCAGTGGCGTACCATGGATGCGTGTAAATGAAGATTACAAGACATGGAACGCCTCGCGTCAGCTTGACGACGAGGGTAGCGTGTTATCATTCTATAAACGCGCTCTTCAGGTCCGCAAACAGTACCCCGTTCTAGTAGGTTGCTGTAGTATGCCTAAATGCAACAAACACTGACGCAGTGCAGATTTTTGGCGAGTACGAGCTCCTCATCCCAGAACACGAGCAGGTCTTTGCGTACAGAAGGTCATTAGCAGAGTCAGGGGTACAGGCGCTGGTGTTACTTAACTTTAGCGACAAGATGGTGCAGTTCGACTTGCCTGTGGAGAAGGGGCCCGACAATATGAAGCTGGTGCTGGGGAACTATGATGAGTCCGAGATCGATAATTTCACGCTTAGGTCGTATGAAGGTAGAGTCTATGTGTCGTCCTGAATCTACATCGTATACAGGTGGAACGCGTCGATATGGAGGAGGCTACTTTAAAGCTTTGAATGTTTTTTTATCTCGCCTTCGAGCAGTAAGAAATTCACCCTGCTTTGTATTCGCTTCTTATGTATTTGAGGGCCGGCTGTGTTATCCCTGTTAGGAAAAGGACTTGCCATAAATGACAGCCTATCCCACGCCCGCTTCCTTTTAACACGACGTTCGGCGTCAAACGTCCAAACTCAATCTTTCCTTCGACCATGGCTATCGAGAATCCAAATCCTCTCCAAACGACTCCCTCAACTGACTATGAAATACGTTTCCCTCCCTTCCCACAACCCCCGGAAGGTGTCAAAATTGTACCTTTCAAGGACTATAAGGAGGTCGGAATCTTGAAGGAAACGGCTGATCGCGTTGAGAGAGACGGCCTGCAGATTCCTACGGTTGCGTTGAGATCGGTGCACTCTACTGATGTGTGCAAGACCAATGCCCAAAATACCGGGAGGGACACCAGGAAGTCTCATTCGAGGGCGGCGGGAGGAAAGCGAGAGTGGTGGAACGATTGGGAAGATATGGAGAGACAGCTCCATCCAGACGGCTATGATGAGTATGTGATCTTTTCTCTTCTTTTTCGCGTCTTCTTCGCCACTGCGATGGCGTATTTGACTCTCGTATTGCAATAGGCGCCGGTCACCCCAAGATCGTCTTCATCAAGCGGCCAGCGATTTTCGTGCGCGTCGTCCCTTCCCTCAAAAAGTGAATGAAATATGGGATCAGGTATGTATCTGTATTGTTTCCGCCTATGTCGGCCGCGTTTCTTACGTTAATGATTGTAGATCCAGTTGTACCTTGGATTATTACCGAGCACCCCGGTATGGCACAAAACGGATCCTAACAAGCCCTCGAAAGACGAAGAAGAAGAAGATGACGGTGACATTTCTGATGAAGGGATGCCCAAGATCGACAAGGTCGAGATGGCCCAAAACGCGAGCGGACAAAAAAAGAAGTCGCGTCCCAGGCCTCCCTACGAAAACTATGGGGAAGAACCTCACCAGGTTGAAAATGACGAACAAATTCAAGAACTACTCGCAGCGTCCAAGGACGCGAAGAACGATAAACTCTTGGATTTCTTCGAGAATCCGGCAAAGAATATCACCATCTTTCTGTCGTATTACATGATCAACCAAGGGTTTCATTTGTATGTTTCTACGCTCTCTCATTTCCGCTTATAATCTAATTGATCGTTTACAGTGATGATGATAAACTGATCAATTTCCCGCGCGTGCTCGGTTTCTTTGTCAAATACCTTATCGTCAATAACGTTTGGCCCGAGTGTAAGGCTAGCCTGGAGCGCTCTCAAGGCATCATCGATATCGCTTGCCAAGAGCTCATCAGCACCTCCAGAATCTCCAAAGCCCTTCCTGATGTTCTCAATTATGCCTTCCGAGATCATTGGAACATCAACCCCGATGTTTTCTATGGCGGCCCTCCTCCCAACGACGATTCAGACTCAGGGGAACCTGATGCGAAACGCCAGAAGGTTGATCCCGAGGCGGCGGAAGAGTTCAAGCAGACATTGAAGGACTCCAATCTTGATTTCATTGAGCCTGAGGATGCGGATGCCCTCATGGAGGAGGCAATTGCCGCCGAGGAAAGTGGTGCGTGGGGATCCGATAATAAATGGGGTGTCGATGACGATGCCGCACCGGCGCCCCAAGGTGGTTGGGACGATTCTCCTGTGCAGGACTGGAGCATCCTGACAAAGCGACCCGGGCTGGTGGAACTTTTCGGACCTACCGCCCTTCCTGTCACGCACACCACTGGTATTGTCGAGCAGTCGATGCGACGAATAGCGGATATCATCCCTCCACCAAAGGATGCTGCGAAGTTGCCTCACGCGAAGGACCCCAGCGCTGAAGCGGTGGAAGTGGAGCTGGAGCGTAGGTTCACCAAGGTGGTGTTGTCGCCCTGGCTCGGTAGCAAGACTGGAAATGATGAGCCTACGATTCCGTCTGTCTCAAAGGGGACGGTGCTCGGTAAAGACGACATCGAGCCCGACGTGCCTCCCTCTGGGCTGAAGCCTCATAACCCGTGGAAAGACAATATCACGATTTTTGTCGGCGAGGATGCCGCAAAGGACCTTCGAATGGGGATGGGTCTAGGTGGATCGTGGATTCAGATGGCTCGTCAGCAAGACTTCGAGAGTCAGGATGATAAGAAGAAGAAGAAAAAGAAGGGCAAGAAGAGCGACGAGAGGTTCTGGTATATGTGTTCGCTGATGACGGTATTGACGAGTTATCATCTCGCGCCGGGAGAGGTACAGGCCCATGTACCTGACCTGTAGGTGCTTTTTCTGCTTTTGTCTTGGTGCTTGCTATTGCTCTCAATTGAACGTGCTCAACGAAACCTATAACCTGTATTCATACTGTCCTCGCTTTTTTTTCTCAGTTCGAAATATCTCTCCATTTTGACCAAATACAAATCTGCCTGTACTTCATTGATATGCGCTGTATGTAATGTATAAAATATAGTTCTCTCCACCGCAACGAAATATACCGACATTTGCTATATATAAAAACATGAAGTGGTATCATACAAATCATTCAAAACCTATACAAACCTCAGGCTCGGGTCCACTAGCTCGAACAATCACCGGGATTGTATGCGTTCGATGGATAACAAGCTTTGGTGTTGATAGATGGGCAAAGTGTACTGGAAAACGTTTGACTGCCGACTTGACCAATCTTCTCCTAGACCTGGCGAAGGTAGCGGACTAAAGATGGGGGAAGAAAGATGTCTATAGGACGGAGTCTCGATATGTTTCTTCGTATCTCGACGAGAAGGAAAACAGAACATCCATGCTCGGATGATATCCTTCAGAAGAGAAAGCTTAGTATCATGTAGCATGCTCAATCCGAAAGAACAAGTACCTTCTGTGTGCCAAACGACAGGGCAGCCAAAATTGGCACTGGGAACAGCAATGAATATGAGCAAGTACAACAGAACAGCGTGCGAGCATACATGATGCCAGGAGGATATTCCAGGTGGCGTTGGATTCCATCTGGTGTGCAGCTACAAACGACGCCAGTCTACACCGTGACGAGAGATAACGTCAACCGCAAGAATCTCCACTCCGTTGAAGATGCACGTACCCTAACGCGGCTAGCGGGACCGATGTGAAGCAAAAGATGCGAATTATCATCGAGAGGGATATCCGTCCGCTGCGGCTGTCACTAGCTTTATCGACACAATACCGTCGGAAGATGGTCCAATGGCGATATAGTAAGTGAGCCATCAGTACTGTCGGTAATGGCAATTGTCCGTAAGTTTGAGGTTACTGGGCATAAGAAATAAGCAACTACCTTCGAGGAGAATGCAAGAGGCAGCCAAGGGGAACGTTACACATAGCGTAACTGCAAGTCTATGTCGATTAACGTTTGCGCGAAGAATGGGAATTGAGAAAGACCGACTGTGCTCCGGTGTTGCTATGACAGTACATATCAGTTGATTCTCGGGAAATTTGCGTGGGATCGTTGATGAGCTGCCCGTGTAGACATGAGCAAGGAAATGAATATGCCGCTCATGATCGCTTTACTCACAAATGCCGTGGTCATGATCATCAAGACCCAAAGCACCCAAGGCGTCAGGACCATCTGTTCGATCATTCATGAGTGATGCTCGTGAATGTCCGGAGCGCAGTACTTGCCGAATCACGATAGGCGGAGGAGACGTCTGATCCTCTGAAGATTGTGTTGCGAAGCTCTAAGTACATCTGAATTGTGGCGTCACCGCGTGCATATCCTCGATCTCAAACAGACTCACGTCTAGAATGAAGTAGAACCCCGTGCTCGCAACTCTGAATGTACATGCGTGAATTAGCACAGAAACAAATTGAAAGGGCCAAGACTTACAGCGGAGGCACAGAGTACACCAATAATGTTTGGAAAAGACAAGTCCCAAAGTGAGGTTCGTCGCCACCAGATTGATTGCCCACAAGGCATAGGTACGAGAACGCGAACATCATCCAAGATATGATCAGACTGAACCATGTCCGTCTTCGCTTGATTTTCTTGGAAAAGGCAGCGGGGAGTAGTACAGCCAGGAGGAAGAAGAACCCAAGGAAAGATAAGATATCATAGATGAGCACGGCGAGGCCAGGGGAATCAGAGTCCCAGTCATTGGCATCTATGATAATATTGAGCTGGTAATTTTCTGCCTAGATAGAAAGGCGCGTACCTCTGGTCATCCAAGTCATCGTCGCTGTATGAGGTGGTCGGACTCGGAGCTTCTTATTGAATATAAATTCTCTCCCACACCTCCACAACCCGGCTTCCGAATATCATGCAGGGATTATTACATACCACTGCACCGCCTAATCTTCCACTTCCCGTCTCACCCGGCAGGAAGGCTGTGGTGTATGGAATGTTAGAACACTACTTCGGTAAAAAGTACGAAGCCTATAGCCGCCATTGATGCATCCTAGCTGGCGCTTTGATCCACAAAACCGAGGTTCTTACATCAATTTGAAGACAACAGCGCTCAAGTTCGGTACTTCTGGCATAGCATTGCTACGCTAACAATCATGAAATAACTTCTCGACGAATAAAAAGTGACAAAGACAATAAACCGTACAACCATATCAGCTCCCAATCGGCCTTCCTCCCCTGAAAGCCGTTGGTACAAGCGTGCGGGGCTTCATGGAATGCATTACAGTCGCACAGATCCTCGTATCCATCACCTCGCGCCAAAAAGAATAACATCCACGCTCCCCTTTAGAAGAGACGGACAGGCTTGCCCATGGTGGTTTTGATATGCAGGGACTTGACGTTCTGCCAGTTCTTCTTGAGGAGGGACACCAAGAAGTTGATGCCTACAAAACAAAAAGGTATTAGGAACCTAACTCGGGTGGGGGAAAGAAGACGTACTGAGCATGACGTTGGCAAGGACCTGGTCTTCAGTCATTTGGATGTGCCCGACGGCGACGCCCAAGCACAGAACCTTCTTGAGTTGGAACTTGATGGTGGAGCGGACCTCAGTCAACTTGTTGGTAAGGTCTTCGGCGTGCGACACCGGGGTGGGGAATTTTCCGGCTGGATATGTATTAGATTAGGAGCTGTACGTGAAAACGCGACTATGCATACCTTTGGAAAGACCGGGTCCCAAGAGACGAGGAATCTGCTTGATAAGAGTCTCAGAAGCCAAGAAGGCATCGTACTTCTTGGCGAGCTTCTTGACAAGCTTCTTGTTTTTGTTAAGCCTGGTTATTCCATTCGTAAATCATCAAGTACGAGCACTAGCGAGCTACTCACTTCTTCAAATCGTCAACCGACATGTACTCGAGCTCAATCTGCTTGGCGCGATCGATATCGGCGGCATCAGCGAGAATGCAAATGGACATCCTAGGACGGGGAACGTTGGGGAGCCTAGAATTGCCTGTAAGCCATTCAGTACCCTTTGCAAAATATCAAGCTACGCACTTGACGGTTCCACTGAAACGCTTGTCCCTCTGGGGGTCGTAGTTCTTCAACCCAATCTGCAACTCAATGGTCTCCACAAAGTTTCGCTTCTTCTCGCCATTGGCTTCGGCGAGGACATCTTTCACAGAGCCCCGCACGCTTGACACTGAAAGTTTGCTACTGTTGGGAACATGAGAATACAGATAGAATTGACGAGGTAGATACGAACCTCATACTTGCTAGCGCCGGTCGATCGTTGGCCTTGAGTTTCGGAGAAAGTTTGTTCTGTCCGTAATTTAGTGTGGTAAAGTCACGTGCAACTGTACAGTTGTGACAAAGCCACCAAAGTCACAATGTTTCCGAATTCGTCCTTTGTGACGTACCGCCGGTATCCCTAGTATGACTGCTGAAGCTCGCGAATTGGCGTCCATCCTGCTTGCGCGTCCTATACCATCACTGAAGCCAAGCGATATATACGATAGATCTCTTACACCTCGAATTGAAGCCCTAAAGGATCCTATTCCTGTTCGGAGCGCCCTTCACCTACTTAACGACAATATTGATCGCGCACATACACTCGCGCAAAGCGACGATGGAAATTTGACAAGCAATTACCTGCATGCGCAGTTGCACAGACGCGAAGGAGATTATTGTAATTCAAAGGTATCATTTATAGGTACTAAACTGCGTTCTCGAGCTCATTATCGCAACAGTGGTGGCTTGGGACTGGAATGCAATCTTCACATCCTGTCCTTGACAAAGTGCATGGGGGTGTGAGCCAGGCAAAGAAATTTGTTGACGACTGTCAGGCAGCTACAACTAGTAGCGAGGAATTGAAGGCGAAGCAGTGGGAGGAACTGAAGTCTACAGTGGAGTACGCACTCGAGAAAGAGGTATGATTGGGATAAAAAGTTTGCATTCGGAACCATGTACAAAGACAGAAAGTAATCGGAATAACATTGTAATAACATAGTAAACGATGTATATGAAGCTTGAAGCAGAAAAAACCCATTTGTTTGCTGCAACGCGCAGACCCCCAATCGGAAGTCCTCGTTCATCCACAGCAAAGTAAAGGGGGGAGAGATACAAGAAATCCATCAGACGAACACTCAACTCGCCGGCGAACCCTTCAAACGACTCTACGAGCACATCCAAAGAATCCGCCAAACGTCCTCGAGACTCCCTCGCGGGAGCCAAAAATGCTCTCAGTAAAGCGAGCGAGCGCGACTATCATCGACTGGATTTGAAGGTTGTGGCATTTGTAAAAATGCGAGACTCGGTCAGTTTCTATAGAAAGATCCTGATGAGTATGTATCTGAGGAAATAGAGATGTTGAGGCGGGGTATTTATATTTTTTGGGAGGTGGTCCGTGCGCGGGAGATTTTTTTTGGCTCACTGGGGGTGTTGTTGTCCGGTTTTGGGTACGTAACTTATATGCATACGGCTCGATGGTGAAGGCAAAAAATCATACAATTGGTACAGGGCGAGATCATAAAACGATACAGTAGATAATAGGGTCAATAGGCGAGCAGATGGCTGCAACTATGGAAACATTCAATGATTGACTTGTATGTATATGTATAGATGCATAACGAAAGAACGACGAATAGAGGATAATACCAACTAATGAGATCAAGACGTAAAGTAAGAAAATATATATCCATGAATGCCAATACAAGATAGAACAAAAAATCATTCCTCGCCACTGATACTCGTCGAGACCACCTCCGTCAAAGGTTTAGCGGGCCTGCCACGACCTTTCATCGATTCTTTCAAAGACCGAGATGGTGCGTTGACAAGAACAGAAACTACTGAACGTGATGGAGAAAGAGACTTCCTCGGAGGAGATGCGGGAACAGCAAAAGCTGCTGGTCGCGTAGGGCTGGGTGTCCTCGCAGTCGGGAAAGGCACCCTCTCCTTCTTGTAAGCAGGCTTAGGCTTAGGTTTCGCCCTGCGACGCTTGGATGAAGTCGATGCCGTCTCATCAACATCCATATCATCATGGTCGGAGACAGGCTCAGGCTTGAATGCTTTGTCGTCATTGGAAGTCTTTGCGCGCTTCTTGCGAGGTTTCGAGGGTTGGGCCTTTTGCTTTCCTTTGCCCTTTGAGCTGATGACACTCTGAGTATCGTCTATAGGCTGGTCGATTTCAACACCGTCCTGGTCGTCGTCGGCAGGTCGAGGACGCTTTCGGGTTGCCTTTTTACGAGCGGGTGGAGATGAAGGAGGAGATGAGGCATCGGATGGAAGTGGAGGTGGGTCATGGCAGCGAAGACGATCGCAGGAAATGAGTTTATCGTCGTGAATAGATGAATCTGCGCGAAATCTAGCGCGTCTGAGATCCGTCTGGTAAGTGCGTATCAGTAAGCATAAAAGACAACAAACAAAGGAAATCATACCGTGTGCTTTCCCTCGTAGCACCACCCGTCTGGTGGACCCATATCTCCATCTCCCTCGACAGTCTTTCCACAACATGTAAAAAGGGTCTCGTACTCAGTTCCCTTGGATTTTGTCACTCCTACCCTCGACACCTCCGCACTTTCGTCATCATGGTGCACCACACAGCTACGGTCGGTATTCTCGACATCAAAGTAGAACTTGTGGCACCGAACGCAATGGAGCCGGGGCGGTGGAGTCAGAGTTGAAAAGAAAGACGTCAAATGAGTTAATGTGCGTGATGAAGGGGGGTGTATTGGTATATGTGAAGATGTAGCAGGTGATCGTGTAGGCGGAATGAGATGTGTGAGTGTGTATTCGTGGAATGTCTTGGGCGGGATGGATGATATGAGACCGTGAAGGGCAGTAGGGTCAGTGATAAGACCCAAATCGGCATCGTCGTCTTCAAGTGGCGGCGAAGGCGACGCAGGAGGTTCACGTAGGGAAGCAGTAGGAGAAGGATTCAGTTGAGCTTTGCCGACGGATGAAGATTCGACTGAAGGTGATGGTGTTCGTAGCTGAGTTGGATTACTAGGTTCCAACTTCTGAGTGTCCTGAGGCTGAGGCTTGTCTGGATGGACCTTGCGAGAGAAAAGACCGAAAACCATTATGGAGAATAAAGGCAAGATGAGAGTGTGAAAGAGAGATGACGGCAAATTTGAAAACGGGGGCTGGGTGCGTTCCCACGGTAACACGCGTCTGATCATATCAATCTCACGTGTCCCTCGCGCTTTTCTCTCCAACGCGATTACCGCGTTGCTTTCGTTCTACCTTCGTCGGGTTTCTACTGGTAAACGTTCCTTTGGTTCTAAACGTATATCTGTTGAGGTTCCGATGAAACTCTCCGGAATATATGTTCTTGTCTGAGGAACACGCGCTTGCATTCCAGTGAGTCCTAAATTTGGCTTGCCGCGTTGCGAGCACCCCAGAACGTGACGATCCATGCCTCAAAGGCTCTCCGCTTGAGAAGCACAAAGTCGGAAAGCTACAACAGGCAAATGACATAAGCATCGATACTTACATTGATACGATGCTTCGTCTCACCATTGCACGACACGTTATCATAGGTACCGAGCACGTTTAGTTCTAAGCCCTCCGGAATCCGAAGTACTCTTCCAAGATGAAAGAATCCGAATGTCAGGAAAACCTGGCCCTTCGGTAACTAAATTAAAAAGGAGTGGATTGCCGGCATCACGTGTCTGTGACTAAATGCGGTCGACTTTTTTTGCTCCACCACTTGCTTTCGATATGATTTCCTCTGACTCGAAAGGTCGAAAAGACAGCGCTAAAACGGGTGGCTGAAACCGACATTCCCTTACGACGCTTGCGGGTCCCGTTTCCTATTTCTTCAATACCCGCTGTGCTTCCAGGCAAATCCTTTAGAAGGAAGGTTAGAGTTTAGCAAAAAGGTGATAATTCATGGTCTATATCTAGTTGCCCGTTTGACTTATAGACCATAGGTATACTCGGTGCATGCTTGTCTCTGGATTCTTTAAAATCCCCAAATACCGATTTTACTCCACCGTAGCCATTGGCACCATGGCCCCCAATTACGAAGCCTGGTCCAGAACGGACTTGATCGCTCGCATCGCCGCACTAGAGCAAAGAGAAGCTTCCAATTCTACTTCCACACAACCCAATACCGATTTCGACTTTTACTCCTACCCCATCCGAAAAATTGCCTCTCAAGTTCTGCTATTCCGGTTGGGAGTATAACGGGTTGGCGTTCCAGAAGAAACCGACGCCGCTGCCTACCTGTTGAGGGAGTGCTATTTGATGCACTGTGCCGGGCGCGTCTGATTGACGAGGCACGAGGGTATGATGGCTGTGGTTGGGAGAAATGTGGACGGACGGATCGAGGTGTGAGTGCTGCTAGTCAGGTTATCTCGCTCTGGGTGCGCAGTGCCCTGAGACGGAACAAGGCGAACTCCGATGGACCAGCGGAGGAAGAAGCTGAGGAGCTAGATGAAAATGACGACGACATGGTCGGATTGTTCGATAACACCACCAACACCTCTGTGGCCTCCGAAACCGGAGGAAGAGCACGACTATCCCGGAATCCTGAATCGTATCTTACCCCCTACGATCCGCGTTCCTCGCTTGGTCGCCTGTATCGGAAGAGTTCTCCTGCACGACGGTCCTGCACGTTCCGTCACTTACAAGTACTTTTTCTCAGATCTGAACTTGGACCTCTCCCTCATGCGCGAGGCCGCCAGTCCATCTTCGTCGGTTTACACGATTTCCGTAATCTGTGCAAGATAGATCCCTTCGAAGCAGCTGACGCTGTTCATGCGGAGGATCTTGCGAGCCGAGATCAATGCTGTGGAGGCGGGGATGTTCGTGTTCGATTTGGTGGGAACGGCGTTTCTGTACCACCAAGTACGGAATATCATGGCGGTGCTCTTACTCGTTGGACGCGGACTGGAGCCGCCCGACATTATCACGCAGCTGCTTAACATGTCTGAGGGTGCGGAGCCAGGGAACTGGGAGGTTCTGAGTAGAAAGCCCGAGTATCAGATGGCAGATGGGCTTCCGCTGGTGCTATGGGATTGTAGGGTATGACGAGAAGGACGTGCAAGTGGCAGACTGGAGGCGCTGAGGGTGAAATTCGTGGTGGACAGGCGCGCGGGATCTATGAGCACCTCGAGGGTATATACGAGCGCTCTAGGGTGTTCACAACGCTGAACCATCATTTCTTGAAGAAGGCCGCGGAGCTACATTCGTCGAGACCGGTTGTCACGCGGCAGGCGACACCGTTCCATGAAAAATGGAATCATTCGGAGGGTATCGAGGTTCCGCTTGGTGCCGGGGACGACTAGAAGGGTTCGCCAGTACGTGCCACTGATGCGAAGGGTGAGGAACGACGAAGTAGAGGCTATTAATGAGAGATGGAGGAATGGAAAAGGGAAGAAACATCTAGCAAAGGTGGACAACGGCGATGACGATGAGGGTGACGGTGGTGATGATGACGGCGATGAGTAGAATTCACACCGATAGAATTTCCGTGATAATTGATGTCGATCCATGGCGGTCATTACCCTTTTCGGATAGCAGCCAACGATGACGCACAAAGTTCGTCTTGAATCTATTTTAGGACACCCTACTGCCTCTCTTCTTCTGCCCTTCATGAAGACTTCATCTATACTCTCGCTGTTCGTCACCGTTCCCTTAGTGTCCGCCGTGAATATCACTGTAAGCGTCGGAAAAGACGATTCAACTGGGTACGCTCCAACCGTTCATCTATTCTTTGTTATTCACGAAGATTCCCCGTGCAGACAGAAAGGCCTCGGCTTCAATCCGCCATACATCTACCCCAATATTGGCGATTTAATCGTGTTCGTATTTCAAAGCGGTACCCATAGCGTTGTTGGTATGTCTCTTGTCGCGTCTTCTCTAACAAGCAAGCTGATGCGAGTAGAATCCAACTTTACGAAACCATGTGTACCCAACGGCCGTTTCGACACTGGCGTTCAGACGGTTCCTGATAGTGCCGCCGTGGATTCTCCCGATCTACCCAGGTTCGAATATTATATCAACAGCACGGACAGTCTATGGTATGCTCGGCGTTTACTCGTTATTGCACGCGTTGGACAACTCGCCTTGTAGGTTTTCCGACCAGGCGGGCAACAACTGCAACCAAGGCGCCATATTCTGTATCAACCCTACTGCAGCCCAAACGGCGGATCAGTTCCAGTCCAACGCGATGGCAGCACCTATAAACGATACCACTTCTGCGGCTAATGGATCTTCAACCAGTGCTCCGCCGGTTCCTATTCGATCCTCTTCTGGGCTTGGACTCACCGCTGTGATCTGTCGTAACTTCTGTACCGATGTTTGCGACAAGACGTGTTTCTATGTGGACCTTACCCAGAAACATTTCAGTGGACATACGTGATTTTTCGAGAAGAGATGTTGGTTTTTGATTCCGTTTTGCCTCTTTTAGCGATACTTTTATCTGGGATTTGTAGAAAGCGGTATTTAGTATTCTTCTTCTCCCCATGTTTCCTGGAGTTTAAATCAGTCCCCAATCTTTTATAGTAATACAACGGATTTGTTCGATTTGTTCTCCCTTATTCGCGACCACGGCTTCATCACACTTTCGTTTCTGCAACTGTCATCTGGGTTCTATTCTTCATTTCGTGCCTCATTTTGCCTACCTGGGACGACATTTCTCTCGTCGAAGTCAAAAGTGTCGGCCTTGCTATGCTCGTTGCTCATACCTCCCGGGCCGAATCGAATTATACTACTAGCCGAGCTAGCCTTAGGATCTGCCAACCATGATTCGTGCTTACCACCCTTTGGCTAAATCAAAATACAGTTATTCCTGGTACCAACCTGTGATCCCACAAGCACAGCTCCATCAAACTGGTGTGACAAGTAAAATCCGTTGAACTTGGACAGTCGGCATCAATGCCGATCCACCTGGCTTCGTGCTTGGCCAATCCCGGGTCACCGGTCAACCGGTCATGCGTCATAATGAGGTCACCGAACCCTTCAGACGTTAACAATTCCCATCATGTCGACTCAGGATACGGGAAAGCCTTACCATAGATCCTGCACTGGCCTTGCGCAGGAGACAGTAATTAAACACCCATCTTCTGGTACTCAAGATATCACGCTGTTCGGTAGTTGTTTCTGCCCGTTTGTCCAGCGTGTCTGGGTGGCCTTGGAGTACCTGGAAATCCCTTATAACGTACGTACGGTTTTGATATCCCCGTGGCTGCTTCCTGTTGCTGATTTGCGGACCCTAGTATTGTACTGTTCTCGTGTCTTTGTCCATTACGGACGTTCTAATGACTTGTAGATGAGGTCGATCCATACCAGAAGCCCAAGGATCTCCTGGAAGTATCTCCGAAAGGCCTCGTTCCTGGGCTTAAACTCCACAACTTCAGCCCACCTAGGGCTCTTAACGAGAGCACGGTGATTATGGAATATATCCAAGAGTAAGCTTTGCTTCTACCATCTATGAGTTTACATACGCTGATTGCCTGGCCAGTATTTCAACCAATTCGACGGGCCGTAGCCTTCTTCCGCCCACCTCCAATCCTTGTGAATATTTTTCATTAACAATGCAGTCTAGCTATACGTACTGACCGGACTGGCACCCAGACGCTCGAGCCCTCGTGCGCCTCCAGGCAGACCACGTCAATCGCTCTCTCGTACCAGCCTTCTATCGCTATCTTCAAGCTCAAGACACCTCTTCCCAGATTGAGTCGGGTAAAGAGTTCCATTCCTCTATTCAAGGACTCGTTGCACTCCTCGAGAGAGCGGAGAAGGAGATCGTCGGTGGTGGTGGTGCCTCTGGTGAGGGAGAGGTAAAAGCGCTGAGCGTTGGACTTGGGCTGTGGATCAAAGATAATGATGACCTTGGGTGGATTGATGTTATGGCGGGACCTTGTAAGGAGTTGATCATGGCACCGCGGTTAGTGTACTGACTGCGAGATATATTAGGGTTGTTCCGCGCTACTAATGTTCTGAAGCATTATCGAGGATTTATCATGCCATCCGGTCAGAAATTTAATGCGTGGATGTCCAAGCTTGTTGGACATCCTGCGTTCGCTCGAACTTGTAGCACGGAGGACTTGTACCTGGATAGTTATGAAAGGTTAGACCTATTTCAGCTGCCCCGATTTATCCTGTCTAACGGTTCTTCCAGATACGCTTTCAATCGCCCCAACACTAGTCAAGTCGCTAATGCTATCAATTCTGGCCGAGCTCTTCCTTAGGCAGATCACGAAGGAAGCACGAAAGTAGCAAACAACATGAAAAATAACTGTACTACTATATTTAAGCAATATCACCTATGATTAATGAGCGACAAGTTTGAGGTTCGACACTGAGCCAGGAGGCCGACTTGGTTGGCGAGGACGTGAGTATTCCGTATCTAATAATCGGTAAAGAAAGTTAAACGAGATCTGACCGGCCTGATCATTTGGGAGAAGCGTCTTTGCTCGGAACAGAATTGAATGCAGGGGAGAAGTCACGGCCATTGTCATCCAGACATACGAGCCTTAATTGGGACAAGAAAAGGCAGTTTATCTAGGACAGCGGCTCCGTGTCGTGACATGCAACGCCGTTGCTGAGGAATCCTAAAACAGTAAAGAAGTGGATAAACGGCAGGGGACATGCACAGACTGAATTCCCTGAACTGATGATCAGAAAATATTTCGGACGCCTATTCTTGTATACCTACGAGTAGATCTATTTCTTCCTAGAAGAGCCTCATATGCAGCAGACTAGAAGCTTCATCGCAGGTAGACGGTGACGGAATGCTTCACTAGTTACGGAACCGAGTCTTCGAGAAGTCTCAGTTAAGCTTTCCGAGTCGGCTATGGACACTGTTATACTTCCAGAGTGGCGAGTTTCCTGTAGCAATCACAAAGGACCGAGACATTTCAGATATACAATCCAGAGCGGTGATTTGGCGGTGAAGATACAGTTCGTTGTCCAACCCGTTTGTTGTTGTCAGCGGTCGCGTGGGTGGGTGGCGGTGCCGAGCGCGACACTACTTTCTTTTTAGGCTTGACTCACGATACTACCTTGCTGACCACCAATGGCGCCCTCGACGACATCATCTACCGACCGATTCGCCAAGATACCTCCCAAAACGGCGGACTTGGCGGATACATGGGCATTCCTCAACCCAGGCGTCGACCATATCATGTCTAATCTCGAGGCTGGCCTCACTTTTGCCAACTATACCAACCTTTACACGGCGACATACAATTACTGCACATCGACGAAGATGGTGGGTATTGGTAACAGTAAAAGCGATGGAACCTCAAACCGAAGTGAGCTCGAGCTTGTAATGCTACACTCATGCTAACAGCTATGCAGCGGGCGCTAATCTGGTCGGATCCGACTTGTACCACAAGCTCACCGAATACTTCACGATACATTTTGTATCTATGAAGCAGGTTTGTTCTGCATGTTAGGCCGTGGCGATCGTCCTAATAGTCATGTACAGACAGCTAGTTCATTGCAAGACGAGGAGCTCCTACGATACTATGCATCAGAATGGCATCGTTACACCACCGGGGCGAACTATCTCAACCGTCTCTTTACGTATCTCAATCGATATTGGGTCAAACGAGAACGCGATGAGGGGAAGAAAGAGATCTATCCTGTATACACGGTGAGTGGCGGCCACCTGCAATCTCGGTATTAGCGCTGATATCATCACTGCCAACTCTATTAGCTTTCTCTTGCTCAGTGGAAATCGCAGTTCTTCCTTTTCATACAAAGCGATAATCAGAAGCTGGCCAATGGTGTCCTCCGTCTTATCGAACGTCAACGGAACGGCGAAATGATTGACCAGGGGCTTGTGAAGAAGGTGGTACTCTCTTTCGTTTCCTTAGGTCTCGACAACACCGATCTGAACAAAGAGTGCCTGGAAGTGTACAAGGAGCACTTTGAGGCACCGTTCATCCAAGCCACCGAGCAGTATTACAAAAAGGAGTCGGAAGCTTTTCTCGCCGAGAATACAGTCTCCGATTACCTGAAGAAGGCAGAAGAGCGTCTACGGGAGGAGGAGGACCGAGTAGAAAGATATTTGCACACCAAGACGCGCAAAGATTTGATTCAGAAATGTGAAGAAGTGCTCATCCGCCAACATGCTCAGTTGATGTGGGACAGTTTCCAAAAACTCTTGGACTTTGATCAAGACGAAGACCTCCAGCGGATGTACTCACTGCTGTCGCGTATTTCGGAGGGACTAGACCCGCTAAGGCAGCGCTTCGAAGTACACGTCAAGCAAGCAGGTCTATCAGCGATCTCGAAACTGGTGGGAGAGGGCAGTGCCGTTGACGTTGATCCAAAGATATACGTGGACGCACTGCTAGAGGTACACCAGAAGAACTCTGAAACCGTTACTCGAAGTTTCCGCGGGGAAGCTGGATTTGCGGCCAGCCTCGATAAGGCGTGCAGAGAGTTTGTCAATCGTAATGCAGCCACTGGAACGTCGTCGACGAAGTCACCCGAGTTGATAGCCAAGCATGCGGATATGCTTTTGCGGAAGAACAACAAGATGGCTGAGGAAGGTGATTTGGAGAGCGCGCTGAACCGTGTGGTTGGTGTCTCATTCAGTCAGCCTTGGATCCGTACTGATCAGCTTTGTAGATGGTGCTCTTCAAGTATCTGGAGGATAAGGATGTTTTCCAAACGTTTTACACCACCAAGCTTTCTAAGCGACTCATTCACGGCGTATCTGCTTCCGATGAGAGCGAGGCCAGCATGATATCGAAACTGAAGGAGGCTTGTGGTTTCGAATACACCAACAAGCTCCAACGCATGTTCACAGGTTCGTTGCTCTTCTGCCAGTGCAAAGCATCCCACTAAATGACACCCGTAATAGACATGAGTCTGAGCAAGGATCTCACGGATTCGTTCAAAGAACGGATGACTCAGAACCACGATGATATGGATATCACCTTCACTGTCATGGTTCTCGGCACCAACTTCTGGCCGCTCAACCCTCCGACCCACGGCTTCACCATCCCGATCGAGATCATGCCCACCTACGAACGTTTCACGAAGTATTACCAGAGTAAACACTCTGGTCGTAAACTGACATGGCTTTGGAACTACTCGAAGAACGAACTGCGAACTAACTACCTGAACCAGAAGTACATCCTGATGACTAGCGCCTACCAGATGGCTGTGCTTGTGCAGTACAACAGGAACGACACGTTATCCTTGGATGAGCTGGTTGCGGCGACAGCGATCAGTAAGGACATCCTGTCGCAGGTGCTAGCGTTGTTGGTGAAGGCCAAAATTCTCATCAACGAGGAGAAGGACCAGTACGATTTGAACCCTGGTTCGTGGATATGTTTCCGCCCCCACTTTCGCTTCAATTAATTGATCTCCCCCCTTCCTTCAGGTTTCAAGTCAAAGAAGATTCGGGTCAATTTGAACCAGCCTATCAAAGCCGAGGTGAAGGCTGAGTCTTCCGACGTCCTCAAGGCTGTCGATGAAGACAGGAAATATGTTATTCAAGCTACTATCGTTCGGCACGTACAGCTCGCACTGTGCATTCTCCATATGCTGACTGTATCACAGAATCATGAAGGCCCGTAAGACCATGAAAAATCAAGCCCTAATTCAGGAAGTCATTTCCCAGATCTCTCAACGTTTCGCTCCCAAGATTCCTGACATCAAAAAGGTGACGTCCCGTTGGGCGTATTGAATACTTCTTGTTCTTACATTTCCACCAGGCCGTAGAAACCCTTTTGGAAAAAGAGTATATGGAACGAGTTGATGGACAGAAAGACACGTTTGCTTATGTCGCATAATTCTTTTGCTCCCTTTCTCACTTGTATCGTCGCATCATCACCCACTCTTTGTACCATAATGCATATACGTTAGAAAGCCGGCCGAGTTCCTGCTATGTACATCACTCGCCGTAATACGCTAGCCCTACACCTTCATTCCAGCTTCGATTTCTCCCAAGATCATCGTGCCGTCTTTGCTGCCGGTGAGGACTGGACGGATGGAGTCAGATACTTGTAACAGAACACAAAACAAAGGGCACATACTGATAGGTTCCTTGGGGTGGAAGTCTACTGAAGTGACTGTTCCCTTGTGGCCAGGAAGCTACAGATGGATGTCAGCAAGGCACATCAACCACGAAAACGGGAGGGAACCTACTTTGTACAATATCTTGCCACTGTCGGCGTCCCATATACACACTGCCCTATCTGCGCCACCAACTGCCACTCGCCGGCCTCCGTCGTCTTTGCTCCACGCACCCTCGTAGAAGGGTGTTCTCGAATCCAGCCGGTGCACCCTGCAAGACACGATGTATCCGTGTCGGAGAGGAAGAGAAGGGTCGGATATCATGGATAATGGTGTGCGACGAGAAGGAGGGAGAGAGAAGGTAGTTTCCGTTCGGAGAGAGCGCCAATGACGTTGGCGTATCGTTATGCCCCGTAAGCGTGTACACTTGTTGGCTTTTTCTAAGATCGTATACCTGACGTCAAAGTTAGCACGGAGGGAGCTGGTCAAGGAGGGAAAAAGGACTAACATGGATTTCGTTGTCCAAAGCGCCAATATACACATTTGCGCCGTCGGCTCCCCAGCATACCGACGTGACAGGGCATCCTATATCGAACGTTGCCACGGCCTGTTTTCCTCCTTCCTCTCCACCTTCCCATATTTTCACGGTGCCGTCATCTGAACCCGTAGCGACAAGCTCGGTACCAGCTCCCCCGGCCATAGTCCGGTCAACACTGTTTATTATCTCGCGATGAGCGCGAATTTTGCGTATCCGGTGACCAGTGGTCACGTCTGTCAGGCAGAGCGTGTGGTCTGCAGCAACGGTGTATAGTGTGGGGGAGCAAAGCGACCATTGGAGATCTAATATAGGCGCCTTGGAGAAATTTGAGAGAAGACCATAGTTTGAGTTTGGTGGATATGTTCTCCAGAAGGCTAAGATATTGTATTAGATAACTCTCTTTCGAATAGGTGGATAACATACAGACACTCCGGTCGGCTGAGCAGGCAGCTATATTCTGACCTGTTGGGTCGAAGCGACAACTTAGGAATTTCAGGCCTACGCTCCAGAACTTGAGCAACATATTCTGGCAGCAAAATGGAGATCTTGCGTACAGAATGAGCGCCCGCAAGGCTGATAATTGGCGCTTCCAAGCTACTTGTTCGTTTTACTGTTCGAATGAGGCCTTTTGACCGTTCGTCATTCGATGAAGATATGGCAATTTGATTGGAAGGTGGAGGGGTGGCTCTGGCTCTCTTGACGAGAGTTCCTTCTGCTGGGGGAGATCCTCCTCGTTTCGACATTTCTTCGAATTCGGTGGAGGAAAAGTTCAAGTTCAAGGTGTAATCGGCTTACCGCCAAGGGCCGTGCATAATACAGACAAACTCAATTGATTAGATTAGATGCTCACACCCTTTCACCCACCAACCTTCATTACCCGGCCCAAGCTTTTTATAAAGAAGAGCACTGGTACTCAAAAGCATTCAAAATAAAATAACGAAGATATCATATTGTTCGAATCCCCCTCCCTGATCCCAGAACCGCTTCTGAGCTTGTTCTGAACGGCCAAACGGTCCTCCCTCCTTTGTAGGCTGTACTGTACAACTACCCCTCTTCGTACTCTATGACTAAAATATCCACAGTAGAGTCAGCTCCTGTCACGACTTTCCAGATAGAGGTCATGGATTCAAGTCACCTTTCATCCCCAAGACCGTCTTCAGCTTCTGGGTCCTCCCGACATTTCAATAGGATCATGGCATGGCTCAAGTTTCGATTCTCGCGACGGCAGCATCGCATTCGGTCTCCTGCTGTACCTTCAACGATGTCGGGAGGATGCGTAGAGAAGCGTGTCAAACCTACAAAAGCAGGGTCCATTTCTAGACATCGTTGGCATCACAGCGTTCGGTGAACATTTGACGTCTCACGGCTTTGTTCACTGACTAACAAACTTCTTCTCAGTTCTGTACCAGTCTTCCCTCTCGAAATCATAGAACTCATCATATGTGAGGCTTGGAATCTCCTGCTGAGCACAAAAGCCCGCGAGGCCTTCAGGCGGGCCTCTATGCATGTCAGCCATGCCTGGATGGCGACATTCATGCGAGTATCACTCGCTGATTTGCGCATCACCAATTACAACTATTTCGTTTACGTTTGGTGGTTTCTACGAGGTGGAAACTCCATCGCATGTAAACATCTGGACATCCAGTCTTATCTCGGGAACTGTTGTCGCTCCATAACGTTCTACTCAACATTGGCTACAACCGTTGCAGACATCAGTATCTGTTTCCATCTCGCCGTCCCTACCTTGGTCCTTGCTATGATTCAAGTCGAATGATACACATTCTTCAAGCTGACGGTCTGTTTCCAACATTTTGTCGTGATCTGTCAGCTCTCCGTCATGTCCATCTTAAGTACAATAACCGTTTATCTTTGGATCCCTACGACCACTGGTACAGATTCCACTACTTTCCGACGACAGTCACCGATTTGGAGATCACCCATATTTTTGACGACGATTTTCGCGACTTCCCTGAAAGTATGTTTGTCGATTTCTGGGCGCGCCATATCCGTCCACACGACGAAATGCTCCTCTTAGAAAAGCCTTGGAGGCTACCTCACGTACGAAGGTTGACCGTTCGAGGTGGACATGTCCCTTTGGTCCTTACCATTGCATCACGAGCAGAAGGACTGGAGGAAATCACTACTGACGTTGACAGTGAACAGGTAATAAAGGGTTTGCAGCATTTGGATCTATCTCATTTGCGAGGTAAGTGAAAAAATCTTACTGGCGATAAACGCTCCTCACTTTTCTCGCCCAGTGGCCCGTTGTTCTCCTCCTGTTCAAGGCGTTGAAAGTCAAGTTGTGACATTAGAGCGTCGCTTGAAAAAACGATTGTAGATAGCCAAAGGCCTGTATATGACTTAGTCACTGTACAGTGAGTACGTTGCCAGATTTCAAACTTGGACGTTGAGCATACCTAAGGTCTAAGGACGGACATAGATAGTTATCGATAGCAACAGGCATTGATAGGAAAGTACATGTCATGGGGTCCTTTTGGTATGATAGCTGCTACCACTCTTCCGTTGTGTGACATGGAGTCCCTGTGACATGAAGAACTACGCATACTACATACCAACAACATTAGGAAAAGTTCGAGTTCAAGCGATCGGCATGATGCCGCCATGGGCCGTGCACAATACAGACAAATACAGCTGATTAGATTAGATAGGATTAGATGCGGCACTTCATTCCCTACATCCAACCCAAGATCCAACCTTTATTACGCAGTACAAGTTCTTACAGAGAAGAGCACTGGGATTCAAGAATCAAAACTCCTAATATCTCAGATCGTTCGAGCTCTTTTACCTGAACTCAGAACAGCTTGTGAAGGGCAAAGGCAGAGCCCCCCCTAGCTGCAGGCTGTACCACTACCCCTCTTATTCTATAACTAAAATATTCACAGCCAAGTCAACTCTCGTCGCGACTTCCGGATAGAGGTGATGGATTCAAATTATCTTCCATCCTCAAGACCCTCTTCGGCTTCTGGGTCCCCCCGACGGTTTAACAGGATCGTGTCATGGTTCAAGTTTCGATTCTCACGACGACATCACATTCAGTCTCATGCTGCGCCTTCAAAAATGTCGGGAGGATGTGTAGAGACGCGTGTCAAGCCTACAAAAGCAAAGTCAATTTTTAGACATCGTCGGCATCACAGCGTTCGGTGAATATTTGATACCTCTTCTCCCCTTCGTGAAATAACAAACCTTCTATAAGTCTTGCACCAGTCTTTCCTATCGAAATCATGGAACTCATCATATACGAGGTCTGGAATCTCCTGCTAAGCACGAAAGCTCGTGCGGCCTTCAGTCGGGCCTCTATGCATGTCAGCCATGCCTGGATGGTGACGTTCATGCGAATATCCCTCGCAGAATTGCATATCACCAATTATACCTATTTCAAGTATATTTGGTGGCTTATACGAAGGCGGCAAATCCATCGCATGTAAACATCTGGACCTCCAGTCCTACCTCGGAAACTCCTGTCGCTCCGTAACGCTCTACATCAACATTAATTACGCCAAGTACAGGTGCAAGTGTTTGTTTACACTTGACTCGGACCTTACTTGTGACCTTTATCCCCGCCATGATCCCAATCGAATGGTACACATACTCCATGTTCCCGGTTTATTTCCCAAATTTTGTAATAACCTGCTGGCTCTTCGCCATGTCCACCTTCGCTATAATAATCGATTACCTTTTGATCCCAACGATTACTCGCATAGATTCCACACCTTCCGACAACAGTCACGGATTTGGAGATCACTCACTACTTACGACGACGATTTCCGCGACTTCCCTGATCGGATCTATGACTTTGTCAATAAGTGCTATTATCGTCCATACGAAGTGCGAACTCTCCTGCTGGGAGTTCCCATGGCGGCTGCCTTACATACGAAGGTTGACCTGTTCGCGGTGGAAATGCCGCTTTAGTCCTCACTATTGCATCGCGGGCAGAAGAACTGAAGGAAATCGTTACTGATGTCGACGGTGAACGGGTAATAAAGGGTCTACAGCGTTTGGATCTATCTGATTTGCGAGGTAAGTGAAGGAAATTCCACTGGCAATAAGTACTCCTCATTTTCTCACTCAGTGACCCGTTGTTCCCCTCCTGTTCAAGGTGTTGAGGGTAAAGTTGTGACATTAGAGTCTCGCAAAATTGCAATCCAGAGAATTCAGAATGAGAGATGGATAAGATCAGAGATTGCCAAGGGACTGTATATGACGTAGCTGCTGTAGAATAGCCACGCAGACTTCAAACTTTGATGTAGTAGGAATGTAAGGATGCGCATCAATATTTATCGATAGGAACCGGCGAAGTCTAATTGATTGACTAGTACTACATTACTCATGTGTGGATGTGATTATGCCCTTTGCTGCCATGCCCGCATTTCTAATCTACTCCCTTCTGTTGTGCGATGTGAGAAGACGAATCAGAACATAGTGTGTCAACGTGCGCTAAAAAAGAAATAAGATCAAGCTAATGCCTTGTAACAGTCAGACATACGTCGAATTGCGCTTCTGCATGAACTACAGCCTTCTCTGCGACCACGATTCTTGACGGAACAGAGCATTCCGTATCGGAACGCATCTCTGACACATCGTTTATCATGTAAACGACGGCCCTTAAGATTTATCAGAATAGGATCAGGACGCTTTGATACCACTCACTCAGCCAAATCATCAAGCACGATCCGGGAATCTACGACAAAGTCGGTTTCTGCGACATTCAAGGCTTTCTCCAAGGAGGCGAGAAGATTATTGATTCTAACAATAACACGAGAATAACCCTGTACGCAAGTTCAGTAGTCTGACACAGGAGCGGTGTTGATGGCGCAAACCGTATCTTCCCCAATGCACTGGTTGACCTCGTCAACGACGACACGAAGAAGAGTGACCATTGCAACAATAATTCTCGGACATCCCACCTCCATAGGAGTAATACCAGTATCCCCAGCAGCAAGCGAGAGAATGTTTTGCTGCGAATACTCCTATCTGACGTGTTAGCGCGCATGAAGTTGCTGAATGTAAACGGCGTGAACCTGCAGTTTCTTCCATGCTTCCGGGAGTTGCAGCTCAGACGAGTCCCGGTCGGCGGACGGGCGAGGAGGCAGTATCTTCGATAGTTTCCAGTTAACCTGGTACTCAAACAGTGAGCTAACACGGAGACATAGAAAACAAGGTAGTCACAGATGAGCGTTGGAAGTATGCCTCCATTTCCTCCGCGAGAACACTCAAGGGCTTTTGCTGACCTTCAACGACCTCAGTGTCTTTTGACGGTTAGCCTAAGGACTAGAGACAGTAAAAAATCGCAACGAACGAGCTACAATTGATTGCGGTTGAGAGTTGTCCTCGATGGCTGTAAAGATCGTCAGAGAGAAAACCTGAGGAGCGACTGTGAAACGAACAGGAATTTACTGAGCGAGCCAGTGAGGGCACCAGTGAGAAGGGCGAGGTCGGTGAATGGCCTCCAGAAGCACCATTGATGCTGTCAGGGTCTGTCTGTTGATGATGATGAGGGCGTGAGCTGTTGGCATTTTCTGACATAGTGCGCGACAATATTGGTTGAATCGCCCGGCGAGAAAGAGAATAATTTGTAGAATATCGCTCAGCGAGAATGTGAAGGTGGGAGTACAAGACGTGAATGAAGGCAACGCACTCAACGCTCTTATAGCAAGTAAATTCAAACCCAGACCGTCATATAGTCAGTCCTTCGTCATAGTCATCATCATCGTTAGTTGGACCGAGCGCAGGGCCAGGAGTTCAAGTCCCTTCAGATGAATATTCAGATAATTCGACTTTCGTTATACTACACACGCCAGGGAAGAGTCAAAGGAAGTAGATTTGGACAGGGTAAAATCTGTTGCAGAGTTCCACGCGCGTTATTAATCATCCAGAGAGCATAGAGTACAGTCCAGTGTGGTCCAGTGGAGGTTCGGCGAACGCGACAAGCGAGCACTGACGTAATCTGTTGGCCTTCGGAAGTCGCCGGAGCGCTCCCTTTCCTTTACTGTCGGGTTCGTAACAGCTACCGCGAAACAATGTTTATTTCTTATTCAGAGAGTTGGCTCCTTGAGGTATGTCGCATCCTGTTTAAGTTTAAGCTGAATGTTGATACAACCACATTTTACAGGGAATAAGCTCGACATCGCTTGCTCCGCTCTCTACCTGCGTCGACGACCAATCCTAGTTACATACTGCATATCACGGTTTTACTTCTGCCCTCTCCCTCCCTCGTCGTGATGCCGCTGGACAAGTCTGTGTTCTGAATTCATTGTTCTCTTTGTTGAGCGCGTCTTTGCGGCGGCGGCGTGGTCACCACCATGTGCTGTAGATGCCAGGAATGATACCATATCGTGCTTCCTGTATTATCTTATTTATCTACTTCTCTGCGTAGTGTGGACTGACTTCTAGCATCCATTAGACCTTGATTTGCGCAACCAAACTTTTAGTCAAATCATCTGCATCATCAGCCAGAGTTGTCCACGGTTACAGATCCGCCATAGCGTTGTCAGAGAGGTTTCATCAAAGTTCCCGTCGCGTGAACGCGCCTGAAGAATCGTTAGTGTATTTAGCTTAACTGATTGGAAATGCTTTCTCATGTCGATCCTCAAGTAAGGCAATGCGTTGCTTTCGTGTGCGATATAGGCCCACAATACCGCCATTGTCACAATGGTTTCCTTCTTTCGTCCAAAGTTGGCGGTTGATGATCTTGCAGTATCCTGATGTGCTTTCTTTGGACTCTACTATGGTTGCTGAAGACACAGTGCTTGGCATCATGCTACCGAAGGCTATTGTTCTGCATTCAGGACTTCGTTGTCTTGGAGCTCTCGTAAATGTCGACCTTTATGATTGTTTTTCGGGCGTTCTATATCCCCATTAAATACGGTATCGGTTTCGATATCCCTCGGAGAGGCTTGTCGTCCAGCTTCGAGCTTCAAATCGATATGCGCTATTCGCAGAGGCCCAAGTATTTGCTGTTATTTCTTGGCGTATTCATCTGGCTCTGGATTTGGTTCAAGGTATAAAGGTGCCTAAGCATTGTCCTACGCTCGTTGCTTCTATCAACATCTCTTGTAACAGACCGAATTCAGCATCGAAGTTCACAGTACCTCATCCGACCTCAAGAATGCGGCTATTAGCTCGGAACCCCACGTTACATTGTTCTCATTTGATGATCACAAGAGCGTGTATTGCCGAAATGAAACTAGAATCATTCACTCGTTTTCTTCCATTTTCCAGGTGAGTGCTGGTGATTTTATATCTTATCGTAGCTTCACATAGGGTCTGACTATTTTCCTGAAGTTGTTCGCCTTTCAGTGCACAGTCCGCTGTCGCGATCAAGCATTGATGCGTGGCATACTCTTAACATTGAGCTAGCGCGGTCGTCGGGTCTTCCTTAATCATGTCAGGCGTGTCAGCTGAAAGAACAATACGCTGCGGGATAATAGGGGGGAAGATTCCCATTACTATCATGGAAGGCCGCTGACAAGGTGATTATTGGCGCATGGGCGGCGTGCTGTCATTATGTAATAGCAGTATTCAAGGATCTTTGCTTCAACGCATCCAGCCCAGCGTCCAGCACTCGTGCGAAGTCCTCAACGATGCCACATTGCTTGATTTGCTTTCAGTTAAAGCGCCATCGAAAGCGCGATTGACAATAACAATGTTGCCTTGACGCCACGAGGAAAACACGAGGCCCTAATAATTCCTTCTTTAATTCGCAACTCTGGAATTCTGGAATCCCTACACATTTTCTTGTTTATACAGACCATTATTTCCATACAGTGAACAAAAGATTCCCAACGGCGACGATGAAGACTTGCCGCATAAGTACATAGACAATTGAGCCTCGAGGCAACCGGAGATTTCGCTTCCTGATACAAGGCGATTGCCACGCGATTATAGGCGATTATCTCCGATTTGCCGCGAGGCCAGCCTCACGTTTTGAGGACGTTATAAGGCTCGGCTACCGTTATTTCAGGGATCTAATCTATTTAAGCTCTTAGCTTGTCCCTTTCCCATCTTTTCTTCCCCCATTTCTCTCTTCCCTCCAGCGACGCCCCCCTCACCCTTCCCTATCTACCAAGTACCCATCATGTCGTCTGATGAAATTATTGTAAGGTTTTTTTTCTTGCTTCGTGAAGACCTCAGGCTAATGAGTACTCCCTTCGTTGCTAGCCAGGAGACGTCGTCGCTGTCCAGCATGCATACTCAGGACGCCGTGAGGGCCTAGTCATCGGCTCCCACGTTGATTACGCAGTACGTCTAGGCATTGATGCGGGCACCACCGAAGCCTGACCGTTACGTTTAGGGCCGTCAAATAGTCGAAGTCCAGCTCGACGGCGGTGAGGTGTACCAAGCCTGGTGAGCGGAGTTCTATATTACCCGTTTCCAATTTTTTTCTCACCATCATCATCATCACGACAAGGTACCCGACCGTCACCCGCGTTAAGCGCACAATTTCCTACTCCCGTCCTTCATATGTCAAGCCCAGGACTATCGAACGTCGGATTTATTGGTGATCCCCTCCACCACTACCAGACATCACATCGATCAATGTTGCTATGGGCTGTTTTCTTGTTTATACGATGTGGGACAAATGATCACCGGGGAAGGAAACGATCTGGACGAAAAGTGCGATTGGAGATGATCTAGATGGACCAGATATTTCCAACCTTTTCTAAGGGAAACTGTACGGTTTGAGTACGAGTACATACCCATCCAATGCACACGTTGTAAAGGCCTCCGCGATAGAATTCGAAGCCATCAAAATGTCGGATATATAATCAAGGACAGGTGAATCTAACAATACAAACCCTCCAGGCTGGGTACTAAAGCATGCTTGCGAAAAGAGAAAAGAGGGATAAGAAATGTGTCATGATTGTAATGCAGTAAGCGGCTGAGATGCACCGTTCGATGAAGAGTCTGGTTTGTGGTTGTGAGGTTCCAGCTGATGGGAGGTCGCCGAAGACGTGGACAGAGAAGTCGGTGGTTTTGGTGAGAACAAGGAAGCAGGTGCTGAGGAACTGAAGGAAGACATCGTCATCGGATCAGTATCGCTATCCTCCACGGGTCCGTTATTTAGACCATTCGATATTGATATGGACTTCGACGATGACGATGATGGAGGGGACGAAGACATAGTCCGTTGTAAGCCAGGCGTAGCGCTACTACTCCGTCTTCTCCTTCCAGCAGCAACACTCCGCACTATTCGTGGCCCCAGATGCGACTGGTGGACTTCCAGAAACGCTACCCGTCTTCTCATTGTCCTCGCTTTTCACCGTCCCACTGATGCTGACCAACGATCGAACACTTCCGTTCCCATTGGCCAACCTGGTCATGGTCATCATCATCTCGGGTTTTAACGTCTCTTCAGAACTTTCTGGACTCGTCGTGCCCACACCATATGCGTACCCGTTCGCGATTCCGTTGGCAGCGGTATATGGGTGATGCTCCGGCGGTGTAGGTATAGACAGAACGGCTCTCTCGTAGTACAGCATGAACGCTCCTGAGCCTTCTCGCAAGACGTTTTCAATTCCGCATTCATTAACAGAATCGTCGGATATTCGAAGCCATCCTTTACCGGTTCCGGCACTAGAAAGGGAGTCCGCGTCTTCCCATTCAAAATCGACAGGCGGACCAGACTCTTCTTCTTGTTTAACAGGTATGCGGTCTTTGATTATAATCCTCGGCGGCTTCCAACGGTCTTGTGCACTCGAATTTGGCGGCTTCCGGCGAAAACAAACGTAGTGTCCGAACGAATGCTGGCCGTAGTGACACACGACTGCAGAGAGCCGATATATTGTTCGGGAATGAAGATTGGCGTACGTTGTAGGAGTGGGGGTGCCGGATCGGGGAGGGAAAGGGGATGGTGTCGATAAAGAACTTGTGGGAACGGTGGACAAGTTTCCTGAGGTGGTGAAAGGTGTTAGATCGAGCACTTCGGGAAAGATAACTCGAATGTTGTTCTTCGTGGCGTAATGGGAATAATGGACGGAGCGATTAATGTGTAGCGCGAGGACAGGAGGTGGCTGCGTTCAATGAGCCATCAGAACAAAGACGAAAGACCAGGAGACGTACTCTGGCTATCATCGCCTGCTTTGTAGACATCGAACTAAATACCTTCTCCATACGGATATCTTTGAGCTCGTCTTCAATACGACCCTCATCGAGAGCTGCTTTGACGCGTGCTTCCATCTTCCGGACATCTTTCAGACGTCTTTTCTTCGATGCAGATGGTTTATTTTCTGGCTTTGTGGCTTCAACAAGAGTTTCAACTTCCTGTTTCAACCGGCGATGAGTTGCGAGCATCGAACAACGACGACATATACAGTCACGAAGCACCTCTAAACGGGTGTAGTCTTCGAGACAATCTTCAAGTGTACAACTCATCTAGTCCGTAATCAGTAACGGCCAAATGCAACAGAACATCCTTACCGCCATACGGGGCACTGCAAGCTGCCAATTGTCGAAGGCGAAATGCATCACAGCCTCTGTGTATCCACAGATAACGCAGCTTCGCCGATTTGCTGTCAATCCGTCGAACACGCTCTTCCCAATCTCAGGGTTAATGCCAGCCTCTCGAGAGAGGGCATTCAAGCCGTGATCTCGGAGGCCCTCCTTGTCTACATTGATCGTCTCGTTCTTGATGCACTCGGACACGAGCTGGAATAATTCTTGGGCATCCTGATGCTCGCGGGAATTGAAGAGGGAATTAAAACGTGCTGACGATGGGGATGACAGTACGGATATGAGATCGACTGGTCGTATGGAGGATGGTGCTGACGTCTGGGTATTTAAGCCTAGAGAGGAGGTATGAGAATCCATAACTTTCTATATCATCGGTGGATGGGCAGCAAGGTCGACAACCGCCGCCACTGGGACAAGACCCCGTTAAGGCTTGTAGCTTGGGCATTTTCTGTCGACTCAAGATCTTTGCTGAACTTTGTTGGGTTTTCCTGGAGCACACTCGCGTCTTCGTGCCGCTGTCGAAGACGCGACGTTTCCAGGACAGGGGGAGTTGAATGTACAGGATCCAGCAGAGGTCGTAAGTCGAAAGAAACGCCACGGTTTGCATGTTATAGAATGCATGCAGGAGAAGGAATCAAGTCATCTGGACCCATCCAAGACGATATGTTTCGATGTGAATGACACGCACGATGAAAAAGGTCTTGAAGGATGTCGATAACGGGGGTAGGAATATCCAATGCTTCGGCCTTGAAATGAACAGCATCGATCTGAGGTTGGAGATATGATAATGAAGATAAGGCCTGGGAAATTAGAATGCACCCGGTCAACCAAATGCTACCGAGACCTCATTGTATGCATACCTGGACCGTAGAATTCATGAAGCAATAGGTTCCCGAGATATTCACAAGACCAGGGTAATACCCATCATCGACAGCTTCTTCTTCTGATGAAATAGTTAACAGGGCAGATTATTATGGAAAGGGATCGTACCAGTCTTTACTGATACAAGTTCTAGCTCTCCCTTCGACTTTTTGCTCTTTCTCTTTTCATAGTGATGGTGAGCCTGGCGACCATTGGGAGTAATCGTGCCTCCGTTTCCCGTATTTGAGAACCAATTCCATGGCATTGAAAGACCAAGACTTTCGAGGCCCATTAAAAAAGGGTAATGTGGCGAAGTCGATTTAAATTTGGAGGTAATTGAAAGGACTAGTAGTGGCACCAGGAAGAGCACGACAAAAGGGAATATTTGCTGGAACAAGCTGGATGATACTGTCTGGAGCAATGTGTCGCGGATGGTGAAGGCATTCATAGAGCCCTTAGTACCGATGTCATGGGAAGGAAAGCCAAGTTTTGCTTGCAGGGTCACGGATGACGTTGTGCTCATATTACGTAACGTAGAGTCGTGGTGCAATGGCACGTTTGCGATCCTGCTCGCGATTTGCTGCCCTCGTTCGAACCCTGCTCAGACCCGGTTTCTGTGGCCGTAGCAGAATATAAGAAGTCAACTCTTACAACATTCGTCACTGTACAAAACTAGTGTAAATTCCACCTCCCAAGTAATCTATACCACCACGCAAGGAAAAGGTCTCTGAACCGAATTCTTTTAACCATTTCCCCAGGTTCATGGTGGGCCTCTGCCTCTGAACGATATCCTGGCGTTCCACCATCTTGTCCACCCTTCACTCGTTCTGCCAGTTGTTTCACGATATCGTCTGCACAATTCTCATACAGCATCCCTATTTCCACACTTCGATTGTAATAGGGCCGCCGGACAGCGTACGGCGCTAGTCCATTATACTTCCGGACCAACGCATTCACCTCCTCCACGGCGGCATCATGATACGTTCGTTCCCGCATTTCCCAATCGGGGTCTCTGTGGCGTTTCACGTCGCTGACAGTAAACTGTGCAAGTATCGAAACTGGGTGGTTGGTGGTGAGGTTGCGCAGTGTTTGGCGAATCCAAGACTGTCGCAAGAGCTCTCGAAACGACTGGACAGCTATATCAAGCTCTAGTTAATGCATCAGATACCGAAAATGCCGATATAGGGCAAGATACTTTACCCCCTTGTAGTTCAACCCAGGGAGGTGCTGCACCATTTCGTTGAACGATACGGTTCATAAGGAACTCCTCGCGACCAATGAAAGGATTGCTCTCTTCTACGGTTCGTGCCATAGGTTGACCGCGGCCCTTAACGGTATTGAAGACGCCAGAAACACGGGCTTTCTACAGAGAGCATGAGATATGCTTGACGTACAGTAAAGAACAATACCTCTATCTTGTCTTCGACCAGCGCAGCCCATCCTTTCATGCTCACAGGATTCGGCCGCCTTCCCATCCCCTCAGAACCCTTCTTGATCCCTAGACGATAGTCCAAAGTAGATTCCCGCGCCCGACTCAACCTCCCTACATGCTCAACTCGCTTCTTAGCCTCTTTCTCTTTTTTCCTCGTTAGCTCATCAACAGAGTGCATTGAAGCTGATGGTCCCGAAGAAGTCAAAGGAAAATATGCAACTTTGACAGAAGCGCTGACATGAGAAGGAACCTTGAATTCGGTGTGCCATGGCCTATGTCCTTCTGTCGACGGCAGCAAAGACTCTGTCGCCCAAGAACCCGTAGAAGGCTGTAACAGCTTGGACGAAGAGGGCTTCGTCTCCTCAGATACAGCGCTAAACTCGCCGTGATATGTCCCAGCAGAGCTGATTGCAGGCGGCGCTCGTTTCAATTTCTGGTCTGCAGACTGAAGGGTACCGCTCCGCAAAGGCTTGTACTTGTCGACGAGCATACGAAGCACAGCATCTTGTATGCTCTCATCTCCCGTCCAGTTAGCATGTTCATTCTTGTAACGAGCCGGCCTTTGGCCCGGTCCTTACCCTTCATTTCTCCCCCTCGTTGTCGCTCCACACGCTCCACCGTTCTCGACGCATTCGATAGGATCTATTTGATATTAGCTAGTAGTATATAAGAGCTACGTACCGCTGTAGTAGCTCGGGTTTTTCGCAACGACCAGCCTTTACACCTGTCACACACTGCGTGAAACTCCTTCGTGAGAGTACGTGACTTTCGCCACCCTCTCATATTTTTGACAGCTCCATTGGCTGTTTCTCTGCTTATTTCTATATCTCTCTCTCAACTACATCTGCGCTTTTTTTCTTTAAATCTCTTTCTCTCTCTCTCTCTTCGTCGATCTCTGGAAAACCAAGGCTTGATCACCCGAGGCCACTCCGAATTCGACACTGTACCTTCTGTATACCTACTAGGATGTCTCGTTACGCCTTGCGCAGCCGCCGCAACACTGTTGCAACAGGGCCAGCCTTGCCAAGGGTGGAGAGTCCTTTATCCGAGTTATCTGGTGAGCTGTCCCCAGATATCCGTAATACTAAAATCCCGGCAGAATCCAGCACTGCGAGTGCTCAGGGCTCTGCTCCTGGTCCGGCTGCGAGCCGTGTTCCAGCGTCTGGCAATGCCGCGCTGAGGAACCCTCCTTCTGCTCATGTACAAGCGGAGGAGGAGAAATCGTCTCCTTCTGACTCGGAGGATGATGAGGATGTCAGTTCCCAAGGGAATCTGACTGCTGCGGGTATTTCAAAGAAGAATTTGTCTCGTAGTAATGTAGAATATGATGATGAATCTGATACATCTAGTTCTAGTAGTAGCATGGAATCCAAGAAAGCATCTAGTAAGACTGATGCTGAGGAACCTACTCCCCTTCAACCGGCAAGGCCTGCAAGGCTTCGTCGTACTCAGAGTCTGGATGACCTGAGTAGGAATGCAGTTCGCTTTAAGGAGCAGCATAAAGCAAAGAAGCTCACCAAGGAACAAGCTTCTACAGTTAGGGCTGCAGAACGTAATCTGACTACCGAGCAGCGAGAAATCCTGGCAAAACGTCAGGATAAGGTTGCTCAGAAAGCAGGCTCGCAACCCCACCTGAAACCCATAATGCAACACCAGGCCCAAGCTCATACGTTGCGAAGGGAAAATTTGCCGATCAT